>NC_137621.1:38204009-38279009 GCF_963280865.1 Gymnoscopelus braueri | reverse complement strand
TTTCAAGAGGTTATTCAACTCTCTCCAACTGTCTTTCAACCGTACCTCATTATTATTATATACAAACTCCTGCGTAGGACAGCACTAGTATACGAAGCCTCTCCCAGGCCAGGAGTACGTGCGCCTGTTTCCCGAAGCTATCTGCGCAGCCTGTGTGGACCTGGGTTATATTATACCTCTATGGTGTGGACGCACATGTAAGACCCTTCGTAAGGACCGCACGCAGTCCCTACCAGCATGTCTTTGGGAAACCCGCCAGGTTACCCAGCAAGTGTGGGGACATGATGTCTATTCCATAATCACTAAGTATTTCAACAGCATAGAGAGGGTCATGTTGAGCCAAATATTACAATATGTGCTCTCACAGCTCACTGACAAATGAGGTGGAAGACATTTCAAATAAAATAAAGGTAAAGGAATATAACAGAAATGACATTTAAAAAATATAGCTTTTGGCATTGAAAAGAACAGAGCATTTAAAATATTATAATATATAATACACCAAATATTGCATGGTCAAATGTCCATTCCCATTAGTCACGCATGACGCAAATGTGGTGCAGTTAAAAGATAGTTGGAGAGAGTTGAATAACCTCTTGAAATATTAAGAAGTAACAATAGGCGGTCTATTTATTCATGTTTTTACACCTTTTAGCTTAGTGATATTGAAGAGGTGGGTTTTGATGGCGGTTTTGAAGGATTGGAAGGTGGGCGCATCTCTGAAAGTTTTGGGGAGTGCATTCCAAAGGAAAAGGAGGGACCACTGTTGCGTGCGTGTTGAATGACAGACTCATCACAGACGAGACGCTCGTCTGCTCCTTTCCACTCCAGAGAAACATCAGTCCAGTTAGGACTGCATGGGCCAGTGAGAGTTTATGCAAAAACCGGTTGCGTTAGTGTCCAATTTACCACTGGGCTTCCACCGCACGCGCGCGCACGCACACACACACACACACACACACACACACACACACACACACACACACACACACACACACACACACACACACACACACACACACACACACACACACAAGGGGGTCCTCAGAGTTACTACAGGGGTCTGCCAAATCTTTGTGTGATATGCCACTTGAACCCTAGCATCCCTTTTCTGAGGAGAAGTTTAGCCAAAAATAGCCGATCTACAAGATCACAACATAGATCGGCTATTTTAGATAGATAGACAGACAGACAGACAGACAGACAGACAGACAGACAGACACGCCTTTTTTTGGGCGTTTACTTTTTCTTATTTTTATTTTCTGAAACCGCTTCATTGGCGGCGCTAAGGTGGAGCTTAACAAGACCCCCCAAGAATGTTAGCCTACAGTGGGCTACATATGTACAGTAGACGTTGTGTATTGTTATGTTACGTGTGTAATAAATACATAAGCAGAGATGAGAATTACGTATCTTCCCGTCCGACAGACTGACAGGCAGAGCTTGTAGATCGGCTATTTTTGGCAAAGAGCTATTGATGGAGGGAAAAATATATACAATATAGAGGGGGTCCCTGCTTCATCTCTCTCTCAGCTAGGGGGTCCTTGGGCTGAAAACCCTTGTGACAGATGATAGATTAATTGACAGATAGATAGATAGATAGATAGATAGATAGATAGATAGATAGATAGATAGATAGATAGATAGATAGATAGATAGATAGATAGATAGATTATGTTACGTGCGTGGAAATAAATTACAGAAAATAAGAAAATAATCTATAATAAATTCATGACTGATACCAAATGAAAATATACACTTTACAGATCATATAAACATTAAAATTATAAGAATTCAAGTAAAATTGAGAAAGATCTGGCCGAATGAAATCTCAACTGCTCCTCTGTCTCAATGCGCAAAATATGCCACGGTCATGGCGGAGGCTTGGTGCTCGTGCCAGAGGCGCGGCGGAGGCTTGGCGATCGTGCCAGGTGTGGCGGGTCCGTGGTGGGGCGTGGTGGGTCCATGGCAGTCAGTGGCTGTCAGTGGCTGTCAGTGGCGGACCGGGGCGGTCAGTGGCGGTCAGTGGCGGGACAGTGGCTGTCAGTGGCGGTCAGTGGTGGACCGCCACTGACAGTGGCGGGTCGGGGCGGTCAGTGGCGGTCAGTGGCGGTCAGTGGCGGGTCAGTGGCGGCCGCCAACGCCATTTTGGGATTTCGCCCCTCCTGGAGGGCATTGATTTACGATTATGTCCCTTTAAGACACTCTAGGGAGAGTGCCCTCATACCTGTCTAACTACTTTCTTAAGTGAGTGACACCCACAGCCACAACACCCGAGGGAGAAAACATGATCTGGTACCAACCAAATTTAGAACTAACATAGGACAATTGTCATTCTACTGCTCTGCCACCAAAATTGTGGAGTTCCCTAACACCATCCCTTAAGAAACATGGATCACTGGCTTCTTTCTAAAATGGCCAGAGCAGCAATGGCTCAGGGGTAGAGAGGACGGGTAGAGTGAACTGGAAACCGCAAGGTCCCCAGTTCGACCCTGGGCTAGGGGGCTTCCCCAGAGTTAGTGTCGAAGTGTCCTTGAGCAATACATTGAACCCCTAATTGCTCCCGATGAGCAGACCTTGCATGGTTTCCTCTGCCATCGTTGTATGAATGTGTGTGTGAATGGGTGAATGTAATGCACAATCTATGTAAGGCGCTTTGGATAAAAGCGGTATATAAATGCACCATTTACCACACGGGTAGGTAGATTTTTATCTCCCACCGCTGCCGTTTTTCCATTGAACTTATAGACATTTATTAATGTGTTAATATTCTATGCAATGTTCATGAATTGAATACATTAGACCACAATGTAAACAAGTCCCCAGGACTTTTTTGTGTTATCCTTTTAGCCTTAAAGGGTTAGTTCAGATTTTTTGAGTATTTTCTATAGGAAATACTTACCATTAATGTAGTGGTTGCAAAGGTATTAATTGATTGCCTGAGTCCCGTGGTCAGAGTTCTGGTCCGGTTCTGGTCCGGTTCTGATGAATATGATTTTTGTGTCATATATTTTGTGAGTGAGTAGGCTGCCGCGGTGCAGTGATTCTGGACACAAACATTAGTACCATGTGACAGAGGGGTCGAAATTGAACGAAACCTGCACTATATGGTAGAAATAGGTCAACAATACAAATGACGCTAGTTTTTTTAATTAATTTATTTTTAATGAGCGGCCCCCACCAAATCTACTAATCTACCGGAACTACCTCATATTCATCAGAAACGGACCAGAACTCTGACCACGGGACTCGGGCAATCAATTAATACAATTTCCTACAGAAAATACTCAAAAATCTGAACTAACCCTTTAACTCATCGACTGTTATTCATTGAGTTAAAACATCGTCTACCGTCCCCTTGCCAGCGAAAACGGCAATTTTACTTTGAAAAATCATGGAATCTTCTCCGTGACCTCCTTCCTCACGCTCATTACACGCACGGGGGTCCGGGAGAATCAGGGAAATAAAATTGGCCGGCTGCGGTCCTCCATTCCAGAGCTATGGCCGTTTGAATGTGGCTTGTTCTTTGAAAAACTGCAGAAAAACAAGAAAAGAAAACTTTTATAAATCCTTTAACATGAAAGGTGCCAAGCTTTAGCTAATATGAATCTAAAAGTGTTGTATATGTGTCATAACATAATTCATTTCATTTCAGTGGGTTGTCATTTGTCGTCAGATAGATTTATTTAAACAGTTGGCGACTAAATTAATCAGATACAGAACCAGAGAGGATCATGTCACATCCTCTTGCTCATTGTCTTCATCAGTGAGTGTTATTGTCTCCGCCAGGCCGAAAGGCATGGCGAGAGAGTATGTTTTCGCCCCTGTCCGTCCGTCCGTCCGTCCGTCCGTCCGTCCGTCCGTCCGTCCGTCCTGTCTGTGTGTTAGCAGCTAATCTCTGGCACCGTTGGCCCGGTCGCTCCGAAACTGTGCACACACACTCCCTGGATGCCAATTCAGAACCCCTGCCCCAATTTTTTCACATGGGCCTGTTATAGCGCCACCAGGAGGCCGATTTGTGCAAAACCCTTTTTTTTTTACATTACTCCTACAGATTTTATCCAAACGTCATGCAAATCGGTACACAGTATCTCTATAGTCACGTGATCAACACAAATCTGTCCGATTTCCCATATTCCATCCTCATTGCCTATGGTTGGCTTCCAAAGTTTGCAGGATTGGTCCGTTTTGAACAAAAAGCCTCAAACTATGCACGCAGCTTGCGATTTCCGTGAATTTTCACACTCACATTCCCACTAGGCCGAGGAAGAAATGCCACCCTTTTCACATTGGCCTGTTATAGCGCCACCAGCAGGTCTAATTTAGCAAAACACATTTTTGGAACAAAATGCCTCAAATCATGAATGCAGTGTCTGTTTGCCGTGAAAGACCTAAGAATAAATGGCACCCTTTTCACATTGGCCTATTATAGCGCCACCAGGAGGCCACAATAACGTACCTGACCTGGCGGAGACCTGTGCTCCGAGGAGCACTTTTTCTAGTTCACTCTTTGTTGACTTTGAAGGATAATTATATTAGTTAGTGGTGAAGGTCTGTGTGACCAAATCACTAAATGATACAAACCTTTAGAGCAAACTATTTTTTGTCAGCTATTTATATTTTATGTAATTCTGATACAAACCACAGTTCCTCATTCCCACCCTGTGAATGTCAAATAAATAGCAGCAAACAGGAGAAACAGAGGACATCTTGTCATGTTCATTTGTTTCTCCTCAGCTCCCCAGGCTGAACCAACACACAACACAACAGGTAAGTCTGTGTGTCTGTTTGTTTGTATGATTGATTGATTGATTGATTGATTGAATATTTTATTAGACCGAAATGCCAGTCAAACACTTTGCCACTAAAAACCTTGCGGTCTTGTTTCCATTTGGGTCCTAGGTATTCAATTCATCAGCATATAAAAAATAGCACCAAACATTCAATATCATCACAATTATAAAACAGTATGTACACAGTAGGAAAAAAAAGGGGGCATGGGGGTAAAAACAAAAAGGGGAGGGGGGGGGGGGTCACCTGTCTAAGGGAGAAGTGAGAACTACCTCCTCCTTTGGCCTCCTGAAAGGTACATTTTCAGGTCTGTTTTAACAAATTGACTGCCAAGATATTAACACATCGGGTGCCAGAGGTTTATTAAAATATTATACGTTCAGTGCCTGCATTTCTTCCATCCACTTACGTTGATACGTTTCGTGCTGTAGAAGCCCCGACGCGGAAGTGCATGTAAACAAGCGTGCGTGCGAGACGGCGGAGGGTCCCGACTAACGCCTGGAACAATAATATTTCTAACGCGATCCTCCATTGCAGAGTGATCGCCGATCGAAAACGGCTCGCTTCCACTAAGTTAAAAAGAAATGGAGATATTAAGCTTTTAGTCAAGGAGTTAACGGGGACACCCGCGGGGTCCCCGTTGCGGTAATGGGGGTTGCCGTTACCCGCGACGGTAACGGCCGTTACCGTCGCGGGTAACGTTACCGCAACGGGGACACCCCTTACCGCCGTGGACGGCACTGCAGATATATAAATAGATGGATTCCATGTTAGCCATGGTTCACATGACGCTTATGACAGTCATGTTTCAGGGCTAGATTCCATGTAATCTCAACATTGCATGCATGGCGCATTTAATAGCATTGTAGATTAGTAGGCGATATCGCCGATATTCAGTTAAACTCCTCATGTTTAAGCCTAACAGAATTATATATTATGGACTATATATTTATGGACTTATATAAAGTCCATATAAAGTTATATAAATTGTATATATTTTTGGACGACTTGTGCATTTAATTTCTCCCTGGATCTATTTATTGCGGCCGTGTTTCCTTTATTGCTTATAATACATTTTACTTCCTCATATGATTCCATGAGCCGCTGCAGTGCTGCTATTCAGCCACAGAGAAGAACACCGCTCTGGTTTTGGGCTCCATGATTGGTCAAGTTCAAGGATTCTGCTATCGACTTTCATGGCCTTTTACAGGAATACGTGAAGCCTGGCTTCATTATCCTGGCTCGACACAGCCTGGCTTGACAAGGCCTAGCTCGACAAAGTTGCTCCTTTTCAGCCTGGCTTGGCATTCATGGAACGGAATAAACCAGGCTATACGGACCCGACTTTGTCAAGCCTGAATTTGACTTAAAGCCAGGCTTATTTAATTCACCTTTCGTGGAATAGGGCCCTGGTCTTCATCAGCCGTTCCTCCAAGTTTGCAGGCTGACAACACAATTCTGTCTTTGAAAATAACACATTAGATTAGACTTGTAGATTAAATGGATATCATCCGAAGTGAAGCCTAATTTATACTTCATTGCATGAGAGCCGAAAGTAGCAGACATACAAGCTCACAAAGTGTCGAGTACGACGCGTTGTGAGCTTGTAGATCTGCTATTTTCGGGACCCGGCGACGTCATGAGACGAAGTCTATGGACGAAATAGCCCTGAAACATCACTGTCATGGCGGAGCTTCAACCTGGTGTTTGCACTTTCTACATGTACAGTCCGTTCATCTACATAACTCTATTTGTCAAATATTCATACACGTATGAACAGTGAAATATTGTAATGAGATAGTCCTGCTTTGCAGGGTGTGTGTATTTTTAAATGCAAACCAACTCAAATAGTGAGGATGGGTAAGACCCGATTTTTGAAAAATGTGGACACGGCTCACAAAAGCGCCAATTTTTTTCTACATGCTCTCCATCACCATAAGTTTCATTTTGGAAGGGTAGCCACGTCATCAAGATGGCAGAAGGCGGCCATCTTGGATTGCAAAGATGGCCACCATGTAATATCTATAAGTGCGAATATCTCGGCTTCCAAGCCACTTAGAATGTCAATCTTGGTGTCTAAATATACATTTTCTGGGACAAGGAATGCAATAAAACTATAGGGAATATCAATAAGTGACTAATTCTGCCAATATTAGATAATTTGGTTGATTCTGGCCATATATGAACACAATTGTATTAAAATGTATGTGTCGGCTAGATTATACACAGCATATTGGTATGAGTTAGTATGTTTTAGAAAAAGGAAATAAACAACACCACCATGAAGAAGGAATGGCTACACAAAAGACGTTCAAAGAGCAAACACTAGCACTTGTGCACACCATCAGTGGGATGGGCAATCCGTTCCTAGATGATCGCCACAAGCTTCTAATGTTGGACACACGAAATGTGATTGACGAGTCAGTGGTTAACACAGTCCGCACTGTGGAATCAGTGGGCAGAGAACAGTACGACAAGTACCATAAGACAGTGATCATGGACCGCACACACTCCATTCATGAGCCCATCAAAAAGAACTCACTGCCTCTCTTCAGATGCCCAACACTCAAGATCAAGACCAAGCAGGCAGGGCAGATCTCAATGTTGAAGGATGATGTGGCACTCTTCTCCCGGTTATATATAGCCACGCAACACAGAGAGGGGAACATGAGCACCTTCTTTAAACATGAAAACCATCCATACCCTCCCTGTGGTGCACTTCCTGTCCACTACCAACATTACCACATTTGACGAATATGCCAGTTGTGTCTTTGTTCCCCACATCATGAAACACCTGGAGATCTCCAAAAGAGTTGATGTGGTCTGGGATACTTACATCACCAGCAGCATAAAAGAGTCAACAAGGGAGAAGCGAGGCAAAGGGATACGACGGAAGGTGGCTGGTCAGAACAAGCTGCCGGGGAATTGGTCAGATTTCCTGTGTGATCCTATAAACAAGCAGGAACTCTTTGCCTTTCTCTCTGGGAAGATTGCATCCACTGCCTGGCCAGAGGGCAAGC
This sequence comes from Gymnoscopelus braueri, assembly GCF_963280865.1. Classification (NCBI taxonomy): domain Eukaryota; kingdom Metazoa; phylum Chordata; class Actinopteri; order Myctophiformes; family Myctophidae; genus Gymnoscopelus; species Gymnoscopelus braueri. The sequence continues at coordinate 38,271,198 of NC_137621.1, read as the reverse complement.
TGGTCTTCATCACATAAGGCATCACAGTGGTCGGCACAGACACCAGCCACTCGATGCTGCCATGTAACCATGAAGAGGCCGACACCAGGATAGTGATTCACCTGCTTGATGCCCTGGAACATGGCTGTTCTACCTGCTTGATACGCACTGTGGATACGGATGTTGTCGTTATCCTCATCGGCAAGTTCCATGCCCTGCTCGCCAAGTATCCAGCTGCAGACATATGGGTTGCTTTTGGCACTGGCAAGAACTACACCTATGTTCATATAAACACGATCTGCCATGCTCTGGGCAAAGACAAGTCCACAGCACTTCCCGTAGTGGAGGAGAAGACGACAGCCTCCACGTGGCCTCCTCTGCAAGTAACAAGAAATGGTGAGAGACCAACTTGTGAAACTAATGTCGCCAACCAAACGTCGAGCTGGCAGGCTTAGGATCGGCGGACGGGCAGTCATCCCAACCGTCGAAAACCGAGGCCTGTCAGTGCTTCAACTCAATGTCGAGGGCCTAACAACCTCCAAACTCGAAGTCCTGCGTCACCTGGCTGATTCCAACGGGGCAGCGGTTCTGCTCCTGCAGGAGACACACTGCACATCCGACAACATCCTCAAGATCCCTGGGTTCCATCTCGCTGGGTCCACCTACAGCAAGCAACACGGTGTGGCAACGTTTGTCCGGACTGAAATAAGCTGGTCAGCCAGTAGCCAATCCCCACCAGGCTCTAACATCGAGTGGCTGGTTACAAAAATCCAGGAAACATCAGTCGTCAACGTCTACAAGCCTCCACCATCAGAGCTGTCCGCGACGTCACTCCCATCAATAACTGCACCCGCCATCTATGCAGGTGACTTCAACTGTCAGCACACAGACTGGGGTTACAACCACACAACACCTAATGGAGTGGCGCTGAGTGAATGGGCCTCCAACACTGATGCTCTTTTGCTGTACGACCCCAAGGAGCCTCCAACCTTCTTCTCTGCACGCTGGAACACCTCTACCAACCCGGACCTGGCCTTCGCCATCTGCCACAGTAACGACCCGAAACCGGAGAGACGCGTCCTGGACAGGTTTCCCCGCTCACATCACCGACCATCCATCATTAAAGTCCCATCACTGGTGGAACCGGTACCAGGGAAACCCGTCAAGCGATGGAACTTCCGAAAGGCCAACTGGGAGTCGTATGCTGAGGAGACTGAAAGAAGGTCAGCTGGCCTGCCAGACCCAGACTCAGCCGACCTGGATGTGGCCTATGCAGCCTACTGCCAGGTCCTCCTGGGTGCGGCAAAGAAGTCCATCCCACGTGGCTATAACAGGAATTACATCCCAGGTTGGGACGAGGAATGCAGCCGCCTTCTGTGTGACCACCAGAGGGCTAGTTCCAGAGAAGAGGTGGACGTGACTGCAGCAGCACTGCTCCAGAAGCTGGATATCACCCGCAGGGCCAGATGGACAGAAGTCGTTGAATCAATCGACTTCACCCATTCTAGTCGCAAGGCGTGGCAGACCATCAACCAGCTCACAGGCAGAAACACAACACCCCACAGCTGCCCAGTCACAGCAGACGCCATCGCATCACAGCTCCTGAAGAACGGCCGCTTCCCGGATGCTGACAAAGACTTTGCCCGACTGACATCGCGTGAGGTGTCTTGCATCTCGGGAGCGGCCAGTGTCGATTCCAACCTCTCTGGAGAATTCACAGCAGAGGAACTCAGTGAGGCCATGAGCAAGCTCAAGCCAGGCAAATCCCCCGGCCGTGACAACATCCACCCGGAATTCGTCATCCACCAGAGCACAACAACATCTGACTGGCTCTGTGCTTTCTACACATCATGCTACCGGAGATTAAAGCTCCCAAAGACTTGGCGCAGTGCCTCTGTTATAGCTCTGCCGAAGCCAAATAAACCTGCAGAAGACCCCAAGTCATACAGACCAATCTCGTTGCTCTGTGTCCCATTTAAGATCTTGGAGAGGATGATTCATAGCCGCATCGAGCCAGTGGTGGACTCACAGCTCCCACGGGAACAAGCTGGTTTCCGTCGTGGAAGATCAACAGCAGACCAGGTAACACTACTCTGTCAGGACATCGAGGACAGCTTCCAGGACAATACAAAAGCTGGGGTAGTGTACCTGGATCTGACTGCTGCGTATGACACCGTGTGGCACCGGGGACTCCACCTGAAGCTGCTGAGGACAATACCGGACCGCCACATGGTGAAATTCATCATGGAGACACTTTCCAACCGCAGCTTCATCCTCCAGACCAGCAGTGGCCAGTGCAGTAGGCTCAGAAGACTGAGGAACGGGGTACCGCAGGGGTCTGTTCTCTCGCCGATGCTGTTCAATGTCTACATCCATGACCTACCTGATACAGCATCCAGAAAGTATGGCTACGCAGACGATCTTGCCATCATGCTGAGCCGACCAACGTGGAAGGCGATGGAAGAGGGTCTCAACAAAGACATGGGCACACTGGTAGCATACCTTCGAAGGTGGCGTTTACAGCTCAGCGTCGGAAAGACAGTCGCAGCGGCATACCACCTTAGCACCAGAGAAGCCAGGAGGGAACTTGAGGTGCGCGTCGACAACAAATGTCTGGAGGTCCAGCAAGCCCCGAAGTATCTTGGAGTGCGTCTGGATCGGACATTATCCTTCAAACAACATCTGGTAGAAGTCAAGGCCAAGGTGACATCCAGGGTCGCGCTGATCCGCCGCCTCGCTGGAACAACCTGGGGAGCCTCCGCTAAGACGCTGCGAATATCCACCCAAGCCCTGGTCTTCTCTGCAGCGGAATACTGCGCCCCAGTCTGGAGCAGAAGCCCTCATGCGAGAAAGGTCGAGGTGGCTATCAATACCTCACTCCGAATAGTAACTGGATGCTTAAAGCCTACCCCTGTGTCCCTCTTGCCAGTCCTCGCGGGAATAGCACCGGCCGGCCTCCGACGGGAGGCTGCCACCCTCGCCCTGGCCAGGAAGGCACAAAAGTATGACTGGCACATCCTACACAACACCACAATAACACCAGCACCTCCAAGCAGACTCAAGTCCCGCCTCCCCTACAACAAGGCAGCACAAGAGATGCTCAACTCCACCTCTGAGGACATCTCCAGAGATGCATGGTTGGCAGCAGCTTGGAAGGAGGAGTGGGAGTCAGCCGGGCCCTCCCGAATCCACCGTTACATCTGGGACCCAGGAGATGGCGCCATTGGAGGAGACGACCTACCACGCCGGCAATGGACCACACTGAACCGTCTACGAACTGGGGTCGGTCGCTTTAAAACATCAATGAAGGCGTGGGGCTTGGCGGACAGTGCGGCATGCGAGTGCGGTGACCCTGAGCAGACCGCCGACCATATAATCACCATCTGCCCCTTATATAGACCACCCTCGGAAGCCAGCCTCTTCGACCTAGGACCAGAGATGCGGGCATGGCTACACGACACCGAGTTGGACCTCTGACGTTACACGAAAGAAGAAGAAGAAGCACTTCCCGTCTTCCACTGTTACACAGGCTGTGACACAACATCAGCATTCAGCGGGAAAGGGAAGAAGTCAGCATGGGTGGCGTGGAAGTCCTACCCTGAGGTCACCCAGGCCTTCAACTACATGGCAGAAAATCCATACACTTCTGTGACCATAGATGCCCAACACTTTCAGCTTCTTGAGCGTTTCACAGTCATCATGTATGATGACGAGAGTTGTTCTGCCAGAAGAACAAAACGATGGAACACATTCCACCAACGCAAGATTCACTGCTGCAGCACGTGAAGCGAGTTGCCTACCAGTCTGGGATCTGGGCCACATCTGAACTGGCCCAGCAGCCGACACCCAGTCCAGAAGGATGGGGATGGACATTGGATGACAACAACCAGGTCTGGCTTCCTGTGTGGAGCATTCTACCGATGGCGTCAAAAGCCTGCAATGAACTGGTCAAGTGCGGTTGTAAAAGACCTTGTGGTGCAAGGTGCTCATGCAAGAAGGCACACTGGAATTGCACAGATCTTTGCAGTTGTCAATGTGACAAATAATTTGAATGTTGTTATCCTGGAAAGTGAAGCTAATAATCTTCAATTCTCTTCATGCTCCATTTTTCAATGTGTCTGAAAATTATGTACATACATTGGCAGAATCAACCAAATTATCTAATCTTGGCAGAATTAGTCACTTATTGATATTCCCTATAGTTTTATTGCATTCCTTGTCCCAGAAAATGTATATTTTGACACCAAGATTGACCTTCTAAGTGGCTTGGAAGCCGAGATATTGGCAATTATAGATATTACATGGTGGCCATCTTTGCAATCCAAGATGGCCGCCTTCTGCCATCTTGATGACGTGGCTACCCTTCCAAAATGAAACCTATGGTGATGGAGAGCATGTAGAAAAAAATTGGCGCTTTTGTGAGCCGTGTCCACATTTTTTTGTTAACAGCCCTCACTAAAATGTAATGTCTCACTTTCTCCAGAGGTGGATGCCTTCCTCATTGTAGCCACCATAGACAAGCTGATGAAGATCAACTTGAACGGCTCCAGCTCCACAGAGCTCCAACAGATTGCAGTTATCACATCCTATGTAATCCTATACAATATTCTACACACACTGCTTTTAACATGCTGGAATGTATTCCTGTCTGAGACTAACACAACTGCTGTGGTGTGACAGGACTGGGCAGTGGCAGTGGCTCTGGACTTTGACTATCAGCAGCAGATGATCTACTGGTCAGAATGGTACAAGATCAGACGCATGCACATCAGTGGCAGTGACGTCCAGGTCAGTGTGACAATGACAACGATGAGGATGAATGACAGGGAAGGGGAACCAAATGAACAATACTTACATTTGTAATGTAAATATTTGTGAGATCAATGTTATATATCAAACAAGAGAACAGGCTGCCTGGTTCAGTCTCTTACAGTGCTGCCACTGGGCTTGTTTTTCTGTAAAGTAATTTGGGTTGCGTTCTTTTGGGCTTGTTTCTAGAGTGTAGATGCTTATTTGGGCTTGCTGTCCAATGTTGTTTAAACCAGTGGTTCTCAAACAAATTCATGTCAAGGACCCCCAAATTAATATGGATTTGGCCATGGACCAAAATCTGAAAATATTTTGTGCCAGGGACTTGTATGGGGGATACAAGATTTGAAAAATATTCCAAATATTTCACCTTTCTTTCAAGATTTTTAGAAAATAGCAGATCTACCAGCTCACCACGCGTCACAATGTGTTGTAGAAGTTCAAATAACTGATGTATTTAGGGTTAAAGTGGTGAAACTGATTATCAAAATACATTTTCATTATACGGCCTAGTCGCTTCTTTTGGGCTTGATTTCATAGACCTGTCTACTTGTTAGCGTCAACACTGGTCTCTTGAGTACATAGACCTGTCTGCTTGTTACGGCCGATCTACACCAGAGAATTTGTGCACACACGCACACACGCACATATACGCACACGCACTTTTAGATCCAGTCCTATTTTAAAGCCTGCATATGCAGGACTCGTATATCTGCGCACCTGGTCTAGCCGGTATCATTGATATCAATTGGATTTAAACAAACACGCTGTACGCACCACACATACGCGCACTTTGAAAAGCCTGGTGTAGTTCTGGCGTTAGCATCAACACTGTAGAGTACATAGACCTTTCTGCTTGTTAGCAGCAACACTTAGAGTTCATAGACCTGTTTGCTTGTGAGCATCAACACTGGTCTCTTAAGGTACATAGACCTGTCTGCTTGTTATTAGCAGCAACACTGGTCTCTTAGGGCGGATTCAGACTGGGTCCAATTGATTCGAACCGTTCCCGAGTACGATTGCCCTCTCCCGGCTGGCCAGCATTCACATTGGCCATGATTCTTCCGCACCACCGACACTTCAATTCAACTGTAATGGTACTTAGGTGCTTCAAGGGGCGCTGTGGACTATGGGCTTTTGGGAATATCATGTTACAGAAGAAGAGTCAAAGTAAGAATTTAGAGTCAATAATAAACTTTGACTGCGTTCCTGACGTTGTCTTGAGTTACACAACAATACACAACCAAAGCAGTATGGACTGATGGTCGCAACATCGCAACGCAACGTTGTCTGAAATTATCGCTAGACAGTGACTTCACTGACGCATCCTTGGTATCTTAGCAGTGACGTCACAGATTCATCCTTGGTATCTTTATCCTAGCGGCAGCGCTCGCTACACATGTGCTATTCACGGCTCGCGCTACTCAAACACTAGCGGGATTATTATTCCTGTCAACATTAAAGTACAATTATGAGGTATAACCCAGGTATGTTATTACCATGTGTTATTACACAAATATATAAATTATATATGATTAGCAGTGCACTTCCTTCTGTTGGTACGGATGGCTTCACATTGCAGTGTTCCGTACCAGAGTATGCAGCAATCGGACCCGAGACTACCTCCAGGTATGGTACGGTGATCCGTTCCGGGGAACGGTACGCAATGTTCACACTATCACAACATCTGCCAAGTGGTCCCGGGTGCGCACCCGGGACCATAGTCTGAATCCGCCCTTTACATCGACCTGACCTTGTTAGAATCAACACTGGTATCGTATTGTACACATGTGCTCCTTGTAAGCTTTAAAAACAGAAAAACTGCAAAAATAGCAGATCGGCCTGGACCGCTGGCGTAAGGGTCCAGCCAGGCACCTAGGGTCAGTGTAGCCTGACAGCGTATCGTGCGTTCGAGTCCCGATCCCGAAGGCCTTCGCTTTATGTCGCTCCCCATCTCTCTCTCCTCATTTCCTGTCTACTGTCTGAACAGCCTACTGTCCTGTAAAAGAAGGCATAAAAGCCCAAAAATAAATCTTAAAAAATAATAATATCAGATCTACAAAATCACAATGTGCCTTGATGCAACACGTTGTGAGCTTGCTATTTTTGCATTTCTATTTTTGCTATTTTCAAAAATGTTTTAGAATGTTGTGAAAATGTTGTCTTTTCTTATCACAATAATGACATGCCCAAAATAGGGCTAACAGGTTTAAAGTAGTTGAACTAGCACATTGATTGATTGATTGATTGATTGATTGATTGATTGATTGATTGATTGATTGATTGATTGATTGATTGATTGAATAACTGTGGTTTGAATTGATTGGTTAAAAGAAACACACGTTGCACGCTTCTCAGGGATAAAGTCATGTGACATATTTTGTTTTCAAGTGACTTATTTTCATTGTGTCCGTGGTCTGAGATAAACACAACATTACAACATAAAACACACAATGCAACAATAAAAAAACACTCTATAATATAGAACTATAATATAAACACTGGTTACGGTGTGTGTGTGTGTGTGTGTGTGTGTGTGTGTGTGTGTGTGTGTGTGTGTGTGTGTGTGTGTGTGTGTGTGTGTGTATATATTATATATTTTGTATCAATTTTTTCTTAATTTCTCCATTTTCTTACCCTTCATCTCCCTCCCCACGGTGTCCCCACTTTGCAACATGCTACACTAAATTAAGCAACAATTTTGAAAGATTTAAAAACTAAATAACACATGATTATATTCAGAGTGCATGTATGGTTGATTGACAGGAACTTCACACCAGGTCACTCGTGAGTCCACGCGGTCTGGCTGTTGATTGGGTGGCAGGAAACCTGTATTGGTTTGGCTCAAAGCCAATGGAGGTACAGATAGAGGTGTCCAAACTAAATGGGTCGTACAGAACAGTCCTGGTCAACACCGGTCTGGACCTGCCAGACTCCATGGCTGTGGATGTACGCTACGGGTAAGAGCACTGTGGTGACATCATGAACCTCACAGTGAATGTATTAACCATCCTTTGAATCACCACAGATACAAGAAGACTGAATTACATCTAAACATTAAACTGATGACATTGCATCATATTCTGTTCCTCTAGCATATCTAAGTTTAAAAAGTAACTAAACTGATGCATATACGTTGTTTATTTACCGCATTAAGGGCAATTTAAATAGTATCATGTAAGTTGTCACTCACTGAAAAGTGCTCTAAATTGAGTGTGTAATACTTCCATGCTTTTTGCACCATGTATGAACCAAGGTTATTAGTTTAACTCTTTTTATTTCATCTCGTTTTGACTATGTTTTAAATTTCAGTTCATTAAAAGCGTCTAGTTTAGCTTTTTTAGCGTTTATTCAGTTTAATTTGTTAAAATGTTAGTTTTTGTTTTTTATTGTGATATGGGTAGTCAGGTGCAAGAATATTAAAGATCAGAAAAATTATGAAAAAGCACTATTGACTATTTTTTATCAAGATGTGGCCCGTTGCTAGGTTGTAGATCGACATCTTTTTTTTTTATCATTTGTGAATAAAGATTGACAAAGTCTAAAACTAGGACATGTTTTTTCTCTTATTTTTTATTTGCAAGTTTTCATTGTTTAATTTTATTTCACTACCCTGGTATGAACTCTTCATCATATAGTATGTCTACTAGTACTGTACAGTAGGGGTTCCCAAAGTTGGGGACACTGACGGTCGGGTCGCAAAATAATTTTGTGTCATTTATTTATTTATTTAATTCAACAGAATGGATGAAATACAATCTAAAAGTGATTACAAATAGTACATTTTACCATTTTAATACATTACAAATGTGCAACGAACGTGCAAGTTTATGTGCATAAATTACCTCCAGGGTTAGGTGGGTTCGCGAATCAATGGCCGCATTATTTTGGGGTCGCGGGCTGAAAAGTTTGGGACCTAGAGGTTACGTAGGTAACCCCGGTTCTTTTAGTTCAGGAGTGAGGCACTCACTATGGGAAACAGCGCCATCTGGCGATGCAACAGAGCTACACACAATACGCTCCCGGGGCCCATTCTTTGGGCAAGAGGGTATGTCACGTCACCGGCCGTCCCTTCGTGACGTAGTACTTCCTCTAACACAGGTCCTCTGTTCGCAGTGGCGAAACAAAGGGGTGTTTGGTGAGTGCCTCACTCCTGAACTAAAATAACCGGGGTTACCTACGTAACCTCTAGTTCTTTGTCGTTCTGAGTCGTGAGGCACTAACTATGGGATCTATAAACCCCCCGGAAGCGTTAAAACGTTCAATCCCCGAAAAAACGCACATGCCCCCTCCGGCGGGGCCCCGACCTCTGGGGCCGGACGCGGCATAAGGGATAAGAAAAGAAGGCCCTGACATACCGCAGTCTGCCTTATTCAGCTAATAGACAAACAAGGTCTGTCATCTACTAACCTTACAACAAGGGAACAGGGCCCCCTGCTCCCGAGACCAACTGATCGTTAGCCCCCAGGATCATGTCAGGAGGAGAAAAACACCTCAAGTAGATGAGGCTGCCACACCCAGGACTGTGTGCGCCACTGAGGAAGCCGCCACGTCCAGGCTGTAAAAGGCTGCAAAGGTTGAAGGTGACGACCAGTTAGCGTCCGTGCAAATCTCCTGGACCGAAGCTCCCCGAGAGAGGGCCCAGGATGCAGCCACACCCCTCGTTGAGTGAGCCCTCAGTCCATCAGGCACTGGGGTCCCACTACTAGTATAGGCGAGCCTTATAGCCTCAACTATACCTTAGTTTTTTCTTTTATCTCAGGTACTTTGTAAATATGTGGATAACTTGTTTGGCCTTTTGTTGTTCTCTTGTTTGATCTCCTTCCCACTTGCCACCCCTCTTCTTCTTCCTCCCCCCTCTTCTTTCTATGGAAATTAACGCTGCGATGGGAACGATGTACAAAAACGTATTTTTTCACCCACTTTTTTACCATGCAAACCTGTGATGTGACAATAAACCTGATTCTGATTCTGACTATCCACCTGGAAAGCGTCGGCTTGGCGATCGCCTTCCGCTGGTCACCGCGGCCATAGGAGACAAACAGCTGCTGGCCGCCGTCTTCTGACAGTAGAGCCTCAAGGCCCTCACTGGACAAAGACAATGCAACCGCTCATCCTCTGCCGAGGCGAAAGGAGGTGGATGGAAAGCCACCAACTCAACCGGAGCCGGTGCCACCACCCCGGTCTTCGTAACAAACGCCAGGTTGGGTTTCAACAGAACCCTCCTGCCGTCACCAGAGAACCTCAAGCACTCCGAACTCACCGAGAGTGCATGTAGGTCACTAACTCTCTTAGCCGTAGACAGGGCCACCAAGAGGACCGTCTTAAGACTAACTATTTTCAGGCTCGCAGCCTCGAGAGGCTCAAAAGGAGAAAGGCAAAGTGCATTCAGCACTACAGCCAAATCCCAGGCCGGAAACAAAGGCCTGTTAGTCTGCCTGGCCCGTCTGGCGCCGCCCATGAACCGCCACACCAGTGGATGCCTGCCAACTGTCCCGCCATCGAAACCTCCTCTACCGGCGTAGAGGAGAGGAGTTATCTCTGATCTCCACACGCCCCATGCTGGAGCTACCAGTAGTACAGACAGACCGTGGAGTCTGACCCTCTCCAATGTTGGGCGGATCAGCTCCAGCGGCGGGTATGCATACAGCAGTTCCCTCGGCCACCTGTGAGCCAGCGCGTCCAGTCCCAACGAGAGGTCTGTCGCCTTCACTGAGAAAAAGCGAGAGCACTTTGCGTTCTCTGCTAAGGCAAACAAATCGACCTGTGGTCGGCCGAACCTGGTCCAAATCATGTCCGCCACTTTCGGATTGAGGGACCAATCCGTGTACCAATACCTGCCCCTGGACAGCAGATCCGTCCCGCTGTTCTGAAGGCCTGGGACATGGAGCGCACAAATTTACAGCAGGCGCGATTCGCACCACATTGTCAGCTCGCGGGCCAAGTTGTCCAACACTCGGGAGCCTAAGCCTCCCTGCTTGTTGACGTAGCACATGGTCGTAGTGTTGTCCGTCCTGACCAGGACATGGCAACCGCTGATGCGCGCCTCGAAATGTTTGAGTGCGAGAAAGACCGCCATCAGCTCCAGGTAGTTGATGTGGGCCGACTGTAGACTGGGGTCCCACACCCCCCTGGCTGCTTGGCCCTCGTGAACGGCGCCCCAGCCTGTCAGGCCGGCGTCCGTCGTGACGACCTTCCATGAAATCACAGCACCTATACTGACACCCTCTGACAGAAACAGTGCGCGTGAGACCACAGTCTGAGTGCATCCATGCAACGTGGAGACACCAGAACCCGTCGAGACCCCATGGTAGGTGGGATGTTGAGAGCCCGCATCCACCTCTGAAAAGGTCTCATAAAGAGTCTGCCTAGGCGGATCAGGTGTATGGCCGAAGCCATGAGACCCGCCGCCTGCATGCACAGCCTGTACGTGACTTCCTTTCCTACATGAAAAGACCTCACACAGGCTAGGAAGCCGTCTATCCTCTCCTTGGATAGACGTGCCATGAGCGTGGTTGAATCCAGTGAAATCCCTATGAAAGAGGTTTGTTGACGTGGAATCAGTGCGCTTTTCTGAAAATGTACGGTGAAACCCAACGACGTCTGGTGGGAGATAGCTATCTCCGTGTGTCTCGCCACCTCCCAACCGGAGTCCCCGGCCAAGAGCCAGTCGTCGATGTAAGTCGACAGACGTATCCCCTGTCTCCTTAACGGAGCTATAGCAGCCTGTGTGCACTTCACGAACACACGGGGGCTCAGGGACATTCCAAACGGGAGGACCGTGTACTCGTACACCCGTCCCTCGAACCCGAAGCGCAGAAATTTCCTGTGCGGTGGGTAGATGGGAATGTGAAAATACTCATCCTTCAGATCTATGCTGGTCCACCAGTCGCCCTGACGCACCGTGCGTAATAACGTTGCGGTTGTCAGCATACGAAACTTGAATTTAGTTAGAAACTTGTTGAGGCCTCTTAGATCCAGGATGGGTCATACACCCCCCCCCCCCGCCCTTTTTTACTTGACCAGAAAATATTTCGAGTAGAAACCCAGGCGTTTCTGATCCGGAGATAATTCTCTGATAGCGCCCTTGCTTAGGAGAGAGAGAACCTCCTCCCTCAAAGTCAGCGCCGCTCCGCCCGTCGCATGGGAGAAGAATACCTTGTCCAACATGGGAGGCTTCGCGGAGAATTGTATTTTGTAACCCTTCTGTATGGTGCGGAGCACCAAAGGAGACGGGTGGAAAGCTTTCCACTGTGTTAAACAGCAAGCTAGAGGGTTGGGGGGGCTGCTGGCGTCGTTCGTCCCACAAACCGTTCGGTCGTTACCATGGAAACTAGTGACGTTGTCGGTCGATCTGGTGGGGCCACACGTGCGGTGCCCACTAGAGACAGTATAGGCGTTATATGACTGACTGGGAAATTCGAGGAAGTCACGTGATCCCGCACGCAATGCCTCCTCGATGTCAACATCCGGTCTGGCGACGAGGGCCGTCGCTTTATAAGACCTCACTGCGGTCGCTGAGGCAGCTTTCTCCTTTGCTTTGGCGAAGCCTTTGGCCTGGCCGTAGCGTGCGCGCAGGTACCTCTCAGAGTAGCGCGAACAGGCGCCGAAGAAGGAAGCAGAAGGAAACGGGGTCGGAGAGGGCCACACCGAGGCAGACGATACAGATGGAGTGTGGATCATCGCCGGCGATGGTGGCAGAGCAATCCGGGAGCCCGCACTGTCTCGGTGGTAGAGGGCCTGTGTAGACCGGGACGCCTTTGGGGTTGGCCATCGTGTGGTGGAAGCGCTATGCTAACAGCTCTATACGGGGAGTTAGCTTAGGGAGGGGTGCTACGGGCTGTGGCTGTAGCCAAACAGCTAAGCTAGTTAGCGGCTAAGGCGGCTAATTTGAGCTAGGTAGCAGCTAAGGTGGCTAGTAGTTGTTTTCCGAAGCGAGAGAAAACACGTGGGTGATTGATCCTAATCTCCGCTTTCAGGGTTAGAGCTGGTTTCTCTCGTGAAGACTGGAAATCGAAGATTTTAGGTAGTTTGAAGTTGTTTTCAGTTTTATAAGCGTGTGAGCCTAGTGCATCTGCGAACAGAGGAACTGAAGAGGAAGTACTACGTCACGACCGGGCCTTATATGTCCTTCCGGAAAGTGACATACCCTCTTGCCCAATGAATGGGCCCCGGGAGCGTATTGTGTGTAGCTCTGTTGCATCGCCAGATGGCGCTGTTTCCCATAGTGAGTGCCTCACGACTCAGAACGTCAAAGAACCTATGCTGTACAGTACTGTATGTGTGATTAGTTTTGAATAGTGACCCTGACAAAGTGTCTCCCTGACAGATACTTGTACTGGTCAGATAGAGGTTTAAACAACCCCCGCATAGAGAGGATGGGGATGGACGGCACCAACAGGAGAGTCATCGTGAAGGATAAGATCTCCAAACCCTACGGCCTGACGTTAGACTACATCAACGATCACATCTACTGGACCAACGAGGAGAAATACATTGAGTTTGCCAACCTGGATGGAACCAACAGACAAACAGGTGACACACACACACACACACACACACACACACACACACACACACACACACACACACACACACACACACACACACACACACACACACACACACACACACACATTGAGTTATATTACTCTTTATATTATTGTGACTCTTGTTCTTTTGTGGCCATAGTTGTGAGTCAGGACAACATCTTCACTATTACTCTGTTTGAGGATCACATCTACTGGACAGACAGGTTCAAATCCATCTACAGAGCCAACAAGACTCAGGGAACCAACAAGATCACAGTCATCAGCAACCTGTACAAACCATATGACATCCAGATGTACCACCCCTATCGACAACCTGAGGGTCTGTACCACCTACTGTATACAACACTCATTATTACTCTTCATTATTGTATTATTTAATCTGTTATGAAAAGTTATCACTATCCTGGCCATGTCATTTTTATTTTATTTAGCCTATCTGTTTGCCCTACAAATAAGAAAGAAAGAAAGTTCACAACGCGATGTGACGTGTTGTGAACTTAGATCGGCTATTTTCACAATGAATACATGTGTGCCTTATGATTTAGACGCTGACACATTGGTGTGCTTTGGGTACAAAGGTTTATAAAGCTCTGTTGTAACATGGTGTGTTCTCATATTCATTACATGTGTGCATGTTTTCTCCACCCTGCAGTGTCTGGTCATCCATGTCAGATCAACAATGGAGGCTGCAGTCACCTGTGTCTGCTCTCACCTGGAGGGGGCTACAAGTGTGCCTGTCCCACCAGCACCTTCATGTCAGCTGACAACAAGCAGTGCTTGTCCAGCTGCACTGCCAGCCAGGTGATTCACCTCAGCTTCACTTGTATTACTCTGTATGACTTTAAGTCTCATGTCTGCTTTTGATACATTAATGATTCTAAACATAATCCTCTGTCTCCCCCTTCAGTTTGTTTGTCAGAATGACAAGTGCCTTCCGTTCTCGTGGAAATGTGACTGTGGGGACCGGTCAGATGAATATTCTGACTGCTGTGAGTAGAGACTGAAAAATTACCTATTATACTATTATTACAATTATTACTTTTATGTGTTTAATAGCAATAATCATGTCAGTTATAATTGTATAATGACCTTTAAGGACACGTCTTATAATACTTCATAAATGCTGAACAGATCATTTTATTTTGGCCATTATCATACTGTGTTACAATTCTCATAGTTATAATACGCACACACGCACGCACGCACGCGCACACACGCACGCGCACACACACACACACACACACACACACACACACACACACACACACACAGACAGACAGACAGACAGACAGACAGACAGACAGACAGACAGACAGACAGACAGACAGACAGACAGACAGACAGACAGGCACTCACACATCACAGCACAATCCAGTTGTAACGTTACATAAAATTACTATTATTTGCTAAAAATATATCGCTCAATGATGGTTTGCTTCAACTGAAAGGTATGGTCTTGCAATGCCGTCTATAGCTTAAATGCAAGTAACTTTTATAAGGGTTAGTCTAGGGCTAGTCCAACCCGGTCGACGCATCCGTGGGGGATATGCGCACATGATCTGGCAAACCGGGAGGCAGTGCATCCCATAGCTTAGGGGCCATCCCACAGCTGGGCAGCCCCGTAACCATGGCGATGGTCTCACCACCCTACCTACCTACCTACCTACCTACCACTACAGAGCATTGGCAAATTATAGCAGGATATACGTAAATAAATATATGATAACCTTTCCACAGGAGTAGCTTTTTCATAATTATCACACATTTTGATATTTCAATACAAACATGATAGGTGAATAGAATGACAAAAAAAAAAAGAAATAGTTATCATAATGAAACTTCCCCAGTTGATTACTTACATTAGAGATGCGCGGATCGCGGTTTTAGCCGCGGTTGCCGCAGTTAACTGCAGTTTGGGTGGATTTGGGTCAATCAAATATAATTATTAATTAATATTGGATAAACCGCGGGTGAAATAATGCGGGAATTAAATTAATGATATCAATCTATAGGCCTATAATAGCTTTTAAAAAGCACTACATTTCACCGTGTGTGCGTTAACTGCGTTTGTAGTATTTTAATATTACGTCATTTTACACCAGGCACAAAATAGCCGCTCACTACATGTTGCTTTGCAGCCAGCCGGTGTTGCCAGGTTGCGAGAGAAATAAGCAGCCAGGTCTATGAAAACAAGCCCAAAACAAGTGTCAAACCTTTACAGTCTATGTGCCAAAAAAGACCAAAAGTCGCTTATAAAAAGCCGACATGGCAACAAAGTGGTTGAAAGCGAAAGTAACTCAATGAAGACGTGCGCTTGTTGTTACCATGGTTGTGGATTGTATACAGTCACTGCATCGCGACAGTGGTGAGTGACATTGTTTATAAGAAAACTAACGTCAGGAAAATAACTATTATTTGGTGCGGTTGGTGCGGATCTATAAATAGGATGATATAATTACCGCGGGTGGATGGCAGATGGATAATGAACTTGTTAACGCGGATTCGGGTGACAAAAAAACCCATCCGCGCATCTCTAACTTACATGAAGACAATGATTTATCGTATTACAAGTTTTCTGAAATTGTACATTTAAATATGCAAATTAGGCATTATATAGGAAAATATGCCAGAATTTGCATAACTTTCCAGAATCAACATTGGAACATTGGACAAAGCCAGAGTCAACATTCTTATTTCATTTTGTTAAGATGTTAGAGTCAAAGGTTTCTAAGGAGGGAATATTCAATATCATTATGTATTATGAAAATAATGTGAACAGGCATAAAACAACATGTTTTGGTGGCCAAATTCTAGTATGTTTTTTGTTTGGTTTACCTTCTTATACGCCAAGTCAAAATGTACTATTCAGCATACATTGAAGTATTGAATAAGTAAAATAACTTTCCAATCAATTCCCCATACTTGAATTGTGCAGAAAAGTGTGCTCATAGGTCTCTACACAATAATGGCTCAAAAGTTGATCATATATTGGTTGTAACAATTTGCGTGTGATAATATAGGGGTCCGCATATTCAATGCGAAGTAGAAATGTACAGCAAGTTTGAAAAAAAAACTCACTCCTAGCTTTGCCCGCCCATTTGATAACCATGGCTCAATTTTAGGGCCCTGGCTCATGTTATCACATTGACATATGTTTCTAACTGTATCTCTAGAGTTACAACATGTTAGCACTCAAATATCAGCCCACACATTCAAAATGGGGACATTTACTGGCCTTATTTAAAATGATTATATTTGTGTGCAAAATCTTGCATTAAAGGCCATTTAAGCATACATGGACGTTTTGAAGAAGTAAAATAACCAGTCCAATCAATTCCCCATACTTGAATTTACAGGAAAGTGGGTTCATAGGTCTCTACACAAAATATGGTTCAAAAGTTGTTCATACAATTTGCATGTGACAATATAGGGGTCTACATATTCAACGCATGATAACTACCACTAAGCTACTAGTCTGCAATGGTTATCATGTCAAACTGTAAACTAGAGATGTAGTCAAAAAAATCTAACCTGGATTTGCCAACCCATTTAATAATCATGGCTCAATTTTGGGGCTCTGGCTCATGGACTAATGACTACAAAATGTAGAATATTTATTACATAAAAGAGTTAGGGAGTTAGGGAAACAAGAGTTTGTCATATTATCTACGATTTATGAACAAAGCGGTGGCTCGTAGTAATTAGTAATGCTTTGATCATCTCACATCAATTTTAACGTCTTATCTGAATGACAGATGCAATGAATACAAAGGTATGTTATGTTATGTTATGTTATTGTACGGTATATGCTACAAGAAAGCATAGCCATAGTTGAACAAAGTTGTGGCTCAGGCTGGAATCTCCCAGTACGTGTGGTTTTCTATGATTGGCCGGACGTTGCTTTTGTATTGCTGTGACCTCAACAAAAAGGCGATGTCTTTAGCTCTGTCGGTAGAGCACTCGCCTTTCGAGCACAAGGTCATGAGTTCGATCCAGGACACCTACGTATGAGTAGCACGACTTGGGTGTGGCAAGTCGTGCGGTAAGTACTGGGAGCTGATGGTAGGTGTTGCACTTCACCTCAGCAATCCATCTCCCAGGGGTATAGCAAATTTCAACAGACAGACAGACAGACGTCTCTGTTACAGTGAAACTCATTCATTTTATGATTTTTCTCCTCAGCTCTCCAAGTTAAACCAACACACTACTCAACAGGTAAAGAAATGTGAAATACTTAAAACTGAATAGAGATTATATTCTTCTAGGTCTTGTAAACAAAGTTACACATTTTTACTGCTTATTACTCCCTGTACAGAGTCTGAAGATGTCAGGTTGGTGGGAGGAACCAGTAACTGTAATGGTATGCTGGAGATGAAACACCAGGGAGAGTGGAGACCAGTGTTGGCTTGGTTTGACTGGAACAGGATATCATCATCTGTAGTGTGTAGACAGCTGGACTGTGGCTCTGCTGTTTCAACAGAATTTGCTTCTAGTTCTACACGTGAACCTGGATGGATGATTCCATCTTCCTGTGTTGGCTCTGAGTCTTCACTCGTGGAGTGTGGACCAGTAAAGTCTTATGATTCCACTCTCACACTGAAAGTCAACTGTTCAGGTAAAACAATGTCTTCAACAATGTGAAGGTTTTTTTAGATCAACAGGCGTTTAAAATGTACCATTTTTCTTCATGTGAAGTGCACAATTAGAATTTACATTGTAGGCAGATCCTAAACATTAAACGCTCTTATCCAGAGCGATTTACAAGAGTGAGATCGGAATAAGTAGAGTAAGAATGAACTGCAGTCAATAAATAAGATAAATAATCACACCTATCATCTGTCTAAATAATATGCTATCTAAATGACATCCTAACATTTGAAACTATAGGATACCAAGTAAAAACAGTAAAACCAATCTATGAAACGAAAAAGTGACCAAGATAATTTATTTGTCACATAGCAAGGAGGTGTCATTCTCTGCTGACATTTTCCTTGTACTCCTTTGTACATAGTATTTGTTGATGACATGTATTATTGTGTTATTTGTATATACATATATATTGTGGAGTATTGCTGGGAGATCGCCTGTTAGGTAAGCACCACACCTCAGAGAGGGAGCGGGACAGAGACAGAGAGAGGCTTCACAGACACAGCAGCAGGCTGGGCTGCGTCATAGAGGGGCGTTACCTACCAATTGCCCTCATGAATCAGCCCCATCTGAGCGCACCTGTGTGATCGCCTAGGTGTGGCACCAAACTACAAAACAGTCGCTCTGTCTCAGTCTCAGCCTGGCTCTCTTGGTGAACAGACGGGTGCTCAGGCGGTAAGCGATTCTCCACTGTTTTCCCTCACAACTGTGTGTGTTAGTGAAATGTGAAACTAAAAGGACATTCTCTGTTATCTTCATAGGCAACCTGCAGGAGGAATGACAACGGATGTTATGATGAATGACAACAGAGGTTATGATGAATGACCATGGAAATTAAGATGCATGACAACAGAGGTTATGAAGAATGACCACAGATGTTATGATGTAATGCCCCGGACTCGGGAAGGAATTTATGTTGAACGTTAATATTATTTACCAAATATAAACATTGCTCTATGAGCCTGGCTGTTTTCCCCCAATAAACGCCCTTGATTGGGTTTGTACCCTGACTTTTGCGTCTTGGCTTGTATCAGTTCCCCACATATGGTGGAGAATACGGGTAAACTGATCCACGCCAATACGCACAATGATGGAGCAGGCCAATGCCTTAACGGCCCTGCTAAGAAGCCAAACTGACCTACAAACAGCGGTACAAAAGTTAATTGATAGAATCAGCCGAGATGTAGCCAGCACTCGCGCACCACGGGAGGTGCTCACCAAACTATCCCCAGAAGATGACATCGAGGCGTACCTGGAAGTGTTCGAGCGCACCGCGGCCCGAGAGAAGTGGCTGGTAGCAGACTGGGCCTCCCTCTTGGCCCCGTTCCTCACCGGCGAGGCCCAGCGTGTCTGTCGAGACCTGACCCTCGCCGATGCCCGGGACTATTGAAAATTGAAGGAAGCTATCTTGGCCACCCAGGGCTACAGCCTACCGGCTTGTGCGCAGCGCTACCACAGCTGGGCCTACAACTCGGCCCAACCACCCCGGCCCCAGGTGGCGGCGCTCCTGCGCGCCGCGCACGGCTGGCTGACGACCGGTGGAGAGCCCCCTGTAATCGATCGACTGGTGATGTATCCGTTCCCTGCCGCCTGACGCCCGAAGATACGCCTCACAAGTGAGCCCGAACTCACTGGAGGCGCTCGTGGCCTTGTTAGAGAACCACCAAGTGAGCGTGGACATGATGAGGACCACCCGTACCGAAGCAGCCAAAACCCCCGGTGACGAGAAGCCCGGCCATGACCGAAGGAGGTCGACGGCCCCGAACCCGTCCACCGCCCGGACTGAAGCCGCCGTCGCCGAAGGGCCCACTCGGGGCCCACACCAACGGCGCTGCTACGTCTGTGGCCAGGCGGACCACATATCCTGGACGTGCCCAGAGAGAGAGAGAGATGTTTCCATGGGGACCGCAGCCAGCTCGGACGGCACCCGGCCCTGCCTCCACACCGGTACCAGCCAGCGACGCCAGATGCGCCTGCCGGTGAAGATTGGCCGCACCGACACCCACGCCTTGCTTGACTCCGGCAGCGCCGTGACGCTCGTGCGGTCCGACCTGGCGGGGAAGCTCAGCACGACCACAGTTCCCGTGACCTGCGTGCACGGCGACGTGCGCCACTATCCCGTAACCAGGATCCACATCCAGACGCCGAGGGGAGACGCTGTGGTGCCAGCCGGCGTGGTGCCGAACCTGCCCGTACCGCTCCTAATAGGCGCGGACTGCGTCCTGTTCGCGCGCTACTGGGACCCCGGTTTGCTACGTGGGACCCCCCGCCGCCGCCGCCGCCGCCGCGCTCCGCGCTCGGGGCCTTCGGGACCACTGCACGCCTGCCCGGCGTTCCGTGCCACCTCGCCGGGAGGCGTGAGTGACAGTTCCCCGGGGGGAGACGAAAGGAGTGAGAGAGACGAACGGAGTGGAAGAGACGAGAGAGAAAAGACAGCCGAAAGCGGGGACGGAGACCAGAGACGCGAGGCGGAGGAAAACCCGGCCCCGACAGACCGGGGAGTCGAGGACCCCACTGAAGCCGCGGACCCCTTCGCCGAGTTCCCTGGCGCCGAAGTACTCCAACCACCCCGGGTCGGGGAGTTCGCCACGGCGCAAGGGAGCGATCCGAATCTGGACATGGCGCGCAAGAATGTAGCCGCCATCAATGGAAAGAAATGTGACGGGGTGAGTGCACTGAACCCCCCATTCTTTCTAGTAAAAAAATACCTATTGTATCGAGGGGTGTTAGACAAGGGGGGGGACCTAATTGAACAGTTACTGGTTCCGAAGTCATATGTTTCACGGGTGTTGTACTTAGGCCACACGCACCAGTTAGGCGCACACCTTGGAGTGCAGAAGACATACGAGTGCATTTTGGCCCGCTTCTACTGGCCCGGTGTCAAGCGGGCAGTAGAAGACTTTTGCAAGGGCTGCCCTGAGTGTCAGAAAACCACTCCACGGCCAACTTTCCATAACCCACTAGTACCACTGCCGATAATAAATGTGCCGTTCTCACGTCTGGCCATGGACATTGTGGGCCCTCTGCCAAAGTCCAGCCGGGGCCACCGTTACATACTGGTCATATTGGACTATGCGACTAGATATCCCGAGGCCATTCCACTGCGGGCGGCCTCGGCCAAAGCGGTGGCCCATGAGTTACTCATGCTGTTTAGCCGGGTGGGAATAGCGGAGGAAGTACTGACCGATCAGGGCACATGTTTCATGTCACGAGTTATGTCACAATTGTACAAATGGTTGAAAGTGAAACGCATACGGACCTCAGTCTATCACCCCCAGACAGATGGGTTAGTCGAGAGGTTTAACCAGACTTTAAAAAAAATGTTGAAAAAACTAACTGATGTGGACGGAAAAGACTGGGACCAGTTGATTCCGTATGTGCTGTTTGCCATTAGGGAAGTGCCACAAGCGTCCACGGGGTTCTCGCCATTTGAATTGGTGTATGGCAGGAGACCCCGTGGGCTGCTAGACATCGCCAAGGAAGCCTGGGAGTGCCAGCCTTCCCCCCACCGCAGCGTCGTGGAGCATATCGAGCGCCTCCAGGCCCGGGCGAAGACGATATGGCCCCTGGTGCGAGAGCATATGGAGAAAGCGCAACGAGACCAGGCCCGCACCTACAATCGCGGCGCCACACTTCGCGAGTTCCAGGTGGGGGAGAAGGTCCTGGTACTGGTGCCCAGCAGCGAGTGCAAGTTCCTGGCAAAGTGGCAGGGCCCATACGAAGTCGTTGAGAAGATGGGGCCCGTGGACTATCGTGTGAGCCAGCCCGGCAGACGGAAAGGCCACCAGATATACCATGTGAACATTCTGAAGAAATGGACCTCAGCCCCTCCACTACCGCTGCCGGCGCTGATGGCCACTAGCTCCCCACAGACGCTGCCCCCGGTGCCTATCGGAGACGATCTGGCCCCCGCCCAGACTCAAGAGATCAAGGACCTGTTGGGGCGGAACCGGGACATATTCTCCGAGCTCCCCGGGCGAACCACGCTCACCCGTCATGACATACGCACGGACCCGGGCAAAGTGGTGCGCCAGCGGCCGTATAGGATTACCGAAGCCAGACGCGTCGCCATAAAAGAGGAGGTTGCGAAGATGTTGGAGTTGGGAGTCATCGAGGAGTCCTACAGTCCCTGGTCCAGTCCGATAGTGATCGTGCCCAAACCAGACGGGACGCTGCGCTTCTGCAACGACTTTCGGAAGCTTAACGACATCTCCGCCTTCGACGCGTACCCGATGCCACGAGTAGATGAGCTCATCGAGCGCCTGGGCCCGGCTCGGTTCGTCAGCACCCTGGACCTGACCAAAGGCTACTGGCAGGTACCGCTGACGGACCGAGCCAAGGCGAAGACGGCCTTCTCCACGCCTGACGGGCTGTTCCAGTATACGGTGCTGCCCTTTGGAGTGCATGGCGCGCCCGCCACCTTCCAGCGGCTGATGGATCGGGTGCTCCGGCCTCACCGTGAATACGCAGCAGCCTACCTCGATGATATAGTTATCCACAGCCCCAGTTGGAGTCTCCATCTGCAGCACCTCCACGCCATCTTGGACGCGCTCAGACGGGCCGGACTGACGGCGAACGCAAAGAAATGTCGTATCGGCCTGACGGAGACCGACTATCTCGGCTACACCATTGGACGAGGATGTGTGAGGCCCCAGACGTGCAAAGTGGAGAGGATCCGAGAGTGGCCTCGTCCCGTCACAAAAAAACAAGTAAAATCTTTTCTAGGACTCATGGCATATTATCAGAAATTTGTAAAAAATTATTCTACTATTGCAGCCCCTCTCTATGATCTGACGTGCCAGAAGCGGCCTAACCACGTCCTCTGGACGGCCGAGGCGGAGGCCGCGTTCCAGAGGTTGAAGTGTGCGCTCTGCGAGGAGCCGGTGTTAAAAGCCCCCGACTTCAGCCTGCCCTTCGTCCTCCACACGGACGCGTCGGGCACCGGGTTGGGGGCCGTCCTCGCACAGGTATTTGAGGGCGAGGAACACCCAATTACCTACGTGAGCAGGAAATTGTTAGATCATGAGAAAAACTATGCGACTGTAGAAAAAGAATGTCTAGCGGTGAAGTGGGCCATACACCACCTCCGCTATTATCTGTGGGGCCGTACGTTTACTCTCATCACAGATCACGCGCCTTTGAAGTGGATGGCCACCAACAAGGACCGGAACGCCAGAGTGACGCGCTGGTTCCTAGAGCTGCAGGACTACCACTTTAAAGTAGAGCACCGACCCGGGAAGGACATCCCACACGCAGACGCCCTGTCCCGCATGTATGAGGTGGCAGAGATGGAAGCCCCCGGACCAAGCGGTGGGCTTAGGGGGGGGATATGTGGAGTATCGCTGGGAGATCGCCTGTTAGGTAAGCACCACACCTCAGAGAGGGAGCGGGACAGAGACAGAGAGAGGCTTCACAGACACAGCAGCAGGCTGGGCTGCGTCATAGAGGGGCGTTACCTACCAATTGCCCTCATGAATCAGCCCCATCTGAGCGCACCTGTGTGATCGCCTAGGTGTGGCACCAAACTACAAAACAGTCGCTCTGTCTCAGTCTCAGCCTGGCTCTCTTGGTGAACAGACGGGTGCTCAGGCGGTAAGCGATTCTCCACTGTTTTCCCTCACAACTGTGTGTGTTAGTGAAATGTGAAACTAAAAGGACATTCTCTGTTATCTTCATAGGCAACCTGCAGGAGGAATGACAACGGATGTTATGATGAATGACAACAGAGGTTATGATGAATGACCATGGAAATTAAGATGCATGACAACAGAGGTTATGAAGAATGACCACAGATGTTATGATGTAATGCCCCGGACTCGGGAAGGAATTTATGTTGAACGTTAATATTATTTACCAAATATAAACATTGCTCTATGAGCCTGGCTGTTTTCCCCCAATAAACGCCCTTGATTGGGTTTGTACCCTGACTTTTGCGTCTTGGCTTGTATCAGTTCCCCACAATATATATATATATATATATATATATATATATATATATATATATATATATTTTTTTTTTAATTATTTGCATGTTGATGAATTGAACACATAGGACTATGTGGACACATAGGTATTTTCTGTGTAATCCCTTTAGCCTAAATGTGTGACTGTACCTCATGCTGTTGACATTTCTGACTAATACAGTATTCACTCAATCAATAGATGATGTATGCATAGTAGACATACTGTATCTTGGTAAATTGCTAGCATTACAGACATGTGGCTGGTTGAAGACCAAGTGTTCTGCGGAGGAATCCTTAGTTATAAGTTCTCTCTCTCTCTCTCTCTCTCTCTCTCTCTCTCTCTCTCTCTCTCTCTCTCTCTCTCTCTCTCTCTCTCTCTCTCTCTCTCTCCAGAGTCTGTGAGGTTGGTGAATGGGACACATTTGTGTTCAGGCAGAGTGGAGGTGAAGTCTAATCAGTCGTGGGTCTCAGTGTGTGAAGAGGACTTTGACCAGCAGGATGCAGAGGTGGTCTGTAGAGAGCTTGGCTGTGGGGTTCTTTCAGTCCTCCAGGGGGCGCTCTATGGAGAAGTGAATGCTCCAATGTTGACCAAAGAGTTCCAGTGTGAAGGTAATGAGTCTGTTCTCCTGGACTGTGGAACCTCAAATTCAACTAGAAACACCTGCTCACCTGACAAGACTGTTGGACTCACCTGCTCAGGTAAAAGACAAACTATAGTTTTGGTTTAGATTCATATTTTATTATAATATAAGTTATATTACTCTAAATGTGTACTCTCTTTACAGTGGTTGATGATGTCAGGTTGGTGGGAGGAACCAGTAACTGTACTGGCACACTGGAGATGAAACACCAGGGAGAGTGGAGACCAGTGGATGGTGGGTTTCACTGGAACCTGAAGTCATCATCTGTAGTGTGTAGACAGTTGGACTGTGGCTCTGCTGTTTCAACAGAAAGGAGATCTGGGTTTACAGATGAACCTGTATGGAGGACTACACCTTACTGTGCTGGTTCTGAATATTCACTGAGCGACTGTGTCATAATGGAGACTTCTCATATCACACGGAAAGGTTTGATTACAGGCAGACCCACAGTGATCTGTTCAGGTAACTCAACAATGACTTGAACAATGACACCAATCTTTTAAGTCTCTCGTTCAATGTCTGTCTGTCTGTCTGTCTGTCTGTCTGTCTATAGACTCATATATTGCCCTCTCCATCTCTTTGTGTCTACCTGTCCATTGTCACTCTATCAGTGTGCATGTGTTTGTAGGGACTAGTGGAAACTTTTGCTGTAATGATGATGATGATGATGATGATTGTAATCAGTTTGTTCCTTTTCTCCTCTTAATTGTATAAACTACCAATCTTTCTCTCTGTGTGATAGGGGTTCAGTAAAATAACTTGCAATTGACGTTTTTTAGATTCCCATTTGCATCCATAATGCACTCATGTACACTCTCTCTCTCTCTCTCGCTCTCTCTCTCGCTCTCGCTCTCTCTCTCTCTCTCTCGCTCTCCAGAGTCAATGAGGTTGGTGAATGGGACTAGTTTGTGTTCAGGCAGAGTGGAGGTGAAGTCTAATCAATCTTGGGTCTCAGTGCGTGAAGGTGGCTTTGACCAGCAGGATGCAGAGGTGGTCTGTAGGGAACTTGGCTGTGGGGCTCCTTCAGTCCTCCAGGGGGCGCTCTATGGAGAAGTCAAGGCTCCAATGTCGACCGAAGAGTTCCAGTGTGAAGGCAATGAATCTGCTCTCCTGGACTGTGGAACCACAAACTCAACTATAAACACCAGCTCACCTGAGAAGACTGTTGGACTCACATGCTCAGGTAAAAGACAAACTATACCTTTTAGTTTGGATTGTAATTTTATAATGAAAGTAATAGTTTTTTTTTAAACATTTTACCTTCTTGTCTGTACAGAGTCTGATAATATCAGGTTGGTGGGAGGAACCAGTAACTGTACTGGTATATTGGAGATGAAACACCAGGGAGAGTGGAAACCAGTGGATGGTTGGTCAGACTGGAACCAGAACTCATCATCTGTAGTGTGTAGACAGCTGGACTGTGGCTCTGCTGTTTCAACTGAAAGGAGTTCTGGTGTTACACATAAACCGGGCTGGAGGATTACAACTCCCTGTGTTGGGTCTGAGTCTTCACTGAAGGAGTGTGGAACAAAGACGTCAGCTACTTCCTTCTACATACTGGAAGTAATATGTTCAGGTAACAAACTACTTCAACTACATTAGTATTTTCAGTGTTTTACAAAGCAGCGGGAAAAACTTCCATCTGATCAATGAAGCCATTGGAGCCAGCCCCCCCACTGCGTTGTAAAATACAATTGTCTTGACCTGCTTTGTGTGGAACTGCAGCACATTGATAAGCTGATGCATCTGTCTAAGATAACTTATATTTGTTTCTCACATTATGTCTTCTCGTACTTAATATTTTATTACGTTTCCCTCTCTCTCTCTCTCTCTCTCTCTCTCTCTCTCTCTCTCTCTCTCTCTCTCCAGAGTCAGTGAGGTTGGTGAATGGGACTAGTTTGTGTTCAGGCAGAGTGGAGGTGAAGTCTAATCAGTCGTGGGTCTCAGTGTTTGAAGGTGACTTTGACCAGCAGGATGCAGAGGTGGTCTGTAGGCAGCTTGGCTGTGGGGCTCCTTCAGTCCACCAGGGGGTGCTCTATGGAGAAGTGATGGCTCCAATGTGGACCGAAGAGTTCCAGTGTGAAGGTAATGAGTCTGTTCTCCTGGACTGTGGAACCTCAAACTCAACGAGAAACACCAACTCACCTTACAAGACTGTTGGACTCACCTGCTCAGGTAAAAGACAAGTTACACTTTTAGTTTGGATTATTATTTCATGGTGAAAGTAATATTAATTGTTACTGTTTATTCTCTTGTCTCTGTACAGAGTCTGATGATGTCAGGTTGGTAGGAGGAACCAGTAGGTGTATTGGTTTACTGGAGATGCAACACAAGGAAGAGTGGAGACCAGTAGATGGTTGGTCTGACTGGAACCTGAAGTCATCATCTGTAGTGTGTAGACAGCTGGACTGTGGCTCTGCTGTTTTAAGAGAAAGGACTTCTGGTTCTGCACATGAACGTGTTTGGTGGATTTCATCGTCTTGTGTTGGATCTGAGTCTTCACTGAGGGAGTGTGGAACGAAGGAGTCTGGCAATTCCACTGCCAGACTGGAGGTGATATGTTCAGGTAAAACAATGACTTATATACATCCGTACGTCCGTCCGTCTATTTGTAACGTGGTTGCGTAGTTTTGGAACTGTATATTTCTGGAAATAGCAGAAAACTTTGAAACCAGATCATCTTACTTTATGTCTTATTTGTTTGCAAATTCACTCCAGTTCTAGGATAAATGAGAATCTAAATAATTGTGCCTAAATATCTCAGTCGGTAGAGCTGTTGCCTTTGGACCGAAAGGTTCTGGGTTTTATCCTGGGCATTGTCAATTCAGCATAATATGAGTAGTGTGCCAAATGATTTGATGTCTCTAACTTTACCTTAATCTCATTTGCTCTCTGTGTTTATAAATCTGTTGTTTCAGCCAATTACCTCTGTCTTGTTACAGATATATTGTTTAAGCCAATCATCACCTTTGTAAACTCCATAAACGGGCTTTTTGAGGGCCAGCAGCAGGGGCTGGAGGGTTCCAACTTCACCATCAGCTGCTCCATCCAACCACAGTACCCAGGTGGCTCTTTCCACCTCACCTTCACTGGATCCAACACAACACACACCTACATCCAGCCAGCTGTCAGTCACTCCGGCACCTTACTGTTTCCTGTAGCAGACCTCACTGAGTCCAACACAACCTTCGATCTCTCTGAATCCAACACAACCCTCAACCTCACTGAGTCCAACACAACCTTCAATCTCTCTGGATCCAACTCAGCCCTCAACCTCACTGAATCCAACACAACCTTCAATCTCACTGGATCCAACTCAACCCTCAACCTCACTGAATCCAACACATTCCTCAACCTCACTGCATCCAACACGACCTTCAATCTCACTGAATCCAACACATCCTTCAACCTCACTGGATCCAACACAACTTTCAACCTCACTGGATCCAACACAACCCAGAACTACACCCAGCCAGCTTTCAATCACTTTGACACCTTTCTGTTTCCTGCAGCAAACCACACCCACCAAGAGAACTACAGCATATCCAACACAACACACAACCAAACCCAACCAGCTGTCAATCACTCTGACAACTTCCTGTTTGCTAACTTCCTGTTTCCTGCGGCAAACCACACCCACCACGGAAACTACAGCTGTACTTATCACATCTATGTTTTTCATCATAACTTCTCCTCTAAGAGCAAGGTCCTCTCTCTCACTGTCACAGGTATGTGCTTACCGTAAATATGCCATAAATTCAGGAATGTTTAGCAATTTCAATCAAGTGCACATTTTCTAATTAGAGCTGTTCATTATATAGTGTTCTAACATATTTTTCCCACAGCTTCTCATCTGACATCCAGCATCATCAGATGTACAGTCACAGTGCTGGTGTTGATACTGATAATCAGTGGCCTCTATCGTCTCTGGAAGGTAATTATATAATTATCTTTATTTGATACAAGACTGGAATGTAAATGAAGTACTCACACTGTTTGTATTTAAGAGAGACACATCTGATCCAGTATATTAAAGTTGGGTGCTGCTGTGTTTCTCCAGGTCACCAGAGGGTGCCGTGCAGGAGAGCAGAGCAATGAGGTGGTTTATTATAATGTAAGACGGGAGAATGTTGAGATAGTTTATTATAATACTCTTGCTTCTGATGTTGAAGCTGCTGGACCCAGTGAAGAAGAAGAATACCACCTGTATGAAGAGATAAGTCTACAAGATGGACTCTGTGAAGAGACAGAATACCACCAGGATGAGGAGGTGGATCTACAAGGAGGTGCTGAAGTGGCAGGAAGAGGCAGGAGACCACCTGTGTATGAGGTGGATCTCTAAAGGACAATTTATGCTCAAAGCAACAAGTGAACACCACGTCACACTGTGTGTCTCTCAACGTTCTGAGTGATATATATTCATACTCTGTTACTCACTGACACAACAGTTATATACATTCATACTGTCAGTTACTCACTGACAACAGTTATATACATTACTGTCTGTGATTCACTGACACAACAGTTGTATACATTCATACTGTCAGTGACTCGCCGACATAACAGCTACATACATTCATACTGTGTGATTCAAGAACACATTCTTGGTCGCTTTGACGTCGTTTTTGTGGTGACGACTCAACGCTCAAAGCATAAACTGGCTTTAAAGGATTAGTTCACCCCAAAAATGAAATTCATGGAGATTTATTTTTGTTTTGTCGCATTCCTAAGTCAATAATTTGATGACCGGCAGAGTCTCCAGCCAGGAACCAGTAGGAGACTCAAATGCAGGTCATTTGAATCTCCTACTGGAGACTCCACCTGTCATCAAATTATTGGCTTAGAAATTAGATAAAAACTAAAAAATCTCCATGAATTCAAGGCTTCATGGGGTGTGTAATTGATCCATCACCTCAGTCAAGGTTTGAACATTTACACTGAACACACAAGTACAACGGAAACGGAAGCTTCACATCGGCTTTATCACTTCTTTTTTTTCAGAGCTTCCGTTGCTCCAGACCGTATGACCAGAAGCATTTGAACATTGTGGGAGGCAACAGTCTCCTCATTATGTTTTATCAAGTCATTATAACTATCAGTAATGTAGTTATCATACATAATATCTATTGATCCTACTGTCATTATAACTATCAGTAATTAGTGATCAATAAATATATCTATTTATTGATCCTACTGTACACAATACATGCCTATGCAGCCCATGTGCTGGTGCCATTGTTAATGTGTGACTCATGGCATAGATTGTCACACAGACAATCTCTCTATCTCAGAGTCCCAGATAGAGAAGTATTGATCTCTGGTATGGATCTGGTTGTGTTGTAACATTTGTTTCTATTGGCTGTTATAGATCTGGTTGTGTTGTAACATGTGTTTCTATTGGCTGTTATATATCTGGTTGTGTATGTTGTAACATGTGTTTCGATTGGCAGAATAGAACTGGGAGAGACAGCGAGATCCCAAACCGACCCGACGCTGCCGCGACAGCGTCGCGACCGGTACCGACCCGGCGGCAGGGTCGGTACCGGTCGCGACCGGGTCGACGGACTACCGACAGAACCGACCTTTAACCGACGCACCGACGGTTTCACCGACGTTGCCACGGAAGCGTCGCGACCGGGTCGACGGTACCGACGCAGTACCGACGGTACCGACCTTTAAGCAACCTCCTACCGACCCGCCGACCGTGGACTAGTGGCAGAGTTTTTTTTTTTTTTGCACATTGAAGTTGAGATTTCATTAAGCCAGATCTTTGTCAATTTTACTTCAATTCTTATCATTTTAATGTTTATATGATCTTTAAAGGTTATATTTTAATTTGGTATCAGTCATGATTTTTTTGTAATTTATTAAGATTTATTTCCTTATTTTCTCATGGCACCAAGTCAATTTCCGATCAATCTACCATATCTGCAGTCTTCTGGCACAGCTGTTCCCCCCCCCCCACCTGCGTGCCCCCCCCCCCCCCCCAACCACCCCCCACCCACCGGGACCCCCCCCGGCCCCGGACCCCCCCTCGGCCCAAGGTGCCACTCATAATAATGTTTTAATTTGCGCATTGACACTTTTTTCCCCCTTTTTTTCTGTAATTTATTTCCACGCGCGTAGTTACGCACGTAACATAATCTTTCTATCTATCTATCTATCTATCTATCTATCTATCTATCTATCTATCTATCTATCTATCTATCTATCTATCTATCTACATATATATATATCTGTCAAGCGCTTTGCCATAATAGCCGATCTACAAGCTCCAGCGTTGGAGCTTGTAGATCGGCTACTTTTGGTGTGAGTGAGTGTGTTCCGACGGCCTGGGTCTGTCTGTCTGTCTGTCTGTCTGTCTGTCTGTCTGTCTGTCTGTCTGTCTGTCTAAAGTCCGCAGCCGTAACACACACACACACACACACAAACACACATGCCCAACCCCGATCGCCACACGCCCCACCCCCCAAGGTGAATAAATAATAATGTAAGAAATTAAAATCCCTAAATCTATCTATCTAATCTATCTAATCTATCTATCTATCTATCTATCTACATATATATATATATATATATATATATATATATATATATATATATATATATATATATATATATCTGTCAAGCTCTTTGCCATAATAGCCGATCTACAAGCTCCAACACCTCGCGCTGCAGGCGTTGTGACCTTGTAGATCGGCTACTTTTGGTGTGAGTGAGTGTGTTCCGACGGCCTGAGTCTGTCTGTCTGTCTGTCTGTCTGTCTAAAGTCCGCAGCCGTAACACACACACACACACAAACACACATGCCCAACCCCGATCGCCACACGCCCCACCCCCCCAAGGTGAATAAATAATAATGTAAGAAATTAAAATCCCTAAATCTATCTATCTATCTATCTATCTATCTATCTATCTATCTATCTATCTATCTATCTATCTATCTATCTATTTATCTAATCTAATCTAATCTATCTTTTGTTTACGTGGTCTGCTCTTTTTGCCAGACCCAAGGGGTCGGGCTTATATGAGGCTTTGTACCTGTTTCGTCCATACATGGGCATGGTCACTTTGTCCTCCGGCCCCAGTCCAAAATAATTCTGTCCCCCAAAAAAGTCTGTCCATACATGGGCATAGAAGGGACACACATCGTGCGAAGCCCGGCCATTCATGGGCATAGACACAGGCTGACACGTCATGTGAAGTCTGGCAGAACCAGGTCTCCTGGTCTTTTCCCCCTCTACACCGATAGCTCTCAAAAATAGCCGATCTACAACCTCACAACGCCTCACGCTGCGAGGCGTTGTGAGTAAATCCTCTAATAGTGACCTCTATTCAATTAAAAACCGGCCCTCTATTAATGACCGGGAGCGCCTTGAAATAAGCAATTAAAAGCCTCCCTTCTAATAGAAGCCGACCCTTCTATTACAATCCTCTTTTTTCCACTCTTTTTTTTAAAGTCTGAAGACTCTCGCCTTGGCTACTATATACGCCTGCCGTCGGTTCAAATCACAGTGACACAGAGTAATGTATAAGACAACATTTCAGTAAAGTACTTGAGTAAATGTACTTAGTTACTTTACACCTCTGCAGACGAGCTGCTCAGCGTCCGTTCTGGGCGATCAGCGTTGCAAGATTCTGCGAGAGATTAAGCAACACTGCTAGTGGCAACGAGGTCTATATGAAAACAAGCCGCGACCACCTGTAAATGCACGTTACTTGTCTGCAGAAGTATTCCATGCACTTTCTCTCTCCCTCTCTCTCTCTCTCTCTCTCTCTCTCTCTCTCTCTCTCTCTCCCTCTCTCCTCTCTGGGGTCCACGGCCAAATAAGCTACATATAATTTGTGGGGTTCCTGACAGCATGAAGGTGCCCCCCCCCTCCTCTGAATGGTACAACTACCGTAACAGCGGAATTTTACACGTGCGTAATTACGCACGTATACGTGCATGTTGTAACATAATAATACACAACGTGTACTGTACCTATATAGCTCACTGTAGGCTAACATTCTTGGGGTCTTCTTAGGGACCCCCAAGCTCCTCCTTAGCGCCACCTATGGAGCGGTTTCAGAAAAGAAAAAAGGAAACTTAAAACAAAGACAGCGGTTTCAGAAAAGAAAAAAGAAAAAAAGGAAACTTAAAAAAAAGACTGCTGCTGTTGGCATAGGCTATCAGGTCGATTTCGGATACCGCTGTCTCTCTATAGGCTATACCTGCCAACCTCAGACCGTCAGATAAAATGACACTTCTGTTCTGGGGGGGTGGGGGGGATGTTCATCAGTGTGGACGATTATTGTTATGCAGTTATATTTATCGTACTTTGGTGTGAACAGACTTTATAGGTTCGACTCATCTGCCTAAACGTTTAAATTCCAAATATGAATTGCTTACCTCATGGCCAGGGATGTTAAAATTATGTTCGGGCCCTCCAAAGTACTTGTCTCGTCCGTATTGTTCAATAAAAATACTTTAATCCGATCGGTGGCCATTGTCTCATAATGTATATGAGTGATACACCTCTCAACCATTGGGGTCACGTATTTGAAAGCACATAGAGAAAATACGGAAGAAATGTCCACCAATCCGATTCAAATGTTTTTTATTGAACAATACAGAAGATACTGGTATTAATGAGTAAACGTCCATAAATGTAACATCCGTGGCCATGAGGTCAGCACTTTATTTATTTGAAATATGAACGTTTATGTGATTTACGGTCTAAAAAGGGAGACATTGCAAACAACAGGTTGAAGTTCATCCATGACTGTCATGATATGACATTGATGTTTCAGGGCTAAACTCGTTCATGATTAGGCTACGCCGTTCTCAAATAGATTAGCCAAAATAAATAAAATACTGCGGCACTTGGGTATGCACGTTTTATTACTTGATGCTTTGATAAGGGCAGTCAATCCACATAATCAAAGCTGTAACGTTATGCGTTATGATCATATCAATCAATGAAATTTGATATTAAAGAAAGAAATTAACTTTCTGTGCCAATTTAACTTAATAAAATGTATTTTCATTCTTGGTTTATTTAAAGCAACACCCTAATACACAGTCCGTGTATTATGGCCGGTCCAGTAAAGCAGCTGTACAATGTAATCAAAATGTTTTAAAATGTCCAAATTTCATACAAATATTTTGAAATAACCAGATCTACAAGCTCACACAAGCGATGCATTGTGACATTGTAGATTGGATTGATGCCAATGAAAGTTATTAGCAGAACCTTTTTTTTTCTTCGAATTTTTATTATTTTATTTTGTTGACTTCAGAGCCATGTTGAACAGCTGTGCCAGAAGACTGCAGATATGGTCGATTGATCGGAAATTGACTTGGTGCCATGAGAAAATAAGGAAATAAATCTTAATAAATTACAAAAAAATCATGACTGATACCAAATTAAAATATAACCTTTAAAGATCATATAAACATTAAAATGATAAGAATTGAAGTAAAATTGACAAAGATCTGGCTTAATGAAATCTCAACTTCAATGTGCAAAAAAAAAAAAAAAACTCCGCCACAGTCCACGGTCGGTGGGTCGGTAGGAGGTTGCTTAAAGGTCGGTACCGTCGGTACTGCGTCGGTACCGTCGACCCGGTCGCGACGCTTCCGTGGCAACGTCGGTGAAAGCGTCGGTGCGTCGGTTAAAGGTCGGTTCTGTCGGTAGTCCGTCGACCCGGTCGCGACCGGTACCGACCCGGCCGCCGGGTCGGTACCGGTCGCGACGCTGTCGCGGCCTACACCGACGCAACCGGCACTGTCGCGGCCTGAACCGAAACCGTCGCGGCCTGCACCGACGCAACCGGCGCTGCCATGATGCAGTCGCTACCCGCCTTCATGGCACCGCAACGTGTATTTCTGATCCATCGACCATATGCACTCTTCTGGTGCAGCTCTTCCCCTCCCCCCCCCACCTGCGTGCCCACCCCCACCGGGACCACCCCCCGGACCCCCCCACCAAGCCGAGGGGGTGACTTATAACAATTGTAGATCAGCATATTTTGCGCATGAGACAGAGAGCAGTTGAGATTTCATTCGCCACATCTCTGGCATTTGTACTTGAATTCTAAAAAAAATAATGTTTCTATGATCTGACAAGTTTATATTTTGATTTGCTATCATTCTAGTTTATTATTATTTATTTTCTGTCTTTATCTAACGATATCAATCAGATTTTTGCCACGTGCGTAATTACGCACGTAACATAATAATACACAACGTCTACTGTACATATATAGCCCATTGTAACCCATATAAACCTACCCTAAAAAAAAGGCGTGTCTGTGTGTCTGTCTGTCTATCTTTAAATCTATCTAAATATCTATCATCTATCTATCTATCCCCCCCCCCCATAAATAATATCAGTCCAGTAATGACAGCCCCGAATGTAAGCTCCCAACACCATGATTAGCAACACGTTGTTCAACAAATAGCAGATCTACAAGCTCAGTTATTGTGAGCTTGTAGATCTGCTATTTTCAAATAGCGTATGTATAAAATAGGTGTGAAGTGGTTATTGTATGGTTCATAATATAATAATTTATATCTGCGAAGTGTAGGATTATTATAATTATTATTCTTATATTATAATTAAGAAAAGCGCATCGGTTAGTGTGATTGAGTGCCTCCCACGGCCTGGGTCTGTCTGTCTGTCTGTCTGTTGCATTTGACCAATGAAATGAATGAATTCCTAATTTATGCACGTGAGAACAGAACTACAAGCTCACAACACGTGTGGATGCAATGAGTTGTGAGTTTATAGATCAGATATGTTCAGCCCCACCTACGAGGTTTATTGACCAATCATACGTCCCAAGCTTAATTTATGGACGTAACATCACAGATTTACAAGCTAACAACGCGTCTCTCCCATGAGCATTGAAGCTTGAAGATCTGTTTCGTTTGTTGATCACACAGACAGCTCCCAAAGTCCACGCCTGATTTGTTATTTTTTTCATATACCTCAGGACACCTACGGTATTCAATGGGCAGCCGTTTGAAGATCGTGCAAGAATTAACAGCTAAACTGTAGATAGATAGATAGATAGATAGATAGATAGATAGATAGATTTAGGGATTTTAATCTAATTTATTATGTGTGCGTGTGCGTGTGTGTGTGTGTGTGTGTGTGTGTGTGTGTGTGTGTGTGTGTGTGTGTGTGTGTGTGTGTGTGTGTGTGTGTGTGTTACTGCCGCGGACTTCTGGCAGGCAGGCAGGCAGGCAGACAGACAGACAGACAGACAGACAGACAGACAGACAGACAGACAGACAGACAGATCGATCTACAAGCCAATCTACAAGCTCCATCGCCTCGAAGCGCAAGGCGTTGTGAGCATGTAGATCGGCTATTTTTTTGGCAGAGAGCTATCGGTGGATGGAAAAATATATACAATATAAGGGGTCCCTGCTTCATCTCTCTCTCAGCTAGGGGGTCCTTGGGCTGAAAACCCTTGTGACAGATGATAGATTAATTGACAGATAGATACATAGATAGATAGATAGATAAATAGATAGATGCATAGATAGATAGACAGATAGATAGATTATGTTACGTGGTGGAAATAAATTACAGAAAATAAGAAAATAAATTACTGATACCAAATGAAAACATAAACTTTACAGATCATATAAACATTGAAATTATAAGAATTCAAGTAAAATTCAGAAAGATCTGGCCGAATGAAATCTCAACTGCTCTGTTTATTACGCGCGTGTAAATAAATGAAAGAAAATAAGAAAATAAATGATAATAAATGATAATAAATTCATGCCTGACACCAAATGAAAGTATAAACTTTACAGATCATATAAACATTAAAATTATAAGAATTGAAGTACAATTGCCAGAGATCTGGCCGAATGAAATCTCAACTGCTCTCTGTCTCATGCGCAAAATATACAATTACTATGAGTCACTTGGGTGGGGGGGGGGGGGGTCCCGGTGGGGGGGTGGGGGGCACGCAGGTGGGGGGGGGGGGGAGCTGCGCCAGAAGAGTGCAGATATGGTCGATGGATCAGAAATTGACGTTGCGGTGCCATGAAGGTTCGACTCCGTTGGTGGGTCGGTATGGGGGTCGGCGGGTAGCGACTGCATCATGGCAGCGTCGGCGGGGTCGGCGACGGTGTCGGTTGCGTCGGCGCAGACCGCGACGGCGTCGGTTGGGTCGGTTGGGTTGCCACGGCGTCGGTTCAGTCGCCACGGCGTCGGTTGGGTTGCCACGGCGTCGGTTGAGCCGCGACGGCGTCATGGCAGCGTCGGGTCGGTTTGGGATCTCGCTCTTCCTGAGAACTGGGGCGTTTGTTAATATATGATACATAGAGATTTTTACAATATACTTAATTTTTCAATGTTTATAGAAGGCATTTTGAGTATTGCATTTGAGGATAATAACATTAAGGTAGCATTATTAATTCATTGTCACGGTGCAGGCCTTCGGCCCGCCCCCCTCTTCCTCTCTGACTCTGTATGCCTTTGAGTGTGTGCCCTGCAGCACGCCCGGCTGCAGGCCCTTTGGGCTGATTACCTTGGTTCCTATATTAAATCTCTCAAGAACAGATACATCGCTGCGCTTGAATCTGTCGGTAGCCGTCTTGAGAACCCATGCACATTGGCTACAAGTGGGCGTGCCATCAGATCAGGAAGCAGGCCGCGCTTTACCCGATAAAATGTAGTGGCCGGGATTTACGTGTGTGCGGCTCGTTCCCCACTGGAAACAAACCGAAACTCATTTAACAATAGCGTCCTCGGAGCCGACAAAACCACGGAAATTTAGTAACATTTTAACTTGCTCTTTCATCATAGAAACAAGTGGGCTTATAACCAAAACGATCCATGTTCTTTGGGAGAAATGGTGTTAGTGTTCCGTGGAGAAATATTGTTAGTGGGAATGAAAACATAGTCGCACTACCGGAAGTGAAAGGCTGAAGGCAGACCAAAACCCCGGTTTCCCTGAGCACGGGTCCTCCGTACAGCTCCGTCCAGAGCCAAATTAACAAGTGAAAAACAGCAGAGGGTGCTGTTTTTCCTTTTTATTTGACGATGGGTTCCCAGATTGCCTATATTATGACTCTCAGCCGGTGCCTTTTTGTAATAGATAAATCTGTGTCACGACTTGACCTGGCCTGTTCGTGCCTTGTTTTCCCTGTCGTGCTCTTACCTGTGTTTATTCCCTCCTGGGTGAGGTTGCCTTTGTTATTACTTTAATTCTCAGTAAAGTACCTGTTTCAT
This sequence comes from Gymnoscopelus braueri, assembly GCF_963280865.1. Taxonomy (NCBI): domain Eukaryota; kingdom Metazoa; phylum Chordata; class Actinopteri; order Myctophiformes; family Myctophidae; genus Gymnoscopelus; species Gymnoscopelus braueri. The sequence goes on along the minus strand of NC_137621.1, from coordinate 38,233,366 downwards.
CCATCTTCCCGTGTCGTGCTCTGCATTTGGGTCCAGCCCCTCCGCCCGTGTGCTAATCGTGACATTTATTGTCAATTACAGTCATAATTTTGCCTGACTTTGTATATTTAAAAGCTGCATCAGTGTAATTGTTTTGGCCTGGCGAGAGTATGTTTTACACCCTGTACGTCCGTCCGTCCGTGTGTGTGTGTGTGTCTGTCTGTGAACAGCTAATCTCTGGCACCGTTGGCTTGATCGCAGCAAAACTGTGCACACACACTCCCTGGATGCCAATTCAGAACCTCTGCCCCACATTTTTCACATGGGCCTTTTATAGCGCCACCAGTAGGCCGATTTGTACAAAAAACATTTTTGGACAGTACTCCTACAGATGTTGTCCAAAAATCCTGCAAATCGGTAAACAGTATCTCTATAGTCATTAAACAAAATAGGTCTTTCCGATTTTTCATATTCCATCCTGATTGGCTAAAATTGGCTTCCAACGTTTGCAGGAGTACTCAATTTTGAACAAAATGCCTCAAATCATGAACACAGCATGCAATTTCCCACTAGGCCGAGGAAGAAATGCCACTTGAAATTTTTCACATCAGCCTCATGGTGGCGCTATAACAGGCCAATTTGTGTTTTTACCTATAACTGCACCGATCTGTGTAAAACTTTGTATGTGCACTCCCTAGAGGCCAAGGAAAAACCTTTGCCCTGCATTTTTTGCATCTGCCTTTTATAGCGCCACCAGGAGGCCGACTTATGTAAAACACATTTTTGGATATTAAGCCTTCAGATTTTATCAAAATTTCACGCAAATCGGTTCACATGATCTCTAAAGTCATGTGACCAAGACTGATCTGCTAGATTTTTCATATTGCATCCTGATTGGCTAAGATTGACATCTAAAGTTTGGAGTGGCCCGTTTTGAACGAAATGCCGCAAATCATGAACGCAGCGTTCGATTGCGGTGAAACTGTGCACGCACATTCGCACTACATTGAGGAACAAATGCCACCCTTTTAACATTGCCCTATAGAGCCACCAGGAGGTCGATTTTTGCAACATTTTTTTTATATTACTCCTACAGATGTTGTCCAAACATCATGCAAATCGGTACGCATTATCTCTGTAGTCAAGTGTAGTCTGTAGTCAGATTTTTCCTATTCCATCCTAATTGGTGAATTCCGAACATTGCTGGCCCACAACAACCTACCTGACCTGGCGGAGAGCACTTTTTCTAGTTGTTGTTTTTTTTGGATGATTTATGATCTCTTTTTTTTTTCATTTCAAGGACCCCAGTTTGCACTGTACAATCCAAGTATATTTAACTCTGAAAGTGTACAAATGGAACCAAATGGACCCTTATGGGTCCATTTGGTTCCATTTGTATAGTCTCAGAGTTACAGACCCAAAAGGGTCCGTTTGGACCCCCAACATGATGTTGAGAAACAGTGTACTATGGAATGTTGGTATTGGTCCATTATGGATGAGCCAATAGGATCTATTCAACCATTCAAACCATTATGGATGAGCCAATAGTATCCATCCAACCATTCAAACCAATATGGATGAGCCAATAGGATCCATCCAACCATTCAAACCATTATGGATGAGCCAATAGTATCCATCTAACCATTCAAAGACCATTGTGTGTTTTCTAAATGGACCTGAATGCTTTGATGTAAAGTTCACTGTTGATTTGTCATCTGTCATCTTCAACACTTACATTCATACAATATGTTATGTTTGTTACCTTATTAAATAATGTAAACATAATAAAGATTAAGAGTAAAATGAAGTGTTGTGTCTCCTTGTGTGTAGTCAACACAGAATGTGTTGCGTACAGACACAGTTAAATTTAAAGGACTTTCATTTACGCGTGGAGTATATTTCATAACATGATATACACATGTAAGCCATATTTCACAGGGAGCCTACAGACAGAAGAGCGGATTGAGACAGAGAGGTGGCTGTTGGCTGACCGGGGTGTGGGGGTACTCTTAGCATTTTCTTTGTCTTACCTGGGAGAGAGAGCATGTGACTCCCATCCCCCTTTCCTGCCTATACAGTTGCAAATCGAATCGGGGGCTCAAAGTGTGATCTATTGTTTGTCTGGGTGGGGTCTTACTTTTCAAGGCTGACCCCCACCCACTTATTCAAAATGTGGTCTGTGCTATATAGCCTGTACTGATTTGTGTCTAACTGTGTGTGTCACTCAGCGGCCGTCCCTGTGATGGGAGCTGAGGCTCCATAGGAAGGCTGTTTGTACTTGTAATAAATCGGAAGCAAAGAAACCTGTGATGACTCCATTCATTCTACAACCATTCATTCTCACCACTGGAACAACCAACTAACTACAATATGGCGTTGTTGGCAACTACAAAAGTGCAATAGAGCCTTTAAGTCTGTGGTTTTCAGATACCACACGCGTGTGTACACGTTTAGATGACAACGTTCTCTCTAGTGAAAACGTCAAAGTGTCGTTGCGTTCTCACTTTTTATTTTGCCTTTAGACGGTGACGCACCACTGATTGAAAACACTGTAGGCTAGTGCGCAACTGATCTGTGGGTTGCCATGTCCGCTTATTATAAGCGACTTTGGGCTTATTTTTCCTCTAAAGTTGCCTGTAAATATTGGTTGTTGCGTGTTGCAGGTTTTTGGGCTTTTAAAGTGTAGTTACTTTGTTGATGTTATTGTTTAAACAGTCCTCAAACATGTGCATGCCAAATTATTGTATTTCTTCGCAGACCCGCATCTGAATTAATAAATATAAATGGTGAAAATAGCCTATCTACAAGCTCACAGTGAGCTTGTAGATCTGCTATTTTCAAAAAGAAATAGTGAAATAATATTTGATATCTATCTATCTCTCTCTCTCTCTCTCTCTCTCTCTCTCTCTCTCTCTCTCTCGGTAGATAGATATATATCTATCTATAGATGTATCTATATCTATATCTATAGATATATCTATCTATCTATCTATCTATCTATCTATCTATCTATCTATCTCTATTAGTGGAGCGGCTAAATGCTTTTTTCTGGCATAATCTTTCAGTTGATGATAAAAGCGTGAACATTGGCGTGAGCAGTCTCCATGGATCACTTGACAAGGAAATTGTCTGAGGCATTTGTAATTTCAAGATGGCGGACATTTTTCAAGATGGCCGACACTTTAGTGGGCAGTTAAGTGATATGATGGTTTATTTGGTGATACAAGCATGAAAATTGGCATGAATAGTCTCTGTGGGTCACTTGACAATAGGCCACCCACAGCTACTTGACATTTCAAGATGGCGGACATTTTTCAAGATGGCCGACACTTTAGTGGAGCATTTAAGTTATATAATGGTTCATTTGGTGATACAAGCATGAAAATTGGCATGAGCAGTCTCTGTGGGTCACTTGACAATAAGCCACCCACAGCTACTTGAAATTTCAAGATGGCGGCCATTTTTCAAGATGGCCACCACCTTAGTGGAGCAGTTAAGCTTAAGAAATCATTTAGTTGGTGATACAAGCATGAAAATTGCCATGAGCCGTCTCAAAAGGTCATTTGACAAGAAACTGCCCACACCCACTTGAAATTTCAAGATGACTGCCATCCGCCATGTGGATCTTTAACACTCGCATGACTGAGGTTTCATTCTCCTCCACCATGCCTGAAAAACGATCATTTTGATCCCCAAATCAGGCTATCCTATTGGCCACTGTCTCCCTCTGTTCTCCAGACTTGTTCACACTTTCTCCCCCAAACAGTGGGGGGTTCCATTGTCTTCTAAAAAGCTGAGAGTTGAAAATGGGTTGCCAAATTTTGAGAGAGAAATAAGCAGGCAGGTCTATGAAAGTGTTACTGCATGCGTTGTTCCTCACTCACACACACCCCCTTTTAAAGTCACACACAGAGTCACACCACCGTCAAATGAATGGCAGGAGGATTCAGATTTCAGAGCGAAACTTTACAAAATAAAATGGTAAAATGCTTTGCACGGGGCTCGGGAGAAAGAGAAGAGGTGATATGGACACATTTTCGCTACATCGATGTGGAGAACAAAACACAATGCTTGATTTTATCCGAAGGCAAGCAATGTGGGAAAAACACAACAACTTGAAGAGACACAAGCGTTCACCACAAAGAGATCGAGTTATAAGTTAACAAAAGGTTTGCACTTTCTCCATTTACACCCCATACATCTACACAAACGTTCAGATTTCAAATATAAAGTGCTTACCTCATGGCCAGGGATGTTACAATTCTATTCGGGTAACCCATAAGTACCCATATTTTCCGTGTTGTCCAATAAAAAACATTCTAATCCGATCGGTGGCCATTTTCTCCGTATTTTCTCCATGCTTTCAACTACGTGACCCTATCGGTTGGGAGGTGTAATTGCACTCTGAAACACTATAACTCTATGAGAAAATGACCGCCAATCGGATTAAAATGCTTTTTATTGAACAATACAGAAGTTACGGGTACTTATACCCACCCGAAGTAAATTGTAACATCCGTGGCCACGGAATAAAAACTTTATATTTGAAATCCGAACGTTTATGTAGATGTTCGGGCTGTAAATTGAAAGAGTGCAAAAAACAGGTTGAAGTTTCGTCATGACTGTCATAATATGACCGTCATGTAAAGCTTAGTAGCAGCAAGCGAACTATAGTAACTTGTAAACAACCCAGTGACAAACCTATATTATTATTATTCATAATAATAATATTCACATTATTGTCTGAGCCTAAAGCTCTCATTCTATCAGCTGTCCACGTCGCTGACAAACGCGTCTCCTCTCCTCCTCCCTCAGTGCAACAAGTGAACACAATGCTATGTTCCACAAATGTGCTCAATCCTGCGCAAAATATCTGATCTTCAAGCATAAAACAGTTGCTGCGTGACAAGCTGTATGCTTGTAGATCCAATCTTTTTCCACCGCTTTGCAGTGAAAGGGAAAGTGGAAAATGGGTCGCCAAATTTTGAGAGAGAAATAAGCAGGCAGGTCTATGAAAATGTTACTGCATACGTTGATGATGAAGGTCCCGTGATGTGGCTGGATGAGGACCGTTAGCACCTGTTAGGACATCTTCCATAAATAACGCTACTACAAAGGTTCCAATCTTTCGGCCATTACAGAGGAATGCACTGAAATCAATCCTTGAATAATGTAAATGTGTGCAATTTAGTAGCTACTTTGTTACAGGTCAGTCAAAGTCCAGAATTAAACAAACAACACAAAATGAAGGAAAACATTGCATTGTATTATGGGGTTTATAGCCGAGGCTAATTTGCACCTAATACCTAAGACCTAATAAAAAAATCATTTACAGAAGGACATGCATGCTCTAATCTAAACAAGTACGAAAAAATAACATTCCCAAATTGCATTCATGAAAGCAGCGAATTCAACAAGTGTATCCCTTTTACTGGGTATGACTGATGTAATAATAATAATAATAATAATAATAATAATAATAATAATAATAATAATAATAGAAAGACGTGAAAAACAAGCCCAAAGTCGCTTATAATAAGCAGACATGGCAACATAGACTCGCATAGACTCGCTGCGCAGCTCGTCTACGGGCCGCTCTGCGGGGGTCTAGAGGTGTCAACTGCTCTTGCCTGGGGGAGAGAGGGGGAGAGCGGTCAATTTAGCCGAAATATAACGGTTGGGATGGTATATATGGTATATATTTCATATTTATAATACGTTTCAGAAGAGAAAAAAAACGGAGATGATTTGAAACAAATATTTAGGAAAAGTCATGAAAGGGGAACTTTCTCAGAGCTTCATGAGAGAAGATAATCCACTTTAAATTCTCAAAATCGGTCATATTGATAGCTTAGTCATGCAAGTGTTAAATGATACCTTTTCTCATAGAAATGTATTGGGTTCCTCAAAAAGCTCTGTCAAGAGAGGTTGTTTGACTGTGTTTTGTCTGACTCCTCGCCCACGACCTGTCCAGTTTGGTAAAACCTGTCAGGAGTTGCCTCCCACCGGCATAGCTCTCAGGGTTCACTGAGGTAGGCCTACACAAGCTCCCTTACCACGACAAGGTAACAGTCACAAGGGAGGATATATATATATATATATATATATATATATATATATATATATTTTTTTTTTTTTGTGTCAAATAAATACTAAGGGGTGGGGAAACAAAAAATAAGATGAATAAATTAGCACAGTTGTGGTGCTGATAAGCACAGTTGTGGTGCTGAACGGACAGTGCTCCAAAATTATGGTACTAGTATCGTGTCAATGTGCTTTCTATGCCATCACCTTCATCTAGTCGGGTTGGACTAAGTAAGATAGGCAGAGCATTGATCTCATGAAATAATGGAAAATTTCTTGCAATGGTATCATAACCAGTACGATCGTGCTCTCTGTTGAATAAACTCGGCTGAATGAGTTTTTCCTTGGTGAGGCCGAGGGTTTATCCCTTTACCACCTTTTACCAAGCACTTTGATGTATGGGATACAACTAAGATCGTGCCTTAACCCTACACTTAGTCTGATCGTTCATCCAATGCCATTTAAATCCCGTGCGATCTGTACACCATCCGGTTAACTAAAACCCCATTAACCTTGGCTCGGCTCTCCCGTGCTGGCACAACCTGTCAATTCAGGTGCGGCTATCTAACTGTTTTGGGGTAAATTAGACAGCATTTGGGATACTAACTTTCAATTAGCTGACATTGAACCCCACTCTGAGTTTAACAGCAGTGATATATCACCAGTGTGCCCTGGTAGTGCAGATATTCACTCTTATCTAATCTATCTATGATCAACAAATCAACACAACTGTATTGTGATGTGTTAAAAGTTGTTCTTTAGCATAATAATAATAATCGTATAATCGTCCTTAATGAAAAAAAAACATATATTTCTATGAGAAAATGTATCTTTTGAGGATCCAGGGGGCGGCCATCTTGAAAATAGAAATTTCAAGTGACTGGGAGTGTTTTCTTGTCAATTAACCCTTAGAGACTGCTCATGCCAATTTTCATGCTTGTATCACCAAATAAACCATTATATAACTGCTCCACTAAAGTGTTGGCCATCTTGAAAAATGGCCGCCATCTTGAAATTTCAAGTAGCTGTGGGTGGCCTATTGTCAAGTGACCCACAGAGACTGCTCATGCCAATTTTCATGCTTGTACCACCAAATAAACCATCATATCACTTAACTGCCCACTAAGGTGTCGGCCATCTTGAAAAATGCCCGCCATCTTGAAATTACAAATGCCTCAGACAATTTTCTTATCAAGTGACCCATGGAGACTGCTCATGCCAATTTTCATGCTTTTATCATAAATTGAAAGATCGTAGCACTTATCTGGTCCGCTATATATATATATATATAGATATAGATATATATAGAGATAGAGATAGAGATATAGATAGAGAGATATATCCCACCTGGAACTCGCGGAGCGTGGCGCCGCGGTTGTAGGTGCGGGCCTGGTCTCGTTGCGCTTTTTCCATATGCTCTCGTACTAGGGGCCATATCGTCTTCGCCCGGGCCTGGAGGCGCTCGATATGCTCCACGACGCTGCGGTGGGGGGAAGGCTGGCACTCCCAGGCTTCCTTGGCGATGTCTAGCAGCCCACGGGGTCTCCGGCCATACACCAATTCAAATGGCGAGAACCCCGTGGACGCTTGCGGCACTTCCCTGATGGCAAACAGCACATACGGAATCAACTGGTCCCAGTCTTTTCCGTCCACATCAGTTAGCTTTTTCAACATTTTTTTTAAAGTCTGATTAAACCTCTCGACTAATCCATCTGTCTGGGGGTGATAGACTGAGGTCCGGATGCGTCTCACTTTCAACCACTTGTATAATTGTGACATAACCCGTGACATGAAACATGTGCCTTGATCGGTCAGTACTTCCTCTGCTATTCCCACCCGGCTAAACAGCATGAGTAACTCGTGGGCCACCGCCTTGGCCGAGGCCGCCCGCAGTGGAATGGCCTCGGGATATCTAGTAGCATAGTCCAGGATAACCAGTATGTAACGGTGGCCCCGGCTGGATTTCGGCAGAGGGCCCACAATGTCCATGGCCAGACGTGAGAACGGTACATTAATTATTGGCAGTGGTACCAGTGGATTATGGAAAGTCGGCCGTGGGGGGGTTTTCTGACACTCAGGGCAGCCCTTACAAAAGTCTTCTACTGCCCGTTTGACACCGGGCCAGTAGAAGCGGGCCAAAATGCGCTCATATGTCTTTTGCACTCCAAGGTGTGCGTCTAACTGGTGCGTGTGGCCTAAGTACAACACCCGTGAAACATATGACTTCGGTACCAGCAATTGTTCAATCAGGTCCCCCCCCTTGTCTAACACCCCTCGATACAATAGGTCTTTTTTTACTAGAAAGAATGGGGGATTTAGTGCACTCACCCCTTCACATTTCTTTCCATTGATGGCGGCTACATTCTTGCGCGCCATGTCCAGATTCGGATCGCTCCATTGCGCCGTGGCGAACTCCCCAACCCGGGGTGGTTCGAGTGCTTCGGCGCCAGGGAACTCGGCGAAGGGGTCCGCGGCTTCAGTGGGGTTCTCGGCCCCACGGTCCGACGTGGCCGGGTTTTCCTCCGCCTCGCGTCTCTGGTCTCTCTCTCCACTCTCGGCTGTCTTGTCTCTCTCGTCTCTCTCACTCCGTTCGTCTCTCTCGTCTCTCTCACTCCTTTCGTCTCCCCCCGGGGAACTGTCACTCACGCCTCCCGGCGAGGTGGCACGGAACGCCGGGCAGGCGTGCAGCGGTCCCGAGGGTGCCGAGCGCGGAGCGCGGCGGCGGCGGGGGGTCCCGCGTAGTAAGCCGGGGTCCCAGTAGCGCGCGAACAGGACGCAGTCCGCGCCTATCAGGAGCGGTACGGGCAGGTTCGGCACCACGCCGGCTGGCACCACAGCGTCTCCCCTCGGCGTCTGGATGTGGATCTTCGTCACGGGATAGTGGCGCACGTCGCCGTGAACGCAGGTCACGGGGACCGTTGTAGTGCTGAGCTTCCCCGCCAGGTCGGCCCGCACGAGCGTCACGGCACTGCCGGAATCGAGCAAGGCGTGGGTGTCGGTGCGGCCAATTTTCACCGGCAGGCGCGTCACAGTAAACTGAGTTAATATAAAATCAAAACCAGTTTAACCACTATAACTCTACATACATAAATAGCTAATCTACAGGCACACAACACATTGTGATGCGGCATGTTGTGCACATGTAGATCTGCTATTTTCGAAAAATTAAAATGAGAATGTGAAACATTTTGAATATTTTTAAAACATTTTAACAACAAATATTTTTTTAGGTTTTTGGATAGGGTCCCTGGCACAAAATACAATGAATACATATAAATGTAGGGGTCCTTAGACCCTACGTTTAGGGGTCCCCTAAACTGGCTTAGACTAGGTTAGATTACATAAACTGATTTAGGCAGAGTTTAGTTCTGGTTTCACTAGTTTAGACTATGTATTCAGTTATAACAGTTATGTTGTTACAGTTGTGCTTAATTATGTCATCATGTTTAACCCTGATTAAGACTGAAACGCACATGTTATTACTTCTAACGCAGCATGTGGTAACCCCACCCCCAACATCACGACATCATCATACTGGTGTTCCACGACATCATCATTCTGGTATTTGATGGTCATATAATCTCCTTTTCCCTAGTGTGTCCATTTTGTACTCAAAAGGGGGCTAAATGTGACTTTTATGCATTAATCCAAAGTTGACCAATGTGTGTTTTACATGATCTGATATCAGAAGTTAGAGTGATATAAATTAGATTTGCTTCAGACAAAATGTTCTGAACTGACTTGGTTAGTGTTAGATGCTTGATACTTGACTCTATCTACCAACTATCCCTATCTACCAATAACTAGATCTGTCTGTGTACATGTCACCCATCTCATTAGGAAGTCTCCCGGTGCTGAAGAATTGAAGGTGAGTACCTGTAGAACATATTCACGTTCACATCCTCCTCCTGACAGACACAAACACACGTTTTTAGGTTACCATTGCAGCCATTGGTACATTGGACCTCTTCCTTACTTCCTTCACAGGTCGTACCAATTATACTAATTACGGCTCTGCTCTATTTAGTGTAGCACAGTGGTTCTCAAACTTCTTAATTTCAAGGACATCACACAAATCGCTACACATTATCACTGTAGTCATGAAATATCAGTCAGGTTTTCTGATTTAATTTAGTTTGGCTACGATTGTTGTGGCCTGTTTTGCACAAAATGCCACAAATCTGCAGCATCCGATTGCTAGGCCCAATCCCACTAGCTAGGCCAAACAAGAAAAAACAACCTAAGATCTTTAAAATCAGCCACATGGTGGTGCTATAACAAGTCACTTCACATTATTGGCCTCTAACTCTTGAATTGTTGTTTAATTGAATTGTACATGAGTATTTACTTGAGTATAGCCTACTTTGTCCACCACTGGTTATTATAGACTTTAGGACAGTCTAATTCTTAGAGGTTCATCGTATTTTCACAGAACAATGTAGGCTTCTAACTGGATTGTTTGTGTTTTCACTTTTCAGAGATGAAGCAAGTCACTGCTGACCCCTGTTGGAGAGAGGAGGAAATAACATGCCTGTCCAATCTGCTTTTAAATGCAGAAGCACAACCTTTTTCACAACATGCCTCCTTCTCAACCTGTGGTATGGTACCCCACATGATGTTGAGGGGGTCCCCAGATGACAGTGAAGTGACAATATAAGGACTTGTAATACCTAAAAAAAAATCAAAATTGTCAAAAACTGTGAAAATAGTAGATCTGCTATTTTCACAATGAACATACACATACAATGCCAAGTGCCTATCAGGGTGGGGGGTGTCCAGTTCAAATATGATTATTTTGGGGGATCACCAGTTCAAATATGATTTTGGGAGCTCCCGGTCTGAAAAGGTTGAGAACCACAGCTTTAAACCAGTGGCTCTTAAACGTTTTCATGTCAAGGTCCCCTAAATTAATATGTAGGGGAGGGCGGGGACAAACGGCGCACCCTTTTCTATTTCCCTCCCTGCACAGAGATTAATTAATTTCATGTAACCATACTTTTTTGTGAACAAGAGACACTTGTCCTCTCCCATTACCCGCAGTCCGTTTTAATTTTTGTGAAACGAGTCGAACGCAATCGGTAAGTAAAGTGACGTCGCGCTACCTCCGCACACGGCCGCCAGTCGGGACGAACGGTGCATACATGGGGGGTGGACGGCGCGGTCGATAAAATGTCCTATAACAAGCACATAAGTTACATTTCTGGCATCTAACGCTCATTGATGCTTCAGCAGAATCCTACGAGCAAATGACCATGCTGATAGTCAAATAAATGTATCATGTTAAGTGAAATCAACCTCCTGGAGCTTGCTCTCAACATGTTTTTAAGGACTTCAAAACCAACTTACTTCATTTATACTAGCGAACCTGAATTTCTGTCAAGTGGTGTACTTCCATGTCAACATTTTTGTAACCAATTTAATTCCTCCTGTTTGGAATTAAAACTATACCGCTAATTGATCCAGCCTTGCACCTTTATCCAAACAACTGATCCACACATTGTTGACAATGACTTGCTTATGATGCATAACGTCATGGCACAGCTCTAAAGCAGTGGTTCTCAAACCTTTAGATTCCAAGGTCTCCTCTTAACTCTGACAGTGTACAAATGGAACCGTTAGGGTCCATTTGGTTCCATTTGTACACTGTCAGAGTTACAGACCTGTAAGGGTCAATTTAGACCCCCCTAAAGGAACACAGAGAGTCACTTTGAGAACCACTGCTCTATAGGGCCTATGGTCCTACAAAGAAAAAAAAGCAAGATATGACCTACAGTAGACTTGTCTGGTTCTGGTCAAGTTCAGTTCATTGTTGTGTCCAGTGGGTTTTCAAGAAGACATGCTGGGAGCTGGTTATTCTAGGGTTCTACACCAACATGTCCACTTAGGGCCAACATGGTTATCCAGTATATGGGCTGTAACATGGGCAGACAGACTGGGGATCAGTGTTCATTTTGTAGATGTTTGTCGACTACCTTTTTTCACTGAAACTAAATAAAAACTAAGCCAAGATGACTGAAACTATATGACTAAATATCAGTGGTGGGAAAAGTACTCAAATCTTTTACTTAAGTAAAAGTATCAATACTGCAATGTAGAAATACTCTGTTACAAGTAAAAGGCCTGTGTTCAAAGTAACAAAAGTAAAAGTACTAAAATGTTTTCAATTATTATTTCAATTATTATTTCTTAAATATTTTCAAATAGTCTATGCATACAATAGGGCTGAAGTGGTTAATGTATGTTTTATAATATAATAATCTATATCTGCAAAGTAACTAGTAACTTAGTAAGTAAGTTTTCAAATAATTGTAGTGGAGTAAAAGTACAATATTTTCCTCAGAGATGTAGTGGAGTAAAAGTAATAGTATTGAAAAATGGAAATAGGCTACTCCAGTAAAGTTAAAGTACCTCAAAATTGTACTTAAGAACAGTACTTGAGTAAATGTACTTAGTTACTCTGCACCACTGGACCGCAGAGCCACTTTCCATGTGGCATCATCTGGAACAGTCCGTGGTTGGGGTCAGGGGTGACTACGATCTTTGATAATTCTGCGGGCTGCTGGCTTGGCTTTTGGTTTTGCAATTTGCTTAGGCCACACATGCCAAGTCAGGAAGGCCATCAAATAAAACAACAATTTTAAAGGAGTAGGCTACTTCATCCACAACATAACTTTTTTTTATATGAATCAGGCAGTAGACACCATCGCCAAAATGGTGAAGACTAAAATCGTATGATATTTAGTCAACTAAAACATTACTAGATTAAAACTAAAACAATTCAGATGACTAAACTGTGACTAGAACTAAATGGAATTTTATTCAAAAGACTATGACTAAAACTGCGTAAAGATTTGCTGTAAAAATTAACACTTTTGTCATCAATGACCCCACGCAAGGACTTCAACACTGGTAAACAACGATTAGGAGTTAGGATCCATGGGCAAACAGAGCTTTAACCACTTAGCATCTCTATATTCTGAGCATGTCATCATAGGCAAACAATTTGGCCAAAATAGGTTAACATTCTGTGGGGATTGCAGATCCACAAGCTCACAAGATCAGCTTGTAGATCGGATAATGTTTAGCAATATTAGTAGCAACTACTGTAATTAATCTATTATTATAGTTACATTAACGGTTATCTATATTTCAGGATGTGTGTGTGTGTGTGTGTGTGTGTGTGTGTGTGTGTGTGTGTGTGTGTGTGTGTGTGTGTGTGTGCGTGTGCGTGTGCATGTGTGAATGTCACACACAGAGTACACTAAGTCAGAGTACACTTAATACTCTGACAATGGTTACTGCACTAATATTTGTTTTATCAGGGTGAAGGCAAGGGGGGAGATTTTTTTTCCGCCCCTATTTGTTTGTCCGGGGCTAATCTTGCAAACCGCTGGAAACATTATTTTGTCACATGTTATAACCCAAATATGGAAAGATACGTCATAGATAACTGACGTCATAGACTTGCCCGAATATGGAGTTCAACACGGTAGGTGGAACCTGAAAAAACCTTGCAGCGTGCAGAGATCAGAGAACATCGTGTATGGTGAGGACACCGTCCTTCTGACCCCAGGGAGGATGAGCCAACGACAGGAGAAGGAGCGAGAGAGGGAGAAGGAAGAGGGTCTCATCAGTAGCCCCTCCACCCTCAGCCCAAGGGTCAGCTACAGCCACGGTTTCGACCGAGGGAAGGAGGACCTCTTGCTATTGCCTCTAAAAGAGGACTTGCATGCCATATCCAAGAGCAACTCTGAAACAAAGCTCTACAATGGCTCAGACAAAGACGTATCAGCGTCTGGAGGAAAGCTCAGGAAGAAGGAATCCCTCAAGGTGAAAAAGAAAGATTACAGGGAGGAAAAGAAGAGGGCCACCAAGGAACTTCGCAGCACCATCACCGATCCCTCTGTCATCATCATGGCTGACTGGCTAAAGATTCGTAGCACTCTGAAGGGCTGGACCAAGCTACGGTGCGTGCTGAAACCAGGGGTTCTGCTCATCTACAAGACCCACAAGAACGGCCAGTGGGTGGGCACGGTGCTGCTGAACGCCTGCAAGCTCATGGAGAGGCCATCCAAGAAGGACGGCTTCTGCTTCACGCTCTTCCACCCTCTGGATCAGTCCATCTGGGCTGTCAAGGGGCCCAAAGGCGAGGCCGTGGGCTCCATCACTAAGCCATTACCCAGCAGCCACCTCATCTTCCGTGCCACCTCAGAGTCTGATGGCCGTTGTTGGATGGATGCTCTAGAGCTGGCCCTGAAGTACTCCAGCCTCTTGAAGAGGGCCCAGATCCGTGAGGGGAATGAGGATGTGACCGTCGCCCTAACTGGAGAGCACTCCATCAACTTCCTCAGCTTCCTCCGAGCCCACAACATGCAGGGCTTCCAGTTCAATGACAGCGACCAGTTCAGGGAACCCGACCTGTACTCAGACAAGTCGGACCATGAGGGTGATCAGGACCACGAGGATTCGGATCCCGGGGGCTTGGGGAAGAGTGAGGAGAGTGACAGCGACACGTCGGAGGGCCAGGATGACTCTCACATTGACCTTGACCCCAATGAGGCACTGAGGGAAACGTCGTACCTAGCGCAGTGGCACAAAGAACTGGGAGAGGAGTCCCAGACAGAGACAGTGTCAGAGGAGTACAAGTCTCTGATCTGGACTCTGGCTAGGACCCTGCTAAAGCAGGTGCGACTAGGGATGGATCTATCAAAGGTGTTGCTGCCTACCTTCATCCTGGAGCCAAGGTCCTTCCTGGACAAGCTCGCTGATCTCTACTTCCACTCTGACTTCCTGTCCGAGGCAGCAGTAGAGGAGAACGCCTATAACCGCATGAAGAAGGTGGTGAAGTGGTATGTCTCTGGATTCTACAGAAAACCAAAGTGGGTGAAGAAGCCTTACAACCCCATCATCGGAGAGATGTACCGTTGCATGTGGCTTCATCAGAAGACCAACAGCAAGACATTCTACATCGCAGAGCAGGTCTCTCATCATCCTCCAGTGTCTGCCTTCTACGTCAGCAATAGGAAAGATGGCTTCTGTGTGAGTGGAAGCACCCTGGTCAAATCCAAGTTCTATGGAAACTCATTATCAGTCATAATGGATGGGGAGGCTCGTCTCACCTTTCTCAACCAAGGAGAGGACTATGTTATGAGCATGCCCTACGTCCACTTTAAAGGCATCCTCTATGGCACGTTGACCCTGGAGCTGGGCGGCCTTGTCACCATCACCTGTGAGAAGACGGGCTACAGTGCTCAGCTCGAGTTCAAACTGAAACCGCTGTTGGGCAGCAATGACAGTGTGAATCAGATCGCTGGGAAAATCAAGCTGGGCAAAGAGGTACTGGCTACGCTAGAAGGACACTGGGACAGCGAGATCTTCATCAATGATAAGAAGACGGGTACGAGGGACTTGTTCTTTAACCCCACCCCAGAGCTGAAGCAGAGCAGACTGACCCGTGGCACTGTCCCCCTTGAGGAGCAGTCTGAGTTCGAATCTGAAAGGTTGTGGCAGCATGTGACGCAGGCCATCAACAGCAAGGACCAGACGGAAGCCACCAACAAGAAGTTCATCTTGGAGGAGGCTCAGAGGAAGATCAAGGACGAAGAATGGATCCCCGCACTTTTTAAACAGGACCCCATTACCAGGAAGTGGCATTATCGATATGCTGACATGAGGCCATGGGACCCTCTCAATGATTTGATTCAGTTTGAGAAAGATGGCTGGATTCAGACTCAGGTCCGACACCGCACACCTATGGTACGTTCTGGCAGTGTTATGAGTGTCAGTAACCAGGGGCCTCAGAGGGCCAATTTCAAGTGTCAGGTAACGGCGCCAAAGAGAAAACATAAGCAGAGCGACAAACATAAGAGTACAGAAAGTGGCTGCTCCTCACCTGAGCTCGACCAACAAGACTCCTCCGGCAGTGAACAACACGAAGGCAAACACCACATCCGGTTGAGGAGAAAAAGAACTGACCTCAGTGAAATTCAACGTGCCATTGAATCTATAAAAGAAACGCAGGAGGACATCAACAGGAGTATCGGCATGCTGAGCAGTTGTACGGCAAGCGAGGTTTTGCCGGTGGGAGGCTCCTTCCTCCATCAGCATGACTACATCGTCATCATCTTCCTCACCCTGCTTCAGGTCATCATCAATTTCATCTTCAAGTAGCAGTCGTAGCGCACACACACGCACGCACGCACACATGCGCACACACACACACACACACACACACACACACACACACACACACACACACACTTTCACCTGTCTAACACCTGATCAAAACACGACTGTTAACCGGCATTTCTGATCAAAGCACTTGGAGGCCAGTCTGCTATGGAGCCATGTGGAGCTCCATATTTGGGCAAGCCTGACGTCATATTTGTCTAATACAGCTCAGCTTAAAAGTCGACTACATGCAGTGTAAGAGGTGTAAGGGACATAATAAGCCTGTTAAAAATTCATTATTAGAAAGGTCAGGTTTTTCTACTTTGTAGCGATTATGAAGGTCGAGTTGTGTAGTTTCAGTGGGTTCAAGATATACCCTAGCCATGGCAAACGATATGTCAGGACAGACGGAAAAGCATTCCAGTTCTTGAATACCAAGTGTGAGGCCGCTTTCCTGGCCAAGAGGAACCCAAGAAAGATCGACTGGACTGTCTTGTACAGACGCAAGAACAAGAAGGGCCTGTCTGAAGAGGTGTCGAAGAAGCGTACACGCCGTGCAGAGAAGCCCTCCACAAAGGCCATCGTTGGGGCCCCCCTGGCTGACATCATGGCCAAGAGGAACCAGAAGCCTGAGGTCCGTCAGGCCCAGCGTGACCTGGCCAAGAAGGCAAAAGAGGCCAAGAAGGCAAAAGAGCCAGACAAGAATCCCTCTGACTTCAGTGCTAAGGCCCATGCCAAGACTGAACCAAAACCCAAGATAGCGAAGCCCATGACGAAGAAAGCACCTCGTGTTGGAGGAAAACGCTAGAAGGTGCTGTCTGTATTTTGTGAATAAACCTTTCTTGGATTAAAAAAAAGGAAAGAAAGGCCTTGCACAAAGAATAACTTCACAAGTCCAGAATAAAACCTTCAGGAACGTCTGTGATCAACGTAGAGAACTGGAAGCCAAGCCACCAGAACTGACCAAGTAACCCAAGTTCCTCATCGCCCTGATGAACGACCCACAGCCGAGCGCCCTATGAGAGGACAGACCTTGCAGACACCCTCTTGGTCTGGGTCTGTCTTGTCTTGTCTTGTCTTGGCTGATCATAGACAAACCTGTCCTTTCTCATGAAAATGATTTAACCGTTTTATTGTTGCTAGGGCTGATGTGTTACCGCAATACCGTGGATATGTGATACATACCGTGCGGTTGAGCTCAATTACCGTCATCATCACTTTTTTTTTCCCTTCTTTTTTTTTTTTTGACGTGGAAGGTTGCAGGCCTGTGTATGGCGTGTGAGAAATGAAAGTGAGAAAGTATGCTAAGCACAATGATAATTGTTTAGTTATCTGCCCATTTTCAAAACCGCAGCTAAAAGATAAGCTACCGTACCTGTCTAGGACATATCCAGTATTCCATTGTATATTTTCATTGTATATTTATTCATTTTTTCATAACTCAGACAGTGCTGAGTCGGCTGAAGGGTGCACCTTTTCAATCCGGTTTTCCAATCATAATTTAACATACATACAGTATACTTCCACTACACCACAAGCGTTTTCACAGAGGCACACTATTTGTTCTATCATGTGTGGTCTTTATGTCAGAAGCACAAGCGTTTATTCTACCATTGCCTCCATTGTGTTGTATAAACTTGCAACATTATTTAGGTTACTATTTTTACATTGCAATTCATTTACAATTATATCATAGTCAATGGGTGGGGGTCACAAATGTCACATGTCCATATGGAGACCACTTTAAACTAGTACAATGTACATACTATATGACATCAAATGCACAAAATATAGCCCCCGTCAAACGCACATACATGTATGGAGATCAACATGTACAAACTGCGCAGCGGCGAGGACACAAGGGAGTGCGGTGCCCGCCGTAGTTCGGATATCCAGTTGTCCAGAACCACCGATCCAACCGATATGCCCATATTCCAATATGGGCATACTGATGACAGAGATCTCCATATATGGGCATAAAAGGGACACAGGTAGGACAGACAGAAACAGACATCTCCATTTATGAGCACATAAGGCACACAAACAGACGGGTACAACGGGTACTCTAATAAAGCCTGCAATGCTATGACTCAGACCTATTGGTCGTGACGGGTGTGAGGGACGCTATAGCGGCCCGAACTGTAGATGTGAGGGTTGCATAGCCACCCAATTAACCTCTAGTATAAAACCTGCCTTGTGGGTGGACAGCCAGTGGATCGTGGGTGGGCGCCACAAACGTAAAATACTCATATGGGGATCTCATGCCCATATGGAGACCACTTAAAACAATTTTCAGGCCGTGAAGCAGCCATCTTTTATTTAAAAAATTGCCTTGTGGGTGGACAGACGCTGGACGGTGTGTCCAGGGTCCCTCAATTCAATTTGATGGGCTATCGAATTAATAATAATTAAAAAAAAAATAAAAAAAAACGTGTACAGGGTCCTACTACTCAATTCCTTAGGGTCTCAGTGAAAAGATGGATGGAGGGACAGAGAGCCAGGAGCCTCTGCACTGTGGCCAGTAGAGTGTGCTATCACTCCATCTGATGTCTGGCTGAACAAATCCAAAGTGGTCTGACTTCCAGTCTTTATTGAAAGAATAAGAAATCAATATGGGATAGAATGTTATCGATCTTGAAAGAAATCCTCAGGAGGTTTCAGAGGACACATCAAGACCAAGGCGGACAGGGGGATGAGTACAGAGTTTGTTGTATTGAACAGGTGCAGATGAGGGCTGGCAGCTTTAGGAAAGAAAAAAAATATGGCATTTTATAGACAATATACTATAGTTTAGTATGAATTTGTAGATGTATGCTCTAAAGGTTTAGGAATTGAAACCCCCAGTAAACCCCTGTAGGCTACTCATGAGAAATCCAGGCGGATTATGCTGCTAAGGAAAAACATATAACAAAAAAAGCTAGAGCAAATCATAGACGGGACGGGACCATGAGTGGAGGCTCACACTAATGAAGTGAAAACTAGTGATGTGCGTATCGATACTGGTATCGATATATCGATCGATTGTCTGAGTATCGCTTGGGTATCGATACTTTAAAAAAAAACATCGATATTTTTTAATATACTTCCGTTTCCGGTTTAACAGCATTTCCGGTTTCATTTCTGGTTTGGTTCTGTTTCCGGTTCCGGTATCGGTATCGATATCAGTATCGGAAAATCGTGAAGAAATGTGGTATCGGCACATCACTAGTGAAAACAGTCATGCCTGAGGTGAGGTGAAACAGGAGGATATCATTTATAACGGGGAGTGAATATAGAATGTGATTTCAAGGAACGCTAACGAGGGACAGGTGAGAGAAATGTGGAGTGAAAAAATGAGCGAGGTGACAAGGAATGTAGGCCTGATTTAACAACTGAGGACAGGTAGTTTTCCCTCAAATTGCTTGGACACTATTCCTGGAGCAACTCATCATCAGTGGCCTTCTACTCGGGATGGCTGTGGCTCAGAGAGTGTACAAATTGGTCCATTTGGTTCCATTTGTACACTCTGAGTTACAAACCCATAAGGGTCCATTTGGTTCCTAACTATCATTTAGCAGGGGACCCCCTGGAACTCCCTCAAGGACCCCTGGGGGTCGCCGGACCCCACTTTGAGAACCACTGCTCTACCTACCATACAAATTGTTTAAAATAACATTTTGATTCATTAATATGCATATGTCCCGAATCGTAGCAAAACAAAGTCCTATAAGTGGTGTAAAAATAACTATTCTTTATTGAAAGACAAAACAAAAGTAATAAATACAGAAGTACAGAATGATCATTGAACATCAGAAACTTCAGATGGTAGATTAACACAGGGACACAACAGTCAGCTGGCTTTGAAGTTGGCTGGTTTTAAAGCACAGGTGGAATCAATCTATCCTGTGTAAACAGCCAGCAGGAGCAATTAACCACACAACCTTAGTGTCCCTATTCTGGGGCAAGCATTCAGTGAAAATAACAGATAATCTAAATAAACTGAAGCTCAGGTTGTGAGCTTGTAGATAGGCTTATTCTGGCAAAGATAATTGGTGTAGGGGGAAAACAAGTTAGGACACAGTTAGGTTTTAAGTGGTTAAGAGTGTTCCTGTAGAAACTGATAACATAGCATTAACATTCTTTAAATGTCATGTTTCATTATGGTAATGTATTACATCAGGAAATGTAGCAATTATTTAATTATAACCTGCATATTATTACATAAATCAATAACTAGGTTAATGAGGAGTTCTGTTGACAGTTATAACACATTGTTTCCTATTAAACGTCAGGAGTAGGTCACATGCAGAGAGTGTATAATCAACCAGAGATATATAGGAGCTGGCTTATGAAAACATACTGGGTACATGTATTGATATTTAAAAGGGCATTTTTACACACACAAACAAAAAAAAACTGTTCAATTACAAATGCACACATCCCCCAAACTATTGTGGCTATTCTTGATGATTCAATTTATAATTAGAAAATCTGTTAATTTGTTTCCAGCATTGGACCAAACTTAATGCACTGACCAGTACAGTCAAGGGTGTGTGAGCCAGGCACTGCCCACCAAACAGGTAAAGATATTAAAAGCAAATTTACACTTAGAGGGTTAGGTTGTATAGTTACCTTGCCATGAATGTAACTCCAAATATTGGTGAGATTTCTTCAGTAGGTAGACGTACAAAAAAATGTATTGATAAAAACTGAATTCAAAATATTCTCCCCATTGACTTACATTGTGTGGTGAAAAGGGCCTCAAAGTCACTCTTTTAGAACACAAACAATCACAAACATAGCAGATTCTGACAAAGTATAACATTACAAAACCTTTTTATAAAATACAAAAAGTCAACTATGAGGTGATTCTACTATTTCAATTAGGAAGATGATCTTGACTGTATCTACAGATCTGGATTCAGATCTTCAAATAGTAAAATCAACAAGAAGTTGAGTTTTTGTGGGGGAGGAGGAGGAAAATAATGCAGTGTCAGGTTTTGTAATATTATGTATTGTCAAAATCCACTTTGTTTGTGCGCTAAAAGAGTGACTTTGAGATCTTTTCAAAGTGCAATCAAAGATTATTTGTTTACATTTTTTATCAAAGATATATATAATATTTGGAGTTACATCATGGGAAGTTAACCACGCAACCCAAACCCCTATCAAAGCGTAATTTAGCTTTTACAGTAAAACTGAGGTTACAGCGAACGTTACTGCTGCTGTCTGAGTACCTCTGGTCTGCTCTCAATAGGTTGCACAGAATATCTGAATGTGATGTAAGGTAGAGCTCTCGCCTTTGGACCACAAGGTTATTGGTTCGATCCCGGGCATCGCCAACTCAGCGTATGAGTAGCACGGCTTGGGCGCGGCAAGTCGTGCGGTAAGGACTGGGAGCTGATGGTAGGTCTGGCGCTCCACCTCAGCAATCCATCTCCCAGGGGTCTCGCGCATTGTGACGGGGACAGACTGCCGCGTTATCGGCTGATACCGACAATAAGGCTCTCCCGACGTACTTACAATGTTAGCAAAAAAGGAATCTTACAATTTAGTAGAGTACAGACCCTATGACAAGGCCTACACATCTACCCTGTTTGCAAGTTTGGCCTGATGGTGGCGTTAGCGGAAAGGTCATGGGGTCACCAGAATGAGTAGACTGTTTTCATCTTGACTGCATGAATATGCACAGAAAATCTCATGGCAAACTTCTCAACATAGTGTTGGTCAAAATCGAACGGGAGCTAAATGTATATCGTCTCTGTCAGGTGGAAACCTCATAGTACGTCCAAAACTGTTACTTTTCAGGATCCAAATTCAAAAACAGTAGATCTACAAGCTCAAAACGCGCCGCGACCTTGCGGATCTGCTACTTTTGATGATTTTGTGTGACGCTGTGGTATGATTAAAATATGGTTATAAGTGTTTTCTGCCCGACAGCAACGATAACATCGTTGGCGGAAGATGTAACTAGGGGTGGATTTAGGGTTTTTCAGCTCGTTTCAAACTGCCATTGTGACCCCCCCTTCCCTGCATTGTGCATCCTCCCATAATTCATGCCTACGACAGAGCTGTCACGATCTGATGACTGCGACTAAGCAGTTTTTAAATATACCTGACACACAAAACAGAGAGTCTCATGTATTGTACAAAGATAAACAAATGAAACAAACTCACTGGCTCCCGTATTGTTTGTAAAACAGCATATTTTGTCAACTAGGATGGCAGAATATTTGCTTTGCTTCGCTTCGGTGCCGTGGACTCGCTGGAAGCGGTCCGTTTGACACATTGTTAAAACATTCCCTGCCAATCCCGTAGATCGACGTGAATGGCTCTCACCCGGATCAGCGCAGCTCGCAAACATGCAAAACAGTACAACAATAATAATACATTAATAATAAATTAAAGAAATCCAATGGCACTAAAGCCACAAATACGGTGTGCGATTTTAGCCAATCATGATTCACTGGTCGCCAAACTTTTTCTTTTTAATATATGAAGGGCTGCCCTAAAGACTTGCTGTTATTTTTTAAATCTCCAAATTGTTTCCACCCAGTTTTAGCCCACTCATCGAATTTCAATATCATCAGTAAGTGGAGATCTCTGATCGTCTGGCTACGCGAGACTATAGTATGTAGCGCGTTGTGAGCTTGTAGATTTTACACTATTTTCAGCGTAGAGATTTGGCGTAGAGGGGAAAGACGAGGGGGCTCAGTATAGACACCAGGGGGACTCCGGTCAATGAAGTATATAGATGGGTTTCTTGTTTGTAAACATGAGAGGATGATGCGCGCGCAGTGGAGGGATGAGCCTGTAGAGGGCGCTATTACCCGCAGCAGCTCTGGCCATTGTACATTCATAAAATGAATGGTCTTCACCGGGTTTAATGAAAGTAGATTAAATGATGCAGTTTGTAATATCTTCTTTACTCAATAAAAATGATTTGTCGGAAGTTGGATCTGTTTGTATATAATAGCAGCATTATGCCTATTATGCCTATAATAGCAGCATTATGCCTATCTAAATCCCGAAAATAACAAGAGAGTGAATGGCACTTCCGGGTCGTTCTACCACCCGCATGCGCAGATCGCGCACTCTGCTCTGTGATGACGTCGCTCGGAAACCCATCTATAGGGTTTAAGTGGTTCATTTGAAACGGTTGAAACATATATAAATCCTCCTCTAGGCGTAACTGGCAGCAAAATCCTAAGTGTAAGTTTAACTGTTAGTTTAACACTGGGGAGGTTTGCTATGTTGTTTTATGGTCAAGCAAGTTTGAGAAGGTTAAATGCCATGATCAGAATTTGTTTACTTTGAATGAAGCTAAAGACTATTTCTGAGATGTAAGTTGACTTAGATCTGAAATTCTGGCACAGACCCTGACCTGCAAATCAGACAGAATCAGCAATCTGAAATATAACAGTATTAGTCAACATTGCAAATGTGCAGCCCTACTTCATTCCCCATATATTTACAACAGAAGAGTCAGCTACAACCCTAACTTAACCCAGATTGAAAAAAAACAATAGTACCTAACATGCTACTAGCACCTCCATCCCTGTATATGACATAAAAAAACACACGCCAATCCCAAAGTAACATTTACAGTCTAAGTGGAAAGAGTTGAGTTAAACATAGTGATATAATACAATGTGTGACACAGAGAGAGGACGGGACACAGACAGACAAAGAGTCTGTTTTTGTTACTACTGATTATAGTGAACGGCAGATCTCCACATCCCCACAACAAGTGATTGGTATTGCAGGAATCCCATCCAGTTGATATAATGGTCTGGTGAATGACAAAAGCATGCAGATGTAATGTTGGCTTATAAAAATAAACATTTCTCACCCTCCACTCCCTCTAGGTGGTAGCATTGCTTTTCACAGCAGAAGTCCATCTTTTCACTGCATGATGCAACGGGCTGTTATTGTGCATTCACACTGGACACGATAAAAATGGTCACATTGATTGAATCACGGGAGACTGTGTCGCTCTGTTGCCATCAAACCGGAAGTGTGCAGCGAACCCCCCCCCCCCCCCCCCCCCCACACGCACACACACACACACACACACACACGACACAACAACAGTCACTATGTTCGCTTTGGCGAAAATCGTTTGACTTGTGTGAATCACTTGTGTGATTTGGGTTCAAAAGTGAAATACTTCTTCATTTCTGTGTCATCATATTGACATAACATTGAATCAGTACACTCAAACAATTTGCACTGTGTCCGGTGTGAACGCACCTTGAGAACAGAGGTTCTCAACTGCAGGTTTACTTCTACCCGTCTGCTCTGACACATGCAACTAACTATGCTGGTAGAATAGAATATTAGTAGCCTGATTCCCCAGGACCACAGCTGAGAACCTCTGTTTCTAACTCTAGTCCTTAGGGACCCCCGTTACAGCTGGTTTTCCATACTAGCAGGAGGTTAGCATGCATTCACCTGGTGTCTGTGTCATTCTGGATGCCGCTAACAACCAGACTAGACTAGAAAACCAGCAGTACTAGTACACAGTGAAATCCACAGTGTTAATTTAGCTCTGAAAGTGTACAAATTGACGCAAATGGACCGGACACTGAGAATTTGACTGTGTAGGAGAAACTGACTGCCATTGCTTCACAGATGACAGAACAGGCTATAGCAGTACTAATGTAGATGAGGGACTTCTGCCGTGGAAAATGATTTGGCTATGAAACATCGCTCCTGTTCAGTTGAACCACGGTGTGTGTTGTGCGTCTATATATTAGTGGCCTCTGTGAAGTCGCGGCAGATTCCTCGGACTATGGGCTGGGCGAACTCGGCGAGGCCGGTGAACTCTCTACTGAAGAACGTGTGGCTGTCTTTGGGATCTGATGACATCGACTTGAGGTCTTCAAGAGGTGCCCAGGCCACGCCTACAGAGTAGATGGTGATGCCTGTTGAAAAAAAAGAGCCAAAAAAAGCAAAGGGGAGGCATCAGATGATGTTCAGAAGAAGCTAAAACTGCTGTGAAGCATACTTACTTTGGTTAAAATAAGTGTTAAATAGCTCTATATTCTGATCGTACTCATTGCTATAGAGTGTTTGTTCAGTAAAAGGAGTCTCCATGTCTCTCCAGTTCTATATCAAATTTCGTCACCTACCTGAAAATGTACTATATTCTGTTTACTAAAGAGCTGGAGAGACCCCTGTGACCGAACAAACGCTCTGTAGCAATGATTACTATCAGAATATAGTACTTTAACCTTTTTAACAAAACAAAACAAAATTATCAAAAAATATCACTTATATCACCTTTAATTTAAGCCTAGAATCAAGCCAATCCCGGATCCTGGTGAATAATTACCATCAAACATTTGATTCTGTGACCAAAAATGTTTAAATATGTAATTATATGATATACTATATTTAATAAATACCCTTTGTTTTGCGGTTTTACATTTGTTTTCTTCACAGAGTCAAACGTTTTATGGTTATGAATCACCAGGATCCTGGATGGCTTGATTCTAGGCTTAAAATAATTTATATAAATATTTTTGGAAATCTCTATGGGAAAAATGAATTGGGTTCGGAACGATGGAACCAGAAAATGGCCGCCACTGCTATGCCCTATAACGTCGCTGTCGGGCAGAAACGTCCTATCTCCATATTTTAACTGAAAATTAACTTGATCATACTACAGCGTCACACAAAAGCATCAAAAGCAGCAGATCCGCAAGCTTGAATCGCGCAGCGAAGCGACGCGTTTTGAGCATGTAGATCTGCTGCTTTTGATATTTTTGAATTTGAATCCTGAAAAGTAACATGAGGACATGAGGTTTCCACCCGACAGAGACGATAAGCAACAGTGGAAAGAGAGCGAGACAGACCTTGTCTCTGAGCAGCGAGGGCGGGACCTCGAACATCATCGTATGATTGGCCGTCAGTCACCAGGATGAGGAAGTTCCTCCCAGGCCCCATTTTCCTGGAGAAAGATAACACCACAGACGAGATGAGTCAGAACCAAGTGGGATGCTTCTCGTCGGAAAAATTATCGACGCCAGCGTGCCTCTTAAACCAGCATTCTATCTACTGGCCAGCATTGGACGACCCTACTCCTTGCAAAAATAAGTCTGCTTGTATCCACCTGTTTCCGCGGGAATTTACTGGAGCAAAAATCCTGTGTGGGAAACATCCTGCGGGGGGACCGGAAGTAGGAAATAGCGGCTCAGTGTGTTTACATTTGCCAGCAGAACGTAGCTCGTTCGCAGCTGGCGAACGGGCCTTTTGCATGTAGTTGAAGCGCAAGGGGGCGGTGCATGGGGAGAGAGTCAGCGCACTGAAGTCAAGGCACACTACAGACTACTGTGTTGTTGACAGACAACGGATGCACGCTTATTATGAGAAACAACACAAATAAAACATGGCAAAACAGTTGCGTGCATTAGTGCAAGATGAGGGTAAAGGAAACATTCAGTCTAAATGTCCAGTAATTCGCACGCGAAAAGGAAACATTAATGTCCAGTTTGCTAATCCACAACTACTGTGCCAGATAATCACCAAGAGAGTTAAAAAAGAAAAAACGTTTCAGTCATTCAGTCCGACTTCACTGTAGCCTATAGTAGCCTTTTCATAAATTATATTTGTATTAGGCTGTCCTAAGAGTTTATAATATTTAGAGAAATGTAAGGTTTCAAATACAAAAGTATTGGTAGTAGTTGCTGGACATTTAGACTGAATGTTTCATTTATCCTCATCTTGCGCTAATGCACGCAACTGTTTTGCCAGGTTTTATTTGTGTTGTTTCTCATAAGCATGCATCCGTTGTCCGTCAACAACACAGTAGTCTGTGCCTTGACTTCAGTGCACTGACTCTCTCCCCCCCCGCCCCCCCGCCCCCCGCCCCCTTGCGCTTCAACTACATGCAAAAGGCCCGTTTGCAGTACAGCTACGTTCTGCTGGCAAATGTAAACACACTGAGCCGCTATTTCCTACTTCCGGTCCCCCCGCAGGATGTTTCCCACACAGGATTTTTGCTCCAGTAAATTCCCGCGGAAACAGGTGGATAGAATTCTATGGGGAAGTGACCCTACTTATCGAACCAGTATTAGCATACTCTTCCATACAGATTGGATAACATTACATTTTGTTCATTAAAATAAGTCCCGGATTGTAGCGTTAACAATATAGTTAACGCTACAATACGTTCCTTATACTTTCCTTTCCTGCATTTTCTGTGAAGGGTTCTATATACTGTAAATAAAACATGACCTGACTTCACAACCTGAGCTGATGTAGAAGTAGCTGATGGTAAAGTCCTAGCCTGGGAAACCACCCCGGTCACGTGAATTCTCACATGATAATGTGAATTCACACGACCGGGATGGTTTACCAGGCTAGTAAAGTCCTACCTGAAGAGGTTTTCGGTGGTGTAGGTGATTGCTTCACCAGTGGCAGTTCCTCCACTCATGTAGGAGATCCTTCTCAGTGCATTGATGGATGATTCTTTAGCTGGGTAGTCATAGAGACCAAACTCCAGCCTCTGGTCGTAGGTGAACTGGACTGCACCTGCACAAGCACGCACGCACACGCACGAGATAAGCGTTGTTCAGCTTCCATCCCAGCAGATGAACGTAAACTATATGCTGTGTGGCATGTGGGTTCTGTTATGCGATGTCTGACCTATGCGTGCGCCAACGTCTGATATGTCAAAGTTGCGAGCGACTGCGGCCAGGAACTCCAGAACGAGGCGGAAGTTTCCCTCTCCCACGCTGGACGAGCCGTCGATCAGGAAGCCAATGTTCACCGAGTTATAACAGGTCTTACCTGAAAGACAAACCATTATTAAAGTTGCACTCCACCAAAAATCATGTTTTTGGAGAGGTTCATATGTTTCTGAAGCTTATCCATGAAACTCATGGTGGTTTTTGGCACTCTGCATATCTCTAAACTAAAGCATTATGGAGGATTTTATCCACCAAAGTAGTGGCAGTAGTGTATGAAACTCAGGAGTGACGTCACAAACGGACACCAATCAAATCCTCTTCAAAGGCATGCATAAATTATATTTAAGTGGAGATGTAATAAGTCATGGACAGTAGTGTGATGTGTAATACATGTAATGCACTTACTGCAGAGCAGGTTGTCCACTGAACACAGTCTCTGGGCCAGAGGTTTCACATGTTTGGTGGTGCTGAACCAGCTTGGTATCGGATAGCTGAAGAAGCCGTTGTCCTTGCACACCGCCTGGTCAGAAGAGCACGTACAGTAAATACACAATCACACAACTACTACACAGCACAATACCCAGTGATAAGTTGACTCTGAGAGTGTACAAATGAAACCAAATGGACCTGGTAACAGAATCAGTTGTAAAAATGTGTCGTATATTCAAGTCTTTACACTCCAACTGACGGGTATGGGCACACAAAACAGTATAACACATTACAGTGGTTTAGTGTTTCAGTGTTTTCAGGTACAAGACCTCTTTTTCGTACACAGACGAAAAAGAGGTCTCGTAGTCAAAGCATATCTTAAAAAGGTGCTGGTTTGAAACAACTTCTAGGGTTAAGGGTACAGAAACAGGCACACATTCTCACATGGTATCATATTTTATTGGGGGCAAAAGGTACTTGCAAATAAGGCTTCGGGCCACATGGGCAATCGTCAGGTCTCAGGTACACAAAGTACATAGAATGAAATGCTGGTTTTGCAAGTAAGCTAAAACTTGAGCGAGAGAGAGAGAGAGAGAGAGAGAGAGAGAGAGAGAGAGAGAGAGAGAGAGAGAGAGAGAGAGAGAGAAAATGCAACATTTTTATAGTTTCGTAAGATAGTCTCTAAGTTGCATTGTAACACAGCTGTTTACACATTCATTTATTACCATTTATATTTAATATTTAATTGTACATAGCCTACATTTTTTTTGTTTTCATTGTTATGTTCCACTTTTGCTTTGGCAATGTAAACTTATGTTTTCTCAGGCCAATAAAGCTCCTTTGAATTGAAATTGAATTGAGGGAGAGAGCATAAACCCTTCAGTGGTTTACAAGAGTATACTGTAACTGTAGTGTGTGTGTGTGTGTGTGTGTGTGTGTGTGTGTGTGTGTGTGTGTGTGTGTGTGTGTGTGTGTGTGTGTGTGTGTGTGTGTGTGTGTGTGTGTGTGTGTGTGTGTGTA
>NC_137621.1:38196509-38199009 GCF_963280865.1 Gymnoscopelus braueri | reverse complement strand
AACCAAAAAAATACATATGATGGGAGGAAAGAACATAAACGATGATGTTTTTATCAGTTTGTTTAACCACACTTACTTAGTTTGTCTCTGGGACAGATATATGACTCTATGGGGTTTCGAACGAGGCAGACAGTGTGTGTGCGTGTGTCTGTGTGTGTCTGTGTGTGTGTGTGTGCGTGCGTGCGTGCGTGTGTGCGTGCGTGTGTGTGTGTGTGTGTGTGTGTTACTATACTTGTGAGGACCAAATGTCCCCACAAGTATAGTAGAATTTGAGAAAGACACTGTGAGGACCATTTCCTGGTCCTCACAAGACAAATGGATGTTTTGAGGTTAGATATGAGTTTTACTGTTAGACTTACATTAGAAAAAGATTCAGGTTGGGGTTAGCACTATGTTTAGGCATTTACAGATTATAGGTTTAGGTTTAGGGATTAGAGAAAGAGTTATCCCTGATTTATACTTAGTTGCGCACTGGTGTCGTGTACCAAAAAATAGCTGATCTATAAACACAACGAGACGCGTTGTGAGCTTGTAGACCTGCTATTTTGCAGCTTTAGGCTTAGGGCTATATGTAGCACTTTGAGATTTGGTTCAAATATAAAGTGCGTTACAAATAAAATGTATTATTATTATTATTATTAAAGATGCCAAGAAATAGTAAACATTACGTTCTTAAAATTGGCATCCTAAAATGATGATGTATAGTATTGTATAGTGATACAAACCTGTGTGTGTGTGTGTGTGTGTGTGTGTGTGTGTGTGTGTGTGTGTGTGTGTGTGTGTGTGCGTGCGTGCGTGCGTGCGTGCGTGCGTGCGTGCGTGCGTGCGTGCGTGCGTGCGTGCGTGCGTGCGTGCGTGCGTGCGTGCGTGCGTGCGTGCGTGTGTCTCTTCTGTGAGAGCTGTGTGGGCTGGCAGGCAGGAGGAGACTGTAAAGGGATACTTCATACTGTATAACTCACAGGGGATTTATGACGCTAGAATGACTTTGGCAGCGTAGGAAAAGCACATTTTTACTAACTGTATCTGGTTACTTTAGAAGAGGCAGGAGCTGGTTAAACAGACGTTATTTCTTTATCAAAGGTTTTGGAGGGCTGAGAGGGAGAGACGGCGTAGGAGGGTCTCACACCGTAGGGGTGCGTGTTGGTTCCAAAGAGGTTATAGGTCCGAGTTAAAAGGAATTTTAATTTCTAAAGTGTCAACACGTGAGTACAGTAAGAAGTCACACCAGTGACCCTGGGGTCCTGGTGGCTTGTGATGATTCTGGGTTGTGTTGCAGTTACCTGGCTTGACAGCAGGGGGCAGCGATGTGGTGTCAGTCTGACTGGTCATTTCCAAAGGAATATTTTTAGGCTCTGTAACACAGACACAGTCATGCGCACGCACACACGCACGCACACACGCATACACACACACACACACACACACACACACACACACACACACACACACACACACACACACACACACACACACACACACACACACACACACACACACACACACTCACAGTTAGCAAGCAGAGTGAAATATCTCTGTAAATCGATCGACCAATCAGTCAGTCAGTCAGTCAGTCAGTCAGTCAGTCTGTCAGTTAATCAGTCTGTTTTTCCGTCCTCCATCCCTCCATCCATCCCTCCATCCCTCCATCCATCCCTCCATCCATCCATCCATCCATCCATCCATCGGTGGAACAGACTTACTGGTGAGACTGAATGAAGAGGTCCACCTGGACAGAGCCTGGGACTGGAACCCATGTGCGTGGGAGCTCAGATAGTTTGTGCGGACCCCCTGCACTCTGTGGACTCTGACGATTAGCGGTCCAGACCCCAGCAGCAGCCCTCTGGACAGCAAGAAGGAGTCACAAAGTATGCCTTTAACCGCTCTGTATGTGCTAGTGTCTTTTCACTTTTCTGTTGTTGTGGGGAAAGCTTTCGCTGAAACTAGCAGATCGATAAGTCGCGTTGTGAGCTTGTCGATCTGCTATTTTCAGCGAAAGCTTTCCCCACAATACGGATGCTGGAGTTTAAGTGGTTAAACCCTCTATTTTTTTGTGGAAAGGACCTGAGTTGCAGATCTACTTGGCTATATCTGCCGAATGGGGTTGGTAGAGTCAATTTAAAATGTCTCTTTGTTTCTTACAACCTGCTGTAAAGAAAAGAATTCTATACACACTACACTATTATTAATATGGTTAAAGGAGTAGTTCACCCAAAAAATGACTTATTTTCTATCAATTACACACCTCATGAAGCCTTGAATTCATGGATTAGTTTTAGTTTTAGTCGCATTCCTGAGCCAATAATTTGATGACCAGTGTATTTCCGGTAGGAGACACAAAGAGTCTACTTTGTGTCTCCTACCGGATACATTAGCATCTTTCTGCCGGTAATCAAATTATTGGCTCTGGAATGCGACAAAAACAAAAACAAATCCATGAATTGAAGGCTTCATGGGGTGTCATGTTTTGGGTGAACTACTCCTTTAAGATGTCTATTCTCTC
>NC_137621.1:38099009-38191509 GCF_963280865.1 Gymnoscopelus braueri | reverse complement strand
TAATCTACAGGATGAGGCAGGCTGACCCGGACGTGGTCACAGCGCTGACCCACAGGCCGTGGAGTCAGTTCGGAGATGGCAGGCCACGCTTCTCGTCACTATGGGAACACCACTGGGCAACCCTAATGGATGTGGTGCTTGACTGGGCGCACCATCACCTGCTGTGGAAGTTGTGTGGAGTCTCTGTCATCTTGGTGCATAAGGACTTTGTCTCACCGGACTATGTCCAATACTGGGCCCAGAGGGAGGTAGCTTTGGTAGCGTGGACGGTCAACACGGCAGTGGAGAAGCAGTACTACCAGGACCTGTTGCACGTCAACTATATTACGGACAGCCTAGTGGGAGATTGTGATCGTGATTATTGACATGAGCATGGAGCCACAATTGTGTGTAAGCACACACATGAAAGACATTAAAGCACAATTAAACTTTAGATTTTTTCAATGTATAAAATTACAAAACCCGACATCTTTTTGTTGTAAATATAAAAATGTCAACTTTGTCATTTAAAAATACAAAATAAAACTTGCCGTGCATAGAGAGTGTAATGTCTTCATGCGAAGTCAGTTGGGTTGGCAGTTGTCCAGAACCACCGATTCAACTGATATTCCCATATATGGGCATATGGAGGTCCCTGAAGTCATGAATATGAAATCATAGTACTGATGTCATAGACTAGCTTCTAAGTACTATGGTGGTGGTGGGTACCACACCTGGTATTCTGACAATGAGTACAAACAAGTACATTGGGTATATGGAGTTGCGTCATGATCCAATTAATCCAGTGAGAAAACATTTGGATTGTATGACCTATATACGGTTCAAGAGTTATAAGCCAAAACGTGGCCGATTTGAATTTGTTTGGTGAAGGTTCGTCCTCGGCCCACTGGGAGTGTGCATGCAATTCTGACGGCGATCTGTCCAGCGGTGTCCAAGATTAGCTTTATAAAGACGGACACATGCGCACGGACTGGGGCAAAAACATAATCTCCGCCTCTTGGCCTATCAGCCTGGTGAAGATAACTATGAAAAATATGTTTTATCCAGCAACAACATCATGCAAAACTCAACAAAATGACACACGACATACACACCGGATGAGGTTCAAACGCCACGTGATTCAGGCCCCAGCAGGGATTTCATGATCTACTGTAGTCTTTCATATGACTTTGAAAGGTAAACGTGTTTTCACAGTGACTTCATTCACCCTATAGCATCCTCACGTTACCCCGCTTTCATCACAGCTTCATCCCCCTGCTTCAGTATCAGATTACACAGACCAGTGATGGAAAGTAACTAGGTACAATTAGTACAAGTAATGTACGTATCCTAGAGTCCCTAGTCTGGGCATGTCATAATATGCGAGAAACTGGCGAGAGTAGACGAACATTTAGCTTAAATTTGGTTAAAAAAAACCAGCAGATCTATAGCTGTTTTGACAATCACATATTTTAAAAATATTTTCATAGCAGATCCACAAGCTCACGATCGGCTACAGTATGTTCTTTTATAGGGGAAATTTCTGAAAATGATTGAAAATAGGGGTTAAAGTGGCTATGGTATTTCTACACTTACTCAAGCAAAGAATCTGAATACTTCTTCCATCACTGCTGGCAACGTGGCTTGGTTCAGAGGCAGAACAGAGTACAGTTACAGTGCACGGAGGAATGCAAGCTCTTACTGTCTGCAGGTAGAACAGCACGCTCACTGGAATTCACCCTGGTAAGTCCCTGTGGCAGAGCCACAGAAACAGCAGGGAGTGAATGCGGCCTTTGAAGGCTTTGGAGAGAGAAGCGAGCAGATCACATGACATCTGGACAATGTTGTTGACAGCACGGTTCCACAGAAACGGGAAGACATTAACCTCATATCTTATCGTGTAACTGCTACTGATGCTGATAGTGTTACAACCTCTGTTGTTAATGCGTACAGCAAACATCGATATATTGCCTGGTGGTTACCTTTTAGAGCAGGTGTCTGCTTAGTAACACACACACACACACACACACGCACACACACACACACACACACACACGCACACACACACGCACACACACACAAACACGTCTCAACCTTTTCAAAATCCAAGCGCAAAGGAGAGAGTTGCATTACAGTACATCCTGTGTATTGATGAATGTCCTTGGTTGACATTTTAATAGAGACTTTGGTCTTTGTTTGGGACACAATAAGACATGGGAAGAACTGGCAGGATTTGGTCCCAGGTCAGTTAAGGGAATGTTGGAGGCGTTGAGCCACTACGCCATTAACATATTTGCCATTATTAAATCACTTTCTCAAGTCAATTCAAGACCATTGTATTAATTTACTGTGGCACGTTTCATACGAGGTAAATTGGCTGTGTTTCACAAAAATCTGGAAACTCATATTTATTATTGACAATGGCCATACTGTCTCACGTGTCAAGTACTGTGGCTTAGCCTTTTCAAGACCAGTAAAATGCTTCTGCATCTGATGGAAGCTGCAGTCATAACAGTGCTGTCGCCAGGCATATTGTAATATCAGCAGCATCTAATATTCTATCTAGCTGAGCGGTCTGAGAGCTCTCTGGATTTCCTGTTCCCCAGAGGAACTACTGAGATCCAGTATGATCATTATCATTTGTGACTGCTCTGATATCACCACACAGAAACTAAGAAATGCATGCTTTTTTAACCCTTTGGTGGTCAGGGCTCCTCACATCAAGGCGCTTAACCGCTGAAATCCTGTATATTCCAGGAGGGGGACCAGGGTCCCCCTCCGTTTTTCCCTATACACCAAATCTCTTCGCCGAAAATAGATAGATCGAAAATGTTTGCCGAATGTTTGCCTAGCTCAGCTAGAATTTATTCTTTAATAGCCAAAGTCTAAAATGTGGATAAAGTTGTTAAAATTAGTATGATGTATTTTGCTGGGGGGCCCCAGGGGGACCCCGGACCCCACTTTGAGATCCACTGTAATACAGGACCTTGCAACTAGATCTACTGTATGCCCAATGATGCAACATGCGCTCTGTGTGCAAGAGCCACTAAGGTGCACCTCAAATCTTGTGTATTTTAACTCAAATCATATTTGTCGAATAAAGGGTAAAAATTCTCTTTTCTGTTTCTGTTGGACTGTTTTTTTTTGGCTTGGCTTGAATAAAAGTCACGGCCTGCTGCATTTTGATCAGGAATGTAGCAGGGAGACTGTGGCTTACGTTAATTGGATTGGAGAGTGATCATAAGACAATTGGTTGGACCTTCAAGAGGTTTGCTACTAGCTTCAAAACAGATCTAATGTGCTGCGATGTGATCTCCCCCTGGCATGATATATGTAGCTTTTCCAAGCAAAAGTTCAGATATCTCCCATAGAGACTTAAAGATGGAGTCCACTCAAATGAACCATTCGGGGACGGATTTATTCCGAAGCAGACGTTTCCCCAAAATGGATTTATTATTATTTATTTGTCTTTTGAGCTATGAGCTGTCAAGATCAGGGGAAATGCAGTCTGATGATCTCATCAAACGGTGCCACTTGAGATCATTTAACAAAAACGTCATGGATAATTATTTTTGCGAACGCGGGAGGAGGCGCGGCGAAGCCGCGCCTCCGACCAAGTGGAGCTTACTATGTAACCCTGCTTGGGTTGTGTCTCTGTGTGCACTGCCTGTGTGCACTGCCTGTGTGCAGCTCCTCTGAGATAAGTAAATGTCCAATTTAGACGTACCATACATCAAATGAAAGGTCTTTGAAAACTGAACACACCTGTCAAGGTTGCGTTTAAGCCCGCCCCTTCCCCCGGAAGCCACGCCCCGGAGAAGGCTCCTAAAAACTCCCCATTGAAACCCCATGTTAAATGAAAAGTGCCCGAATCGCTCCCAAACTTTTTCTACCCCCCCTAAGTGGGGGTCTACGAACAAATACATCGGGCTCGGATTTTGGCTCCGCCCCCCGGAAGTGGGTGAAACAGGCACTTCAAACACTTTGTTGAATTGTTCAAAAACATTCCAAGTTTTTTTTTTGGGAATTTGTATTTTTCTAAGATGCTCCTTTTAACGCAGATTTAAAAAAAAAAAAAAAAAATGTTTTTATTGGTTACTTTTTTTTAAATATTTTTTTTCATTCTTTTTTTTCTTTTTTTGCGTTCGCTTACCGCGTTCGCGCGTCTTACTTGTAACATAACTAGCATCACTGGTCCTCAACTCTAGAATACTGCTAGTTTTCTCTTTTACAGTGGTATGGTGTCTAGATATTTCCCTGACTGGACTGATGTATTTCGTGTTAAGGTTGGAACAATGTGCTCTCAACATTTACAACACACACACACGCACACACACACACACCACACACACACACACACACACACACACACACACACACACACACACACACACACACACACACACACACACACACACACACACACACACACACACACACACACACACACACACACACACACACACCCTTAATGTCAGGGTAGAGCTGCTACAAGCAGCAGTCCCGTAACGGATATGTCAAAGGTTAGAGCCCGAAATAACAGCCGGTGTGTCAAAGAGACATGATACATTGACAAATTGCGAAGGAATGACCCAGAACTAACTAGCTCTGTATGAAGAAGACTAAAGGGCTGTCCACACCGAGAACTATAATAATTATGAATATGTCACAAACGGATGAGTTACATGATCCAAAAGCAGACGACAGGCTGATCAGTTCAACTCAAACAGTCTTCTCTATATTAAACCAAACCAAAGGGTTCCCTAACAGATAATAATTTGACAGACTGACAAGAACTCAAAGAAACAAACAGGCCTATATACACAGGGAACTAACTAGACCAGGGGTCTTCAACAGGGGGCCTGGGACCCCTAGGGGGTCCTCAGAGTTTTTACATTAACCACTAGACTTGAACCCTATAGTATCCTTATTCTTAGGAGAACTTTAGCCAAAAATAGCAGATCTACAAGCTCACAAAGAGGAGTTGTAGAGGGAAAAAAGAGCAGATCAAGTAAAAAAAGAAAAAAAGTTTTATCTGAAACAATTTTATACAATATAGAGGCCGTCCCTGCTTCATCTCTCTCTCAGCTAGGGGGTCCTTGGTCTGAAAATGTTGAAGACCCCTGAACTAGACAAAGGTGAAGTCAAAGTACAATCAACACAGGGATAGGCTAAAACTAAACAAGAGGTTGGAGACAATAACTAATAATCACAAGGCGGGCGAGACAAGACAGATAACAACAAGGGCAACAAGACAGGAAGTACAGGAACATTACTCTATATTAGATACACATGAAACACCAGGGGATCAACTAGAAGTAGAAGACCAATACAGAACATACTGAACTACAGAAACTAAGTAAACAATCAACGAGGCATGATTAGAACACCTAAACCATAAGTAAATGTCCAAAAACTGAGGAATACGGCCGATGTCCAAGGGCTGAGTATCTGGTCATGACAGAATATGACATTTACTTGTACAAATACAAAATGACGTATACAAAAAATCGTTCGAACTCAAGTGGGTGGCGGAGTCCAAAGCACAAATATAATGATGAACCGTGGTGAACAATATTGTTGAGATCACTTTCAAAGCGATTTAATGAACGATTTGTTCAATATGCTTACAGCATGTTATTATCGTTCATCAATGTGGATGCTCACATCATTATTGTCATAGTTATATTTATAGTTGAGTTGAAACAGTTTCCATTTACAGTAGACATGTTGTGGTTGCTGTTTTACAATTTTAGTTGTCTAAAGTAAGTTGAAATTGTACGAATGTATTTATTTATGTTTCTGTATGTCTATGTCTACCGTCAAACACATGGCCCTCAGTTCCCATACATTTGCACTCAAAGGACCACAATAATAAATTCTCAAGAAATAAGTTCTCAAGATTTTTTAATTTGACCCTTTTGACATATACATGTACTTAAATATGTTCATGTATTTGCATTCTTGTCAATAACAACACAGATCTTCTTTTAGATTATTTAATGAATAAACTAAGCTGCAGAAGTTTTTGAGTTATGAGTTGTCATCAGGGGAAATGCAATCCGTTTGATTTCATCAAACTGTGCTGCTTGAGATCATTGAACAAAAAATCTTGGATAATTATTTTTACATACAGTAAGTAGCACCACTGGTCCTCAAATCTAACATGCATCTTTCTTTCTCCTTCTACTCAGAATGTTATTGATGTACTGTATTTGTCCATTACTGAGGGCACTGGGATTCTGAAGAAGCTGGCTGAAGCGTGTGTGCGTCTCTACATTTAGGATGTAAAATACTACTCTATCTTCTGCTAGCTAGCATTCCAGTGTTCCTTTAGCTGAGGACTCATTCAACTTTAAAGTGTAGACCCACCTTTAAGGGAAAAGCTAAGAGGGGAAGTGAATATTAGATTTTAGATGTCAACAAGGTCACATAAATTATGCTCTAAACTTAAGCGTTGAACATAATATGAGGGGCCATCAAGTGGTCATCGCCGACGACCAGCTAGCCGACTGGTTAGGGCGCGTACCACAGTTTACAGTTTAGGCATTTAGCAGACGCTCTTAATCCAGAGCGATTTACAGTAAGCAAGGACACAAGATAATACATCATGATACACATAATACATCAAATGCATAAAAATAATAAAGTACTACATAAGTAAACCAATAATCTAATAATAACTAATACATACGTAAACCAATAACCTATCATCAGCCTACTGAAACTATACACACTATAGCATGCCAGGCCAACAACTAAGTTACATTTTAGCCTTTGCATAATCCTGCAAGGTCATCAAGGCTAGGGCAAGTGCCACGCAGCTCTAATGCCTGACAGCAAGTCCCCGGTTCAATTCCTGGCAATTCATGTCACTCCCCTACTTTCTCTCCGTGTTCCTGTCTCTCTCCACTGTCAAAGGCACAGAAGAAATAACAAGAAAAAGAAAAAGAAAAAAGTGGTCATCATCACCGGACGAGCTAGTCCAGGGAGCCTAGTCCTGTGGCCTAATGCGAATCTGTATTCGATGACAGGTGGAAGTACATAGGAAATAAAAATTCAACATCAATACTAGAATGACAGCTACCTACAATATTCAGAGAGAGAGAAAAAAAGACATGTCTGGCTGTGATTGGATGAAACTGTTGAGTTTTGACTTGAAGAAGTCTAATGGATGAATGACACTGTGTTATTGCCGGACACACATGTCCCTGAGCAAGACTCTTAACCCCTAATTGCTCACAGGTTCTCATTGGAAAGAAGACCGCAAGGACTTTCATGAACGACCTGTTAAAAGGAATTATCCTTATCCTTATTGCCTTTATGTAACCTGTAAGCCAGGCTTTATAATGAAGACCTTCACCAGATGTTACATTTCTCTCTAAATCTCTGTCTGAACGTGTGTGTGTGTGTGTGTGTGTGTGTGTGCGAGCGAGCATGCATGCATGCAATTTGTACTGTACTGCTATTTACTTCTATATATTGTTTGCACTGTGGAGGGTATTTTTGAGGGTATGTTAGGTTAAGGCTTAGCTGTGTGGGTGTTCTTATATTTCCTCTCTCATGAGGGCCACGTTTTCTATCCTTATGTGTATTCCTGTGAAGACCAAATACCTTCCTCTTTTTTCATTTTTTTTGGTATGTGTCCGGCAGAGCCCTGACACTGGTCTCTTAACTGTTCCAAGGGATAGAACAAAAAGTCACGGAGACGCATCTTTTAGCTATTATGGTCCCAACCTTTGGAACAGCCTGCTGGAGGATCTGCAGGCTTCTGAATCCGTGGACATTTTTTTAAATAAACCCTAAGGGTCGGTGCCCACAGAAAGCATTTCTTTTAGATGCCAGTGCCTTTCTGCCATGCATTTCTATGGTAAAGACATGCAGGAGCTACCTCTTCCCAGTGCCCAGCACTACGTTGTAGCGTTCTTGTTGTTCAGCGCCCTGGGCCAAGGACCCCCAAAGTGATATATATTTGGACGAGGACCCTGATCTGAGAATATTTTGTGCCAGGGACCCCCAGAAGAGAAGATTTGTGTTAAATAATTTAAATGTATGCAACATTTTCTAATTCTTTCAAGATTTGTTAAGAAATATTCAGAAATAGCAGATGTACAAGCTCGTGAGCTTGTATAATCTTTAGATTTTTGAACAGCCAAATTTTGCTGGGGACCCCCTGGTACGAACGTTTCCACAGAAAGCGCTTTATTTTTTTGCGTGCAACGTTCAAACGTATCAACAAAGTGACATTGATGAGTGGCACTCCTCTACACAAACATTGAACTATTTTTTACTTGAGGCATCCAAGGTTGGTCCGCCCAAAAACACCTGGATGCCGAGAGCGCTGAAATGTGATGCTGGGGTCTTTACCATAGAAAAGGACCTTATTTGAACACGTCCCATGAGACACAACACTGTGCGGCCGCACAGGGCCCCGCGCTTGGGGGAGCCCCTTTTTTTTGTGAACAGAATCACGTTTAGTAAGAGTTATAAAAAGAAATAACCGCAAATAACCACCAAAAACTCGGAAATATCCGCCCAAAACCGCCCTGTGCGGCCTCACAAACG
This sequence comes from Gymnoscopelus braueri, assembly GCF_963280865.1. Taxonomy (NCBI): domain Eukaryota; kingdom Metazoa; phylum Chordata; class Actinopteri; order Myctophiformes; family Myctophidae; genus Gymnoscopelus; species Gymnoscopelus braueri. Next base: position 38,182,965 of record NC_137621.1, on the reverse strand, counting down.
TAGCAATACAATAGCGCGTGCACATAATATAAACATGTGTGTCTGCTATTGTAAAAGTGCACTCAAATTGCACTCTTCTTGACATAACTTGGAGGTACTCATTTGGTAACCAGATGGACTTCATGAAGAACACAATGTCAGCTCTTAACCGGACGACAATCTCCTCTTCCTCCACTTCAGACTGTCATCCTGCTGTACCACAGTATAAAGATCCTCAGCAGATGTATATTTGTATAAAGAGAATGGACTGCCAAGCATTAGCTACATACTGAAGATAATTTGTTCAAATATACCAACAGACACACATCTGACGTTCACAAGGTTCCCACAGAGAGAGAGATGGATTATTTGACTGTACATTTGACTCCACATCATACTGGTGTTTACACAAGTACATTACTAGATTAGTACAGTTCATTGAACGGCTCTGATCAGGGCCGGAACCCGAGCCCCAGTCTGTCAAGCCCCCCCCCCCCCCAGGGTCCAGGCTCCTTGGGCATCCAGAAATGACAGCAAAACATACGAAATATTTAGCCTTTAGTTGGAGAAAAAGAGTGGTAAAGAATATGAACTTGAACATGGTTTAGTTTTTTGTGTGCCTCTGTATCAGGTTCTTTTTTTTTCTTTTTTTTTACTGATCTTGTGCCTTTTTGTCTTATATTGTTCTTGTCTCTGTTTCGTTTTGTCCCGATGTTGCATTTCGTGTTGTCTCTGTAGTCGACATGACTACATGACTGTGGTGTGTCCACATTAAAAAAATAAAGCAAAAAAATAATAATACATATTTACCCTTTTGTGAGCAGAGGCAATTGAGACTATTGGGCGCCTGGGCAAAACAAATCCCACAGGACCCTTCTGACCGACTCGATTGAGACCTTAGTGGGCCCTTTTTGGTCAGACTCTGGAACAGTGGGTCTCGATCTGCCTAATCTTTAGGCCTTATAGGCCCCTGGGCCCTGAGCCTGACAGGCCCCTGCAAGAATCCAACTCTGGCTCTCATTAACCCTTTAAGACCTGAGGCTGATTCTACAAATGTCTTCTAAATCCTAACCGTTTCATTTAAAAAATATATGTTGCTACATCAGTGGTTCACAAACTTTGTGTAAAATGTCACAGATGCAGTTCCCGGATTGAATGGGTTAAGGGCCTGTGTGCCTGGCTGACATAAGCCTGATTTATGTTTAAAAGCAGGCAATACATCGAATCAGCTACTCTAAATAATTGTCACTCATAGACAGCCTTCACTTATCAATATGCTCTTTCTCTTGTGCTATACAGACAAATTAAGAAAAATAACTAATGTTTCTGTACCACGTAACTACTAGACAATTACTTGCACATTCCGCAACGGTAAAAAGAATGGCAAGTTCAAATGTTTCTAACATTCACCTTGGGGATGGAGCCAAAAATCAGTAGTACTTCACTGAAGCATGCAATAATAGCACAAAACAATACCTCCTTCTCCACATCAGCTCTAGCCAACGTAACTGAATTTACGGCCCCCAGTCACAACACGCCGCTGAGATGTCTACATACTACATCTGCTGCTAATCTCCGAGGTGGTTACCTATTCCAGTATCTCTACTACTTTTACTATTTTATAATCTTCATTTTTACTTGTATTGTTATATCCACACTTTATTACAAGAATATCACAAACTAATACTAATACTGCACAAGTTTAGCTGTCTTATACCATCATTACAATACATTGAATCGCACAGTGCAACTCTCACACTGTAAGACACTACCACAAATAATTTTGCCACGTTTATGCTACGATGTGGAAAATGTGTTTGGGTCAAGACATTAAGATATGTGTACAGTGTGTGGTCCCCAAAACCCATTAAGACCTGAGGTCGATTCTAAAAAATGTCTTCTAAATCCTTGTTACTATATCAGTGGTTCTCAAACTTTTTCATGACAAAATATTTTGTATCCAGGGACCCCCAGAATCAAAGATTTGAGTTAAAAATGTTCTCTTTAAAAATATATATTTTTGCACAGATTTTCACGATTTTTTAAGAATTGCAGATCTACAAGTTCGTAGAGCGTCGTGCCGTGCTATGAACTTGTAGATTTGCTATTTTTGAATAGCCAAAGTCATCTAAAATGACACAAGCTTTCCCGGTTTAATGGGTTAAGGAACCATCAAAGTTTATCTTATGACTCCTTGCCCTGGGACTGCAGACAAACGTCTATAAATATATTGTAACCAACATAAAACTAAACTCTATTTATCTCTCACGTGGTTCTCAACTCTGGTCTTGGGGACCCATACTGAAGCTTAATTAAACAGCACTTGAGCTCAATTAACTAGCTAGCTCAACAGATAATATGTAGAGACACAAGTTAAGCTAAAACATGCTGTATGTGTTACCAGGGACAACAATGTCCTTCAGGTTACTCTGGTTGCATAACTTAAGATTCCCAGTTCTGACAGCCAGTTGGACCAAGACAAGGACATCATGAGGACAAATAAGCCGCAGTTCTTCAGTTCTAGACGCAGGTCGTGCTCTCTCTTTGTTCTTAGCTGGGAGCACATTCTCAGAACACATAATCCACATTTTACAGGAAGTGATTCTAAAAAAAACGCTTTTGCCCTCCAACGCAATTATGGAGAAAGGACACAGGACATGAAATAAGACAAGGTTTCTATGTTGAATTGTTCTTTGTCCGTGACCGAGTCAGAACTTTTCCCCGGCCCGCTTTTTGGGTCGTGAGTCGTGACCACCTGATTGAGGACCATTGATCTCTTAAAGCTTTTCAAAAAACCGCAAGCGGATTTCCCAGCAGTCTCAGCTTCTCTACCTCCCCCGTAGGTGTCTGCTGGGGCGATACTGTGACAGGAGGAGGAGGAGGGAGAAGGAGGAAGGAAAGATTTAAAAATGACTGGAATACGACTCAGCTGTTATCCCCCCCCCCCATGCACACACACACACACACACACACGCACTTCTCATCCTCTGTTGGCGTGCTCAGCTCTAATCTACAGTACCACGCTGCTATCACTATCAAAACTATCCTGTCATCACATCCGAACGTCCTGTTCGCATTACATCTCCTGTATCCGTTTCCTCTGACAGAACACCTGGGAGAACAGAAGTGAACTTCCAATCCAGAGTCACACCTGTACGTTCCTTTCTTGAAATGTGAGCGGTTGTTCTGATTTGAAACAGATCACTGACAGGAAAAAAAACACAATTTGAAGAACTGAGCAGTGAATTTCTACCATACCATCTACCATCCGACTGTCGCATCGCATCTTCTGCATCAGTTTAAATCCTGCACAGAGGGACAGAGCCAGATGTTTGGGGACAGACGGACTGCAGTTTCCACAGAATTCATCCGTGTGTTTATGAAGAGAATGCACTGTAACCATTAGTGACATAACATACAGATTTGTTTAACTTTGTGAACCCTGGGGCGAAAATAGTTGATCTACAAGCTCACAACACATCACGGCACGTTGTGCTTTTAGATGAGCTCTTTCCGGCAAAGAAATGTGGTGCAATAGAAAAGGAGCAAACCAATAGAGCCCTGGGAGGCCCTGGTCAACATACAGTATAGGGTTTAACTGTACCAGGATAGACTATGAAGAGTAAAACATCTGGACTTTCCAACAGAAGTTTGGAACCTCCTGCACATTAGCATCAACAATGTTAATAGGCTCTATGCACAACAGCCATATTGGAAAGAAATTGGGCCCTTACCAACGACACTAATGAAGGCTCCATTCCATTCTGGTCAAACCGATTCAGGGTGCTGATATTGTGCATGTTGGCTCACTGGGAACACTCTTCTACACCAGTAGGTCTCAAAGTGTGGTCCAGGTACCCTCATGGTTCCTTGAGGGGGTTCCAAACAACCCTCCGGCCGGACACTGTGCTGTGGTCAACCAAAGACCGCAAAATAATTCTGATTGAGCATACAGTGCCGTGGGAGGAAGACTGCGAAGAGGCCCGAGAGAGAGAGGCCTTCAAGTACCAGTCCTTAATACAGAACTGCAAAGACAAGGCCTGGCAGGCATGGTTATTCCCAGTGAGATTGCCATCACAGGGTTCCCAGCAAAGTCAGCATGGCGTTTGTATTCAGCTCTGGGCCACGACGAAAGGAGCCAGAAAGAAGCAGCTCGTAGGATGGGGTGAGAGGCGGAACGACCCCCCTGCTGGATTTGAGATTTGCCCCTGAACCTGGAGGTCAAGGGCAGATGGACAGTGATTTGCCCACCACTGCCAGTCCACCAACTGGAGAGTGTTGTGGTTTAGGGCCGAAACACTACGCTACGAATGCAACCACTAATGTATGTCACAAGTAATAGCAATGATTACTATCAGAATATAGACCTTTAACTTATTAAAAATAATATGTGTTCCATATAATGAAATAAAATGTTTTTTTAACTGGTTCAGATAACATGTGATGAGCTTTCCGGTCATTTATGCTCTAGAATCACGTAGGTTGATACATAAAAAATAATCTACAGATTAATTGAATATCATCGATAATTGTAGCTCTACACTGTGGTAGTCATTGTAGTTGTCTGTTCATGCATTGATCCTGGCTAATAATCACATTACTTTACCTTAACATTTGTAAAGCTGGCTCCTGCAGGAGTCTAGCCGCCTATACGAGGGTGGGTCTGTCTGTCTGTCTGTCTGTCTGTAAGTCCGACTCCGGAGCTAATCTTGCAAACTGCTGGACCGATCAGTGCCAAATTCCTTGTGCACACTGCCAGTAGCCCACAGAAATACCTCCACTAATGTTGTTTTTCTAGGAAATGCAGTACATTTAATGCATAATATCAAAGGTTATTACAAGGCTTAACTTCCAGATGTACAGAAAATTACATCCAGAAGAAATATGCTACTGAGAGAGTATCCAGCTCTGTATAAACAATAGCTCATATATGTGTGTGTGTGTGTGTGTGTGTGTGTGTGTGTGTGTGTGTGTGTGTGTGTGTGTGTGTGTGTGTGTGTGTGTGTGTGTGTGTGTGTGCACGCACGCCCGCACGCCCACACACACACACACACACACACCTCAAATGACCCCTTCACGTCCCATTATCCCGTAATTATGTGATCATAGTAATGATTATGTGTTGGTCAGCTTCTTGGAGCTGCTAAACAAAACTGATCGTCTAGCAGTTCTGTCAATCCAGAGTAGAATCGGAACATCTTGTCACTTTTTTTCCACACTCTGAAGCCCAAAGAAGGAAATCTCTCAGAGGAGAACAAATCTGACGTACGTACACACACACACACACACACACACACACACACACACACACACACACACACACACACACACACACACACACACACACACACACACACACACACACACACACACACACACACACACACACACACACACACAGTCCTAACCTCTCTGACTGTATCACCTTCCAGCCTGCTCAGAGCCAACGTTCCGAACAGTCTCTCTCCTGATAATGCCTTGAGAAGGACACCTGACACGTTCTCATCCATGGAGGAGAACAGACACCTGAGCTATGTGTGTCAGAGCTCTCTGACGGAACAAACACACCTTTGTCTGAAGCCTCACCAGGGGACTGGACCCGATAGCATCTCACAGAGTTCTGTCCTGTTGAAAACACATATCTCCAGTTCCTTCATTTTGTTTCTGGATGTAAACTCACAACAGAACTATTCTCTCACGTGGGATTTTGCCAACAAAATGTGTCCCTCTTCTTCACACTTGTCTTTGAGGACATGCATCTTGTGTCCCTCTCTCCCCCTCTTCTCTCTCTCTCTCTCTCTCTCTCTCTCTCTCTCTCTCTCTCTCTCTCTCTCTCTCTCTCTCTCTCTCTCTCTCTCTCTCTCTCTCTCTCTCTCTCTCTCTCTCTCTCTCTCTCTCTCTCTCTCTCTCTCTCTCTCTCTCTCTCTCTCTAACTGGTCAAGGCATATGGTTGCCCCCACCTCTGCCACCATTGCCAAGCGCCTGCACACAGGGGCATGTTGGGTCTCTCTCTGGGTTTTTCTCATCTCACAAGGAGAAAAGCCTGGTATAGTATAGTGCTAGTACAGCTGGAACTAGCACCCAATGGGTGCATCTACACATGAGATACAAGTTGACGCTAGTTGTCGCAAGCCCTTGTTCCGGTTCCGGCCATTTCTGGCCATAACTCAAGGAAGACCGGAACCCGGATATGCTTTTCAGAAGTGCGTCGGGACGGTCTTTACGTTTTTTCCTATAACATGGGAGTGGATGGGACTTCCGATGACTTGTATCTTATGTGTGAATGCACCCATACAGTAGCTGTTCTTGCCCAGTGTAGGTCTCTAAAGACTAGAGTCACTCGATCTGCTCTACATGTAAAGTGTCTTGAGATGATTAGGCGCGGTATAAATCTGATTGATTGATTGATTGATTGATTGGACTGTGTGTGTTGTGTCGGCTGCTGTGTGATGCAGAGATGTACAAATATTTGCGATATTACAACAATACTACAATGTTCTAAAATATTCTTAATATTGTATCTACATTTGGCATCCAACTCAGAGGCATCAGAGGGTATTGCCTGATGTATATGATGCTCACCGAGAATAGCAGTTCTGCAAGCTCACGACACGTTGAGCTTGTAGATCTGCTATTTCCTGATTTAAGTATAAATCAGAAATATCTCTAATGCTCCAGAGCAAGATTGTACACAGCGCGGCGCTGCGAGCTTGTGCATCTGCATTTTTTTTACATTTTTAAAAACTCTTGAAAGTCTGAGAACTACTGATCTAGAAGGCATTTGTAGAATCGGCTTCAGGTCTTAAAGGGTTAACCCTCACCCTAACCCTGATTTAGTCATTGTTCTGTGGTCCCCGTCACTGCCGTCCTGGGGGGAGTGCAGACAACCACATGCCTCCTCTGAAAGTCACCAGCCGCTTCTTTTCACCTGACAGCGAGGAATGTCACCAGGAGAACGTAATGCACGCCATCTCTGCCAGACCCCCCCCCCCCCCACCCACCCACCGTTGAACTGGGGCCCCTGCAAACCAGTAGGAGTCACTAGTGTAGCAACAAGGACACAACCCCCTGCTGGGTCCCACCCTCAAACACTGACAAGTTGCGGTCGTTGGAGCCTCCGTCGGCCAAGCCAGAGGCACCGCTGCCGGGAATTGAACCCAGGCTTCTGCGGTGGTGGGGCGAGTGTTTCAAGTTAAATCCGAACCACACGGACGCCACAGATGAAGACTAAGCTGGAGCTTGAATTAGGGCTGAATGTTCAATTCTGTCTCCTGTCAGATCATCTGACGTGTGTCAGGGCAAATTAATTTGAGACGAATTGGTTCACTGTTCTTTAACGTTGTGGGACAGAATGCAGTCCCCATAGACCAGCAAGTCAGTAGCCAATAAGCTAATCCAATTTGCTGACTGTCCAGCACAATTATCTGTGAAAGATTCTCCATGGTAAGAATATCTATTCACCCTGCTTCCCCCTGAGAGAGAGAGAGAGAGAGAGAGAGAGCGAGAGAGAGAGAGACAGAGAGAGAGAGAGAGAGAGAGAGACAGACAGAGAGACAGAGAGACAGAGAGGCGAGAGATGGTGAAAGAAAGATGACCTTGTCTACACCGTTCATCTGACACTTTTAAACCACTAGTCTCTCTTTTATTCGTCTGTGATCTTACCTGGGCCAACTTAGAGACGCTTTGTCCACAAGTGGCGAGGAGCAGATGAGACGGGAAGAGAGGACAAGAGCATAGGAAAGCAGAGGAGAGGAGGAGAACAGAGAAGTGGAGAGGAGATAAAATGTGTTTGTGACTGTCAGAAACCAATGTCCTCAGTTCACACTAAAATGAGAATCAAAGGTGTCCATTATAAACACGGTTTCATTCACCTTCTTATCCCTAAAGGGTTGTTGTAGCTTTCGCTCAGAAGGTGATATTTCCTAGATTGATCATAGTTCCTGTAGTCTTTAGACCCATCTAATAATCTTTGAAATAAAACAAATGTCGTCCTTGTGTGTGTGTGTAATCCAGTGGTGACTGGTGACGACCACGGTAGATTACCGTTTTAGGCATGGTCCTCCAAGTACTGTCGTCCGCTCTGTGAGAACATCCAGTTCTCTACTCCCAGCACGGACAAAAAAAACGGAGCCATCTCTACTGCCTCTACTGTCTCCACAGACCAGACATGACCATTCCGTGTCACTGTTGTGGTTATTTATTCAACCCACACTGTGGAAAAACACATTCATAGTTCAGTGATGTAGCAAACATCTGACAAAACATTATTCTCATTCTACGACTCTGCCACCAGAATGTGGAATGCCCTGACACACCATCCATTAACAGATGTGAAACACTGGTTTCTTTCAAATCTGGCCTGAAAAAGGAGATCACAAGGGAAGGTAAATAGCATTTCCCATCTCTGTTGATGAATTTAATACAAAGGACCACAATGGAAACAAGTCCCCAGGACTTTTTTGTGTTTTCCTTTTAGCCTTAATGTCTGACTGTACCACGTGCTGTTTACATTTCTGACTAATAAAGTATTAATTAAATCAATCAATCAATCAATTAATCCTACAGGTCATATTCACAACAACTGGTTTCTAGCTACAGTATAGCTATATAGAAACCAGGGACCCTACCCTTTAAACTGCAGGGACCAGATACCTTTTAAACCTCAAGGACCAGCTACATTCTAGAACGTTTAAAACCTCAGGGAGCGGCTACATTCTAGATTAATCTAGAACCTTCCGGTGTAACTTGGTTCTCATAATCAAGGCTGCTAAATAACAATAACCTTCCAGAATCTTATCGATTGAGTAAAGAGTTGGTTCCAGGAGAATGTCTATAGATTGGGGAATGTGGTGAATCTTCCCAACCCTGATATGGACAAGAAATGTTCTCTCACTATTCACTAAATACCTCTCTTTCTCTCTCTCTCTCTCTCTCTCTCTGTATCTCTCTGTATCTCTCTGTCTCTCTCTGTCTCTCTCTGTCTCTCTCTGTCTCTCTCTCTCTCTCTCTCTCTCTCTGTAATGTCTAATGGTTTGATAGGTGTATTAAGCAGAACTGTGAGGCCACAGGTTCAAATCCGGCGTCCAAAGTGTCCATCAGCAGCCATGTTTTTCATCAAGGTGCCTTTGAGCAAGACAATAAACCACTGAATCATTAAATGAATGATTCTTTCTAAGTCACTCTGTGTAAGACTGACGGCGAAGTATACCTTCAACATTAAAATAATGATGAAATATGGATCAATGCTTGAACAAGCAATGCTCTTTTCAGAACACACACACACACACACACACACACACACACAGAGTAGTAGAGAGGGAAGGGAACAGAAGAGAGGAGAGAAGAGAAGTCAGAGAACCTCACAGTTCAACACCACCTCCTCTACTCCCTCCCCCGTGTATTGTACAGCACCATGCTGTGACCTCTCCACCTCCTCTCTCTCCTCCTCATTATATTCCATCACACACTCCCTCTCTCAGCTCACCTCCTCGCAGCAGTCAGTAAGTCATTAAGTCACAGCATCAGACTGGTTTTTAGCCTGGCTCGGTTTGGCACGGCTCAGATTTAGTGGCTGGTCAGAGTGGTCAAGACCAGGGTGGTCGCTAGCTCAGAGCGCACGCACGCGCACACACACACACACACACGAAAAACTGAAAACACACACACACAACGATTAAAGAGATTAAAATACCACAATGACATACAGTAATTTGGGATTAGTCCTGTAATGTTTTGGTTGAGTTCTACTTGAGAACACTCTGGTCTGCTATGAAAATAAAACAATGTATGTACTGAACCATTAAGCTTAATGCTGGTGTGTGTGTGTGTGTGTGTGTGTTTTGAGGAGAGGTGCTCTGTCATCTTTTGATGTACTTTTTAGCTGTATAAACCAGTCTGATAGACCAGTCAGATCCTGACAGGCCATCAGGCTGTGATGATCAGCTTCAAGTTGCATTCATATTTTAGTTATACGTCAGAAAGCTGAACATAAACAGTTGAAATATCACGAGGTCAGTCTGGAGTCATTCTGCAAATCGACAACAAGCTCAGCCCAACAGAAGCGGGTTCTGACATTCCTCTGCTAATAGACCCTTTTGACACACACACACACACACACACACACACACACACACACACACACACACACACACACACACACACACACACACACACACACACACACACACACACACACACACACACACACACACACACACACACTTGGGTCGGAGCAGGTCGGCACCAGGCGGCCCATTTACCTGGAAAACACACAGAACCTGCTGGACCGGCTGGGTACTACACTACTAGACAAACGGATCTTTATCTGTCTCTCTCTCTCTGTGTCTGCCTGTGTCTCTCACTACCCCTGCATGCTCACTCTCTCTCTCTCTCTCTACTCCCCTGTCCGATCCGAACACAGAGGACAGTGTATCTGAGCGGATCCAGCTACATTCTCTCCTTCAACCCTCCTAAGATGGCAGCCACAGAGTTCGTTTCAGCCATGACCCTCCGGAGGATGGAATGTTCAGCTGGACACAAACATCTAATACAAACCTGCCTGCGGAATGACAAGGGAAAGCAGCCTGCAGGGTTGCACACAGTAATTCATCGTTAATTCATCCATTTGGAACAGTGTACAAATGTAACCAAATGGAGACTTAAATGTAGTTAAATTAACACTGAGGATTTTACTGACCATTTTATTGACCATGATCTATACCATACAGTGAGGGGACAGTGGTCCAGGTTTCAGATTAAAACCATGATGGAGTCTCCGTCTTTTCCCGACAGTTTCGCCTCGGATGCCCGTGGTTTTTAGGTTAGGTTTAGGCATAGTTTCTGTGAGGTTAAGGTTAGGGTTAGGTTTAGGCATATTTTCTGAGGTTAAGGTTAGGTTTAGGCATATTTTCTGAGGTTAAGGTTAGGTTTAGGCATAGTTTCTTTGAGGTTAAGGTAAAGGTCAGGTTTAGGCATAGTTTCTTTGAGGTTAAGGTTAAGGTCAGGTTTAGGCATAGTTTCTGTGAGGTTAAGGTTAAGGTCAGGTTTAGGCATAGTTTCTGTGAGGTTAAGGTCAGGTGTAGGCATAGTTTTTGTGAGGTTAAGGTTAGGTTTAGAAATAGTTTCTGTGAGGTTAAGGTTAGGTTTAGGCATAGTTTCTGTGAGGTATAAGTTAGATCGAAGAGCCTAATTCCCTGAATGTTACAAGTCATATGATAGGTGAGCTACGGCCATCTCACAGTTAAAGTTCTGAATTGTGTGACAGTAAAATTAACCACCCTGGTTAGATGGCCGTTAGCTATCTCCGTAGTATGTTTTAGAATCTATATTTCAATTAGTTACAATGATTATTCTGCATATTTTAGGGTTAGGGATAGGCATATTAGGGGCTGTCCCCCGGGCGAAAACCCTCGGAAAAAAGGGAGTCCCGACCCTGTTGAGCCAGACCCTGGTCCTGTCTGTCTGCGGGACTGGTCCTGGTCCAAACCACTCCTCTCCTCCTGTGGAATGTTCCGTCAGTTATTCCTCTCCTCCGTCAGGGGCTGTATGGACAGCCCTGCAGGGTTGCCATAGTAACAGGGTGATGGACAGGGCACTCTATCAGTCAGTCAGTGTCAGGGCACGGGATCAAACAACGAGCCAGGACAAACAGTACGCTTCTTAATAACGGAGAACAGAGAGTCCAGAGAGAGAGAGAGAGAGACGTTTGTTCTCTAATCATTTTCTTGTGCTGAATCCAAGCAACCAATACACTCGTCTCTGGAGCCACATGCATCCTTGCATCTATCTTTTCTTTCTTCCTTTCCCCCCCTTGATTACGTCCCTCTGTCCATCAGTCCATCCATCTATCTTTCAGTCCAATCAACAAACCGAACAATGGCCTAATCAATGAGTGAATTGACCCAATCACTCACCTTAGCCGCCCGACAACCAATTACATAGCATTCTTCTTTCTCTCACTCACTCTCAGGAAAGCCTGCCCCTGATTTCCTTCTCTCCTCACTCTCGATCCCTCCCTCCGTCTCCCTCTCCTACCTGGCAGGTCCAGATGATGATGAGTTCTTCGTTGTTGAGAACAAGTATTCTCTGACTGTGTCAGGCTCACAGTAGGAAGTAAAAACATGACAACCAGGCTGAGGAGAGACAGGTAGTCAGGCAGTAAAGAGAGACAGACAGGCACTGACAGACATTTATTCAGACAGACAGGTACTGGAGCCAGCGATAGAAGATATCGTCTTTGTCGGGTGGAAACCGATTCAAAAACAGCAAAAGTAGCAGATCTACAAGCTCAAAACGAGCTTGCAGATCTGCTACTTTTGTGTGATGCTGTATTATGATCAAGCAGGGCATTAATTTATGAATAAGAGGTTTCTGCCCGAAAGCAACGATAAACAACTGATGGTTGTCTCAACCTCATCAGATATGTAGCAGACTAGTGCCATTTTGTCACCGCTGAGGGACCCCAGGACCTCCATACTGGCACCATTAGACTGGTCCACAACACTAGTAGGCCTACCAGTTGGTCCAAACTGCCCCATCTCTCCTACTGGTAAGCCTCACACTATGGGTTCTAAGTCCAGACTGAGACAAACTCATACACACAATATTGTATCCTGATAAACTTGCAAATGATTTTTTCCCCTTGATGATGGCAAGCGGTCCAGGTTCTGAAGCGACCCCATGACCTGGCCCATGGGGGAAACTACATGAGTAAGATTTAACAAGATTTAATAATTACCATTTCACACAGTCAGTTTTTCTGTAACCCATTCCCAGGATAAAAGCAGTCTTAGACCACTTTTCACCAAACCATTTCAACATATTTATTAAGAAGGACACAAAGTCTTTTGCATTCATAAAAATCGATGGAAAACTGTCTCTTTGTCTTCACAGATGGACATTTTCTTGAAACTGTAGGATTGACCATAGAAATAAAACAACTTAATATAAAGGCTGCCTATGTCTACAGAACCAGGTGAGCTGGCAGTCTGCCTGGGAGTGGAGAGAGGAAAAGCCTGCTGGAAGCCCCCCCCCGCTCACCCGCATGGAGGGCTGGAACCAATCAGCTCCCTGGAACAACCTGCACTGTCAGATCCACTCAATCAATCAGCCAAGCACACCTGCAGCTCATCACACACAGACACCAACAGAGAGAGACATCCACTAAACTACACAGATACGATTCAACAACATAAGCATACACTGGACAACCTCATATGTATGACCTCAGAGTCGTGAAATTCACTGGGAACTAATAAGGCCCTGTTTAGGCGACAACGGTCTTTAGAGAAAGCAGCAAAATAATATATCAGATGTGCCTTCCGTTTAGACAGGAACAGCGTTTTCGGGGGTTGAATCTGCAACAAACTGAAACCACCTTCCAGAGTGGAAATCTTTGAAAACGCCTTCTCCATATAAACGGTCACAAAGGAGGAAACGGCAAAACGTGTGACGTCATGGCTCATGTCGGCTCACGCCACGTAGGGGAGAACGGGGTAAGATGAACCACTTTTTACTTATGTTGACCTCTTAGCAAGGAAAAATTAGATGGAAGTAAAATCTAAACATCTACTAAAACTTCAAGATGTCTTCTACTAATTGAAATAATGATTGTGCATCTATGACAAATGGTTGTAAAAATATGGGTTCTCCTAGTCAAGGGGTAAATTTACCCATATGATATTTTGCATTTTCAAGTTTAAACTTGAACAAATAATGTATTCACGTATCAACAATAATTTAATAACACATTTCCCTTTTGCAAATAGTCTTATTTATTTTCTTAATGGTATTTAAACAATATAAAACCAATTAAATAAAGTTTGTTATTCAGAACCTTTTAATATTTGCAATTGTTAATACAATATTGAAAACTTCTCTTAAATGAGTGTATTCATCCAAATGAAAGGTCATACAGCATAATTTGAGAAGCAAAGACATAATAAAAAATATGAATAGTGATTAATATTAGGAAAATTGGCTCAATTTACCCCAAGGCATTTGGTTCATCTTGCCCCATGGCCACCATTTGACCTAACCTGGCTAGCTTAATGCTTCAGGCTAATCTTTAGCTAAATGATTCACATGGTTTTATACATCGGAATATCACCAACATGCATGATATATAAGTTTAGACCTGGGTACATTTGCTTTAAAATAAAAATCATTATACCAGAAAAGTAAAAAATTAACTTTGACCAGCAAAAAAACACTTTTTTGTGTAGAAATATGCTTATCACTTTGCCCATGTGTCTCTCAACTTCACAGCCAGGTGGAAATGATGGGTGTGTCCTGATTTTAAGGTCATATGACAACTCATGTGTATAGTTTTAAAGATACAGGGGGTGGTTCAACTTACCCAGAGGTTCATCTTACCCCGTTCTCCCCTACGCGATGTAAACAAACAGCTGTGACAGGAAGTAGAACGCATTTCTACGCATGTGTGAATGGTCTATCTGGCAGCGCGCCACCTAGCATGCACATTACAGCGTTTTCAATCACAGTGTAAACGCAGAATAAAAAGTGAGAACGCAACGGCACTTTGTCGTTTTCTATTCTGATTGTTGCCGCGTAAACGTGGCCTTAATTGGGATGTTTTCATGTTGGTGTGCGTTGGCCTTTTTTATGCCATTTCGTCTCTGTCGGGCGGAACCCTCATATGTCCAAAATAGTTTTCTATGTTAGAAGCAGAAGCAGCAGACCGACAAGCTCAAAACGCACCGTGTTTCGAGCTTTCAGATCTGCTACTTTTGATGCTTTTGTGTGACGCTGTATGTAGTATGATCAAGTAGGGCATTAATTTACGAAAAGAAAAAAAAAAGTTAAAATATGGAGATATAAAGAGGTTTCTGCCCGACAGCGACGATATGTAGTGCTGCTTGTGCTTTACAAACAAGCCTGATCTCATACTTCATCATACGATGGAGTCACAGAACCAAGACCCCTTATATGAGCTTGTAGATCGGCTGGGCACGCATCGTACGAGTAAAGTACAAATCAACTTTAGTTCCATCTGTCCACAAAACATTTTCCCAGCAGCGTCGTGAAGTGTCAAGGTGGTCTTTGGCAAACTTCAGGCATGCATTCAAGAGCGTTTTCTTTTCTTTTTTTCCTCCTTTGTAGTGTCCTGCCACGGACGCCATGCCTGTTTAGTGTTTTCTGTATAGTAGACCCACAAACAGAGATCTTAACCAGTTCCATTGATTCCTTTAACTGCTTTTAGCTGTCACTCACGGGTTCTTTTTGCTTTTTACCTCATTGAGCATTCTGCGGTGTGCCTGTGGTTTGAGTCATCTTGGCTGGACGGACACTTCTGGGGAGAGTATAGCCACAAAACTAAATCATCTCCCTGCATAGACAATTTGTCAAATTGTGGACAGATGAATATCTAAGATCTTCAAGATAACTTTCTAACAATTTCCAGCTTTGTGCAAATCAACAATTCTGGATTGTAGGTCTTCTGAGACCTTTTTTTTTGTGCGAGGCATGGTTTACATCAGCAGAAGCTACTCAAGAATTGGAAACTCTAAAATGTTTGAGTACTTTTTATCAAAGTAGTCAAAGTCAAAGTAGACACACCTGACGATGTCGTTTCATTAATTGGATGCCTTCAGGATCACTGGATCACTGTAAATCAACCCAAAGTTATACAGAAAACACGCTGTCCTGTCCCCCAAGCGGGCATGAACCCTGAACTCTCCTTCTATTCTCACTGTCCTGTGTCCCTCAAAAGTCCCCAAACTAAATCTTTCAGCAGTATTTAACCTAAACCACAGCATAGAACACGTTTTCCCAAACAGCGGGGCAGGACCCATTCTTGGGCCACAGACCCATTTTTATGGGCCACAAGTAAATACATATCTTTTTTCCCCCCTTTTTTCGTTTTTTTTTTCAAGAGAATTTCATTTATTAAAAAAACAACTTAAAGGGATACTTCACTCTCGGGCCGGGGACACATTTAAAAAAAATATTAAAAATAAATAAAAAAAGTTATGGAAAATTCATGGCCCCCTCACACATTAGTAGGACACTCTAATGCGTGAGGGGGCCATGAATTTTCCATAACTTTTTTCATTTATTTTTAATATTTTTTTTAAATGTGTCCCCGGCCCTAAAGTGAAGTATCCCTTTAAGGAGGAGTGAAAATATCAGATCTACAAGCTCACAACGTGACGTGTCGCGATTTTCACTAGTTTGGGTCCCGGGGAGACATCACATTTCTGTTTTTGGGTCTCGAGCTAAAAAGTTTGGGAACCACTGCCCTAGAAAGCAGTCCACGGCATGACAGTATGAACCTCCCTGGAATGTGCAGACCGGGCTTGTTTGTACAGGTGGTTTGTGGACCTTTATCTCGCTAACAAAGGAGTAACTACACCTCTGGCTACTCAGATCAAAGACACGTTTTTAGGGCAATGTGTCAGAATAGTATGGGTACGCAAATGGAATCTCATAATAACATACTGTCACCCATACAATCATGAAATGATAAATCAATATTTGACAGTCCTATATGTCCTCAACACTCAGTCATCACCTTTAATCCTGTGACAGTGGTTCTCAAAGTTGAGTCCAGTGATCCTCTGGGTTCTTTGTGGGGGGGGGGGGGGTTACAAATGGATCCTTACCCGTATAACTTTGAGAGTGTACAAATGGAACCAATTGAACCCTTACGGGTCCATTTTTACACTCTCAGAGAAGTTAGTTATGGAGGTCCTTCAAATTAACCAATTCAATCCCGGGGACGCCTCTCTGTCATTTTAGATTTCTTTGGGCTATTCAAAAATAGCAGATATACAAGCTCATAGCACGGCACTCGCTTGTAGATCTGCTATTTTTGAAAGATCTTGAAAACGTCTTGCAAATCTTTGAATATACACGTTTTAAAGCAAGCATTTGTAAAATATTTTGTTCCAGGGACCCCCAGAAGCAAAGATTTGAGTTACGAATGTTCGCTTTAAAAAAAAATATATATTTTTTAAAGATATACAAGCTCATAGTGTGTCACTCGGTGCCGCGCTATGAGCTTGTATATCTGCTATTTTTGAATAGCCAGACATCTAAAATTACAGAGATGCGTTCCCTGTCTTAATGACGTAACACTTCTATCCTGATGGGAGTGGTCTCATCCAGGATGCCTCCATCCACAGCAGAGCACAAGGAGTCACTGGATGGTTGATGACTGCCAGGAGCAGTCGTGATGGAATAAGTCACATACACACTCAATGGGCTCACTGTGTACATGTTGTGTACAGCGTATTTATGTGTGTTTTGCAGTGCTCTACTAAAGAATTGAAATAAACTGAATAGGGCTGTGTATGTAGTGAGTGTGTGTAGTGCGTTGTTCTAATTTAACTGAGTTTATTTGATTGCGGCCCAGCATGCACTGTATGGTGTATTGTGTTTATAAATTGCGGTGTGTTGTGTGCCGTATCCTATTACCATATTAAAGTAATGTAATTGGTTAGGACCCGTTGAGTATAGTGTGTTGTGTGCACGCGTGTGTGTGTGTAATGTAGTATTTGGTGTGTGTGTTTTGTGAGTTACAGTGACCTACTAGTTGAGTTCATTTACTTAAGGCCCTGTCATATTATTATTCTAATTTTTAAGATATTTTTGGGGCCTTTTCTGCCTTTATTTGGATAGTACAGTGGAGAGAAACAGGCGGGGAGTGACACACAGCAAAGGCCGCCGGGCTCGGAATCGAACCTCCGACTCGCTATCAGGCTGCATTAGAGCCTATATGTGGTATGCATCTCAACTGCCCCCCCCCCACAGTGTACATGTTTTTAGTAGACACTACACAGAGTGTGTGTGTGTGTGTGTGTGTGTGTGTGTGTGTGTGTGTGTGTGTGTGTGTGTGTGTGTGTGTGTGTGTGTGTGTGTGTGTGTGTGTGTGTGTGTGTGTGTGTGTGTGTGTGTGTGTGTGTGTGTGTGTGTGTGTTGATGTGTTCGAGGCCCAGTAGTCAACTAAGTATATACTGCACATAGTGAAAATAGTCAATCAATAAGCTCTATAATCAATGTTACACATTGTGACACATTATGAGCTTGTAGATTGGCTATTTTTTGCTGTACAACTAAGTATAAAATAGGGCTTATGTGGATACACCAGCAACAGGCTGTAAAAGCTTTTACAACACAATATCACAATATGTTGTTTATTTGTTACAGTATTTAATGATTACATTTTTTTTTACAGTTTTGCACTTATGCGCACACTTATGATATTGTCATTTCAAAACAATGTTTGCCCTGCAAATCATCCCATTTGTTAAAGACCACAGTTTATCAGATCATCATGATCAGATCAGTCTTCCTGTTAGTATTGTTTATTAGTCGTATTATTAGTATATGTATTATTACATTACTTCAATATAAAGTATGAAAATGTAAGAGGTTTGAAAAACAGATATCACAGAGAGGTCGAAGGTCAGTTAAACTGTTAAACTTTATTGGTAATTAACAGGAAACAATGCTAAGTCAGTTTATGATAAACATTATAAAATACAATGGAATAGAGTTTGAAGTTTGTAGTTTTAACCGGAGAGAGAAAGAGAGAGATGGAAAGACACAGAAAAGGATGGGGGGAAAGAGAGTTCACATATTTTCTTGCTGCTGTGTTCACTTTTGGCCCAACTGTGACAGCTGTAGAGAGAGAGAGAGAAAGAGAGAGAGAGAGAAAGAGAGAGAGAGAAAAAGAGAGAGAGAGAAAGAGAGAGTTAGACGACGCGTTATAACTTGTCGATCGGCTATTATTAAAAGCTTTCCCCACAATAAAAGCAAACGGAAAATACACTGGTATAGAGCCCTGAGGGACTCCGGTCAACCATATAGTGTTTAACCCATTCAATACAGGAAAGCATCTGTGTCACTTTAGATTTTAGCTATATATATATATATATATATTTAGCAACACGTTCTTGTCCACGGCAGGACTTATTTATGTTTTTTTGCGGAAAAATTGTGCGCCGAACACGAGCCGCGGTGCATTTTCAGCCTCCTACGCAACGCCTGCTATTTCTTTCTCCTCTGACATGTTCCTGTAGCCTGCTGTCAGGATTTAGTTCTGGGCGCTCGCTCCTTTCTTAAAACAGCGAGCAGACACATCCTGCAGACTGTCTGTCCACAGGCTGTTGCAGGGTTCCCACTCTATTTTATGCAACCCACACATACATCATTATTATACATTTAATACCGCGCGCATATTTGATAATACCGCGTTATTACGTAACAGTATGCTTTGGACTTTTGATATATATATCCTGAGTTGAGAGGAGACTATTAATTATCTCTGGCCAGTTAAAAAGGGAGGATAAACAAAGACTTATTTAATTCAGAATGAGGAAATCTCCAGAAACAGTCCGGTGCCAAACAGAGTCCAGGGGCCTGCATCACGTCATCTCTCTCAGTTCATTACCTCCGGGGCTTTCTCTTTCATATGCAGTTTACTCAGGAAAACCGTTTATTATTTCCCGGTACAGAGCACATTTTAAACTAATAACTCCTCAGTCCACAGTCCTATGTGCCATAAGCACCTCTTTGTTCCAGCCAGACAAGATGCAAGCTTCTCCCTTTGGCAAAAGTCAGGCTTAACTACTCTCAAACCAGCGTCCTTATTGTCTCCGCCGAAGGTGGAGAATATGTTTTCGCTTTGTGTGAGCAAACATTGTTAGCCAAGCTAACATTGGGCAAGCTCCACGTGACACGTGTCAATTTGTTGACACCAATGCCTCTGATTGGCTAGAGGGACGCGTGACGAAATAAAATTCTATAAATAGGTGTGTCACTTCAAAAAGCCTTTACTTTTTGAAGTGAGGTAAAACAGGATCAATCAGACTTGATTGGAACAGTACCTTCAGTAAGTCCAAGTCACCCGTCTGTGCGTGTGTGTTTCCCTCTGAGAACACCTAACATTGGTCAAGCAAAGGCGCAGAAGGCCAAAGCTAAGAAAGCATACTCATCTACAATTGTAACGTAGAAGAGGACTAGAGTTGAAATGATCCCACAACAAAGCCGAACTCTTAATACGTGTCAATATGTTGACATCAATGTCTCTGATTGGCTAGAGGGACGCATGACGAAATACAATCCTATAATAAAAAGGTGTGTCACTTCAAAAAGCCGTTTACGTTTTTGAAGCGAGGTAAGACAGGATCAATCAGTCTTGATTGGAACAGTATCTTCTAGTCCAAATCACCCGTCCGTGCGTGTGTGTGTCCCTTTGAGAACACCTGACATTGGTCAAGAAAAGGCGCAGAAGGCCAAAGCTAAGAAAGCATACTCATCTACAACAGTAACACAGAAGAGGACTAGAGTTGAATTGATCCCACAACAAGACCGAAATCTTAATACGTATTAATATGTTGACACCAATGCCTTTGATTGGCTAGAGGAATGCATGACGAAATACAATTCTATAAATAGGTGTGTCACTTCAAAAAAACGTTTACGTTTTTGAAGCGAGGTAAGACAGGATCAATCAGTCTTGATTGGAACAGTATCTTCTAGTCCAAATCACCCGTCCGTGCGTGTGTGTGTCCCTCTGAGAACACCTAACATTGGTCAAACAAAGGCGCAGAAGGCCAAAGCTGATCAAACACACCAATCAACTGCTGAAACTGTTCAAGACAATGAAGATGAAGAAGACAGACAAGTATTTGAACAAACCAGTCAATTATGACGACTCCCATATGATAGATTGCTTCAATGTAAACAGAGCATTGTCTGTCTTGGAAGGAGACTGGTTCTGTCCAAGCTGTCGTCCCAAGCAGCGCTCTGTCCGTCCCGTGTCCTCCCGTAAGTTCTCCACTACTGATGAGGTGGATGAAGACGAGGAGGAGGAATCCTCCTCTTCCTCCTCCTCTTCCTCTTCCTCTTCCTCCGAGTAAATTAGTATTATTGTCTGTTCCCCTGACGGAGGTTGTATCTCATTACTTATTGTATCTCATTAATTATTGTTATGATAATATAATTGCTATAATATAGTAACATGTTCTATTTTACGTAAATTAGAACATTCCTAAAGAACTATGGTTAGAGATAAGGTAGGTGATTTCATTTGATTAAAATAGCACGGGTCCGCTGGCGGAGACTTGTGCTCCGAGGAGCACATTTTCTAGTTTCATCATATTTTTAGCGAAAGTAGCCGATCTACAAGCTCACAAGGCAGCGCATCGAGACTGGTTGTGAGCTGGCAGATCGGCTATTTTCAGAAAAAAAAGATTTGTTGTAGAGGGGAATAAGGGGGGGGGGGGGGGGGACTAAATATAGACTGCTGGCGGACCCCATCAATGAAGTGTGTAGGGTATTACACTATTAATCATTTGACAATGAATATCGGGCAAATATATCCAAAATCTTTGAAATTATCAAACACACTCAATAATGTAATTAACCACTTTCAACCTGGAGTCCCTATTTTGGGCATGTCATTATAGGTAATGTTACACAAAATTCAAATAACTGATTTACAAGTTCACAACATGAGATATTTGTCATATGACTAAGTATATAGGGCTTAAGCTCACAATGTGAGATCGGATATTTTCGAAGTATATAGGATCTAAGTGGTTAGCACAGTGTATGGTAGCTCATTATGTGGATGACTTGGGCTTGGACAGTTCGAGATTGTGCACAGACTTCATTTTCAGTAAGGCAGACATTCCAGGATTTCTTTATTAGATGTTAGTGATACCTGACAGATGCCTTAATGCCTCTGCAGTCATTACTCACATGTTGTGCACCTGCCCGCAACTGCGCAGTTATACTGGTCCAATATTTTTGAGTTACATCCCTATCTCAATTCACTAGACATAAAACTACAACCCAGTGCTCTCGCGTTTGGGGTTTTATGGTCAAGAAAAGGATAACATTGCAAATTGCCAACTCGTTGGCACGCCCATGGACTCTCCTAGACTGGAAATCGCTACTCCTCACCAGAGGCATCTCTCTGGCTCAATGATCTAGTGCTCTTTCTGTAACTAGAATCAGAGGGGTCAAGAGAGACATTTGTGACAGTGTCTACTGGAATGTGCTGTAAGTAGGCACATCATGCAAATCAAGGTTTGTAAAAAAATAACCCTTTTAATTAGTTTGGCATAAATAAAGAAAAGAAAGGTAGGGTAAGTGATATTTCTTGGTAAAAAAAAGGTTTGTTAAAAAGTTTAATACTCTGGTAGTCATCATCGTTTTAGTTAAAGTGTTCAGTAACAGAGGTCTCCACCATCTCTTTAACTCATTGGCCGCCATTATCGCATTAACGCGATCTAATAAATAGCGCGCTTGGCCGCCAGGATCGCGTTAATGCGATCTATGGTCTTTATTGATCTTTATGCTCTGATCACGCTATTCTGTTATGAATCAGGCTAAGTTTCGGGTTCCACTTACTTCAACCACCACTGCATCCGGTTCCATGACTTGGGTTCCGTTTTCGGTTTTACATTTTTCCCCCCAGTCATTTTCGACCATAATAGGGAAACAAACGGGTTTTCACACGCTATGAAAAACGATCGGAGACCTCCCCTCCTATAATCTATGGTCTGGGTGACGAACAGTCATCCCCGTTGTGTATCACAAAGTAATTTTCGCCGATAACAGAATCTGAGACATTTCACTTCCGGTTCATGTGTTTCACTGTGTGAGTGGGTCTGGGAGGGGGCGAGTGTGATCGAGAGGCGATCAAGCTTGGTATGTGCTGCTCTCTAGTGGTGGAACGATCAAAACGATTCAAGTGTCAAGCTAGAGTTTCTAGATGTGAATTAAATAACAAAATAACGAAACAAAAAAACACGAAAATCGCTGGCAAGGGCTGCTATGAACGAGGTTTTAACTCTGGCAGTCAATGAGTTAATAAACAGAAAAAACATTTTCAGGTGGGTTGCCAATTTCAGCCAATCAGGAAAGAGTACCCATTTATCAGCTTCAATTTTATAGTGTTCCAGTTCCAATTTTGTCTGCTAATTTCTTTGTGTCATCACTTCCAATTTCACGTGTATATCCTGTATCCTGTATGAGTTCTCTCTCCTGATTGGATCAAGTTGGTATCCCGACCTGAACATGAATGTTCTGTTAACACATTGATTGCCAAGATCAAGTTAACTTGATCTTTCAAAAAAAATAAAACAAATCTAAATTCTTATTTTTAAATTTTTATTATTTATTATTTTGTATTTTAAATTTGACCCAAAGACCACGGAGATATGATTTTTCGAAGATCTAGACTCCTATCCACTTCCTTGTTAACTTAAAACTTAAAAATTCTGTATCTCGGCTCCTGAGTACTTTTTTTTTCTCAATGAAAAATCTCTGGCATAAAACTGCAAAAAATCTGAAATAATTCTGGCAGCCAATGTGTTAAATAAAGAGCTGGAGAGACAGGGAGACTCCTGTTACTGAACACTATAGCAATTATTACAATCTGAATATAGAGCTATTTAACACTTATTTTAACAAAAGAAAATCACTAACTGTACCTTGAATAAAACAAACAGTTTTAGGATCACAAAATACTTTTAACTGTTAACTGCTGCGAGAGATGTGAGATAACTCAGATCTTTGCCAGGCCAATACTGACAAAAGTATATGTTCAACTATTTTCAGATTTTAATGTATGACACATGAACTGCAAGCTTACATTATGCACTTTCATACTCTGTAAAAAAAACAACAACAAAAAAACAACATTCTTTCATAGCCTGTAAACCTCCGAAAAAAAGGACAACTACTAATTTTCCAATTTTGGACAAGTTTGCTATTTTCCAACGACTGCATGAATACATTCCAGATTTTCCAGGATGTGTGGGACTGGGAACCCTGTGTTGCCTTTCATATAGTCGAGGTTACTCAAAGCGTACCGACCTCGTTTTATAGACAATGAGGTCACATGGAGAGGTCCACGCGGACACAAAATAAGCGGACATCCGCTCAAGATCCGCTAAGGTCTGTGGGGACCGTGCAGATGTTGTTGTTGGTTATTTTGAAAAGCACATTTGCACATACCTGGAATGTGTCCTCTGTATTTAATTTACCCAACCTAACTTATTAAGAGCAGATGCCAACTCTTTTTTTGGTGACTTGATGAATTGAGTGAGTTGTTATTTAAACTTCTAGAACGCTTAGTTCCAGTCCGCGATTCAGAACTGGCTGAGTCTCGGTACTCGATGGACACACACCTGGACCGCATGTATCAGTATCACCGCGCCAATGTCCTGTTTACAAAGTCACCATAACGTTCCATGGATGTAATATCGTTCATGATTTAGTTTTTCCTATGGCAAAGGTAAGAGGAGTGCTCCTTTTCGTCCTGTGTATGAGCAAGGTTTCAAGAAAGCACTTAATTTTACTTTAAAACAAGGCAGAAACTGTACTGTGACGCACACTGTTCGGTACCAGCCATGCACAGCAACTTCCTTGTTTTTGCAGGCAGTCACAGGGACTACTTTCTTGTAGAAATTATAGAAATTATTCTTGGTAGTGAAATTGTTATTCAAAACTGGGATATGTCTATGATTTTCATGTTGCTGCATTTGGTAACCATTTTAGAAAAGCAATAAGGCACACAAGGCCATGGCACAGCTGAAAGGGTCGGAAGCACTCTCGCCTGTGATGTCCTTCACTACGTCTCTTAGCTGTTCTAAAATCAATGGTAAACTACAGCAGCTCTCTTCTCGCAATTGGGTTCTCACAGCAAAATCCTGTGTTAATGTATCCATTTGTAACTTAGAGAGTGAACAAATGTTACATTTGTACACTCTCAGAGTCAAATGGACACAGGATTTTACGGTGTACAGTACACACACGCCCCAGTTACAGTTACTCAGCATGTAGAAGTCTCAATTGGAGATCTCCGCCTACTTACAACATTCAATGCAGGGGCTAGAACAGCTGAGAAAACCTACGCTAACAAACCCACGCCCACTGCTTTGAAAACCAATCCTGATACAGTCCCATTATCAAGGACCACCCCAAAGTATTTGCATTGCATATTTTATTTATCACCAAATTGTTTCCACACAGTTTTAGCTCCTACGTGGAATTTATATGTCACGGCAGAGATCTCCGATCGTGTGGCTAAATGTGAGACTACGAAGGACAAAGGACGTATCCAAGGTCATTTTGTTTGTCTCATGTTGTATTTCATTTCATGTGTGTCTAATGAGGTAAGGGCTAAATGGTTGTGTCTGCTTACTAATGACAGAGGACTTAACCTTTGACCTGTGTGTGTGACGTGTGTTCTCACCTGTTTGATGAACTGAGCTGCATTGAACAGTTCACTGCAGCCGTACAGCACCTTCTTACCCGGTTTAGACTGGAGACACAGAGAGAGGCAGAGAAACAGAGAGAAAGGCAAAAAGAGAGATTAATGCTTGTAGTGTGTGTGTGTGTGTGTGTGTGTGTGTGTGTGTGTGTGTGTGTGTGTGTGTGTGTGTGTGTGTGTGTGTGTGTGTGTGTGTGTGTGTGTGTGTGTGTGTGTGTGTGTGTGTGTGTGTGTGTGTGTGTGTGTGTGTGTGTGTGTGTGTGTGTGTGTGTGTGTGTGTGTGTGTGTGTGTGTACCTTTGTATAGTCCACCAGGTTTTGGTACTCTATGTAGTTTCCTCCTCCGACAACGAACACTATTGCCTGGACAGACAAATAAACAAACAAACACACACACAGAGGTTACTATTATGTGACACGCTGTACTGTATGTGTGTTAGAAGATACAAGTCACATCTCACCTCCTGAAATGGATTCTTATTCCTGGGGATGGAGCTGAGGAAGACAATGATGAGGAGAGGAGGAGAAGAGGGAGATAAAAGGAGAGAGAGCATAGAGTAAGAGGGAATGAAGGGAGAGAAGGAGAGAGGAGAGGAGGAAAAGGGGACAAGAAAGAGAGAAAAGACAGAGGGATTATGATTCGTCACATTCCACAGTTTGCAGAGCGTCAACATGACTCAGCATCTCTCCACACACACACACACACACACACACACACACACACACACACACACAGGAAGGATGGACATTTGGGCAATTTACATACACTGTGAGTGTTCACGGTTAACCATAGCATGACGTCATATTTATACAAATTAAACATTGGAGTGCAGGTCGCGAGCCTTGGACACACCAACTTTGTCATTAGCTGTATGTAGCACAGCGCTCGAACGCAGGGAATGAAGCCATCCATCTTGTAATGGACAGCGCCTACAAGGTGAACAGTGTCCAAATTAAGTTAAATAGTCGTCAGTCTCAGTGGAAAGCTTTTCCACAGCCTTGTGGTTTTCCTGGATGTCTCTTTATCAGCTATACAGTTTCACAGCAAAGACTTTGTGTTTATTTTATAAAGCCAAGCCTAATGGCTTGGCAAAACTGAAACTTAACTGAGGTTTATGTGTAGAATACAAAGCCTTCTTTCCTCCTCAACTAACCGCTTGTTTTGAAGTTAACAGTTACAGATTTTGTGGGCAACGGTGGATATTTAATACATAAATTCAACAGGAAGAAGTTAATATGGCCTTGCAGGTCTGGACAGAGCAGTGGTTCTCAACCTTTTCTGGATCAGGGCCCACTTGAAAATGAAATGTAGGAACATTGACGATTATGCAAAATAATTGCGATTATCTCAAATAATAATACATGTAATAATTGTGACGGTGACTACGTGCATCCCATCAAATCAAGCACTTGATATATATTATTATTTAATCATGTATGATGAACCTTGTGTGTTACCTCTCGCTGCCTCTCAGCATCTTGGGGTCAAAGTAGCGATAGTCATCTGTCTCCTGAAACACACACACACAGACACACACAGTTTAAATCCCAGGCCCCTGACAGCTTTGTCCTGGGTAATGTTTACATGAACGCTGATGACATGAAGTATGTTGGTATTTTCGCTGATGATGTTGTTGTTGGGTCAAAGACGCGTCCAAATTCACTCTGGACGGACTTTAGACGGTTTTGACGCCGGCCCATGAAAAATGATATTTAATAGAAAAATATGTTAACTACAGTAGCATGTTAGGAATGTACCGATACACATGAATCAATGTTTATTCTGGGCTCTGTCTTCCATCTGCACATCCACCTAGCCACTTATCTCTGTGAGTCTGTGTAATCTGCTATCAGGCCATTCATCAGAACATCATCAGACACAGCAGACATAGAACAGTTAGCTCAACAGGCGTGTGTGTGTGTGTGTGTGTGTGTGTGTGTGTGTGTGTGTGTGTGTGTGTGTGTGTGTGTGTGTGTGTGTGTGTGTGTGTGTGTGTGTGTGTGTGTGTGTGTGTGTGTGTGTGTGTGTGTGTGTGTGTGTGTGTGTGTGTGTGTGTGTGTGTGTGTGTGTGTGTGTGTGTGTGTGTGAGAGAGAGAATGCTGAGTTGTTTCTCTCTCACCAGACTGACTGGTCTACTCACTCTGATGCCAGAAAACACACACAGACACACACACACACACACACACACACACACACACGCACACGCACACACGTAATATCACCATTATCTGATACAAGGAATGTTCTCTTCTTGTTCACTAACCTTCACTGTCCATCCTGTCTTTCTCTCTCCGTCTCAGATTCTACAAGACCCATAACCACTTAAACCCCAGTATCAGAGCCGATCTGCTATTTTCACCCCATAATAACACAAAAGACACTAGTATAGAGCCCTGAGGGACTCCGGTGAACCAAGTGGTTAAGGCCAATACACACTCCTTCCGATGTCGAAAAATCTTTCGGTTCGGACAGGCTTTCAGAACTATAGTTCAGAGAGTCAGGAGATCTGGAGGTGCACGGGTTCCGAGAAAAAGTTATAAGACCGTCTTTCCGAAGCTCGGAAACAATTTGCGGTTATATCAACTCTCTTTCTGAAGAAAAGTTCGGCCGCCGGAAGGGGTGTGTATTGCGCTTTACTCTCAGGTATTTTTGCTTCTCACTGTCTTGGCCTCCTCCCTCTTCTCTTCTCACACACTCTCCCCACTCTCCCTCTTTCTCTGACTCTATGGGGCACCCCAAGTCTTGGTGTCACTCCCGCTACCCCTCGGTCACAGAAGTATTTCTTTTCTATTTATTTTCTAACCCATTAAGACGGGGAACGCATCTGTGTCATTTCAGATTTCTTTGGCTATTCAAAAATAGCAGATCTACAAGCTCATAGCGTGGCATTACGAGCTTGTATATCTTCTATTTTTTGAAGAAAATTCTAAATTTCATCTAAATCCTAACATTTTTTTTGTTTTTTTTTAAACGTATGTTGCTATAATCAGTGGTTCTCAACTTTCGTATTTGGCCATGGACCCCCATCTCAAAATATTTCCAGTTCCAGGGACCCCCCAGAAGCAAAGATTTGAGTTAAATATGTTCGCTTTAAAGAATATGTATTCAAAGATTTGCACAAATGTTCAAGATTCTTTTTAAATAGCAGATAATGCAAGCTCATAGCGCGGCGCTATGAGCTTGCATTATCTGCTATTTTTTAATAGACAAAGAAATCTAAAAATGACACACAGATGCGTTCCCGGTCTTAACACTAGAATCTCATAATGTCCTCACCAGTGCCAACGTTTTATTGTTGTTTTTTGTTTTTTTCACGTTGCCATAGACCTCGTTAAAATCCTTAAGATTGAGCTCTGCACTGTTTGTAAACATCGCGGAGATCTCCCTGCGTGTACCAGTCCAAACCACGTGTCAAACGGGGCATCCATGTTGTAGTTAGAACGGTTTAGGTTAAACAGTGATCAGCGAGGAGAAAAACTACAATCGAAGAAAATGGCGTTGCAGTGTGCGCTTTAGAATGGAGTCCTATGGGATCGGCAAAACGTGATCCCGAATAATTCCATTTCCGGTGGTGTTACAATGAAATGTGCCGTACTAGAAAATTGAAAAAAGTTTTTTTTTTCGAAAAAAAGGAAAAAGCACCACAGCCCGTAGGCTACGGGATCGGCGCTTTACAGTTGGATTTATCGGCCCGTAGGCTACGGGCCTGGCGGTGAGAGTGTTAAAGGGCTAATCCCCATAGAGAAATCTTAGATCGCGTCATATAAGAAATGTGTTCCAAAAGTAAACAAATCAGCCCAGCGATTCTGTCAGGTATATGCGACTCTGTATCGTTTATGATATTGAGTTACATTTGATTTAAACAAATGTCTTTGATAATGATGATAAATTAGTACTCCTTCAGAGTCAGCTGATGCTTCATATCCATATGAGTAAAATCGCCAGGCTCATTTGTTCATTTTTGGAACACAGTTCTTCGATCAAAGATTTCTCTATGGGATTTTCAATAGAAAGAATGACTCTGTGACCCAGGGGAATAGCGGCCTCTAGTGGCAGTGATGTAAGACTTCGGTGCTCTATAAAGTGTATTACTCCCTCTATCACTCCAACACATTCTCGTTCCCTCTCTCTCCCACTTTATTTGTCTTCTCACTCTCCGTTTCTCTCTCTCTCTCTCTCCCTAAGTACAAAAGTGTCTTTGTGTTTCTGAAACTCCAGAAGCTGAGAAGAGACAAAAACACAAAACCCTAAATACTGACTAGCCTGCAATAGTGTGCGTCTGGATCTGTGCGTGTGTGTGTGTGTGTGTGTGTGTGTGTGTGTGTGTGTGTGTGTGTGTGTGTGTGTGTGTGTGTGTGTGTGTGTGTGTGTGTGTGTGTGTGTGTGTGTGTGTGTGTAAAGTATTGCTGAGAGAGTATGCATCAGAGACAGAGAGACATGCTGACACATGTGAGCCTAAGTGTGTGTAAGGATGTCAGCTGTTTGTGTGTCATTGTCAGTGTGTCTTTATCCAACGATAAGAGCCGCCAATCATAGCACCTATCACACACACAACACACTTACAGGATTTGACTTCATCTCCATCAGGTTGTCCAGGATTCGTGTGACTGGGAGGTTCTGGAAAAACAAACCAACAGAATGAATTAGAACAGATCAGGGATCAGCTAAGTATGCTGTTCTACGTGTTCTCTGTCTTACTGTGTATGGTTTAACCACTTGCATTAGCCAAAAATAACAG
The DNA here is from genome assembly GCF_963280865.1 of Gymnoscopelus braueri. Taxonomy (NCBI): domain Eukaryota; kingdom Metazoa; phylum Chordata; class Actinopteri; order Myctophiformes; family Myctophidae; genus Gymnoscopelus; species Gymnoscopelus braueri. The sequence continues at coordinate 38,152,996 of NC_137621.1, read as the reverse complement.
ATCTACAAGCTCGGCTGCGCGAAGCGACGCTAGTCTGGTTTTCACCAGACAGAGACGAGTTACAACACAGATCTGTTTTTACTAAGAAGAGAGGCTTTAAGTGGTTAATACAGGCTTATTGACTTGCCCTAACACCCATCCGTATTATTGATGGGTTCCTAGTAGCAGGCTGGCTTGTTGACTTGTTCCCAGTAACAGACTGGCGTGCTGACTGGCTCCCAGCAGGATCACCAGTCAGATTGAAACAGAGACCAGTGTTGTCATGTTTTGGCTCACAGACACAGGATTCTGTCTCTGAATCAGCCTAATATTGATATAACAGACACATTGCCGCTCTCTCTTTCTCTGTGTGTCTGTGTGTGTGTGTGTGTGTGTGTGTGTGTGTGTGTGTGTGTGTGTGTGTGTGTGTGTGTGTGTGTGTGTGTGTGTGTGTGTGTGTGTGTGTGTGTGTGCGTGCGCGCGTCAGTCATGCCAAATTGTTATAAATGAGTTTAGCCCTTGCCCTATGAGCTGTGTGTGTGTATTTGTATGTGTGTGAGCCATGCCAAATCATTATAAGCTGGTTTACACCTTGCCCTATGAGCTGTACTGTATGTGTCCATTTGTCTGCATGTGTGTGTGTGTGTGTGTGAGACAGACATGCCAAATCATTATAAATGGTTTTAGACCTTGCCCCTGTGTGTGTGTGTGTGTGTGTGTGTGTGTGTGTGTGTGTGTGTGTGTGTGTGTGTGTGTGTGTGTGTGTGTGTGTGTGTGTGTGTGTGTGTGTGTGTGTGTGTGTGTGTGTGTGCTCGCGCACGCATGCGAGAGACAGGCATGTCAAATAATTATAAATGAATTCTGGGAGACTTCTTTAAACTTTAAATTGACTCCAAGTCCTCCTTCTACTCCTCACTGGGTGTTCACGGTGACATTCCAGGAACTGTTATTCCTTCTGCACACATTAGAGATGCTTGATTTAACCTCCTGCTGCAGCCAGCCGGGCAGGCTTTCAATGAAGCGTGACGGAAACCAGGACTTTAATCATTAACCACTTGAACCCCAGCATGTCTATTCCGGAGGGGGGGGGCGGGGGGGATAGACATGCTCAAAACGCGTCGCAGCGAGACGCATTTTGAGCATGTAGATCGGCATAGACTGAAAAAAAGAACGGTCAGAGTACGGTTGTAACTCAAGTCCGTTTCACTAAGACTAGAGGGATTTAATGATTAAAGGAAGCCGAGTCCCGCTGCTACCAGACAGGACGGCCAATCAGCTGCAGTTTTGATGTCACGTAGCAACGAGGTGTGTTACCAGGAAGTAAACAATGATCCCTTAACACATTGACCGCCAGAGGTTAATCTCATAATGTACTCACCAGTGCCAACGTTTTATTGTTGTTTTTTGTTTTTTTCACGTCGCCACAGATCTTGTTAAAATCCTTAAGATTGAGCTGTGCACTGTTTGTAAACATCGCGGAGATCTCACTGCTTCTACCAGTGAAGACCACGTGTCAAACGGAGCCGCCATGTTTGAGTTCTGACCGTTTAAGTTAACATGGGAAATGCGAGGATGAAAAACTACATGTTTACAGGGGCTTTTACAGGGGTTTATGTGTACGACTTAGAATGGAGACAGACGGGAAACAAAAAACGTGATCGCACTTCCGGTCGAGATCGGGTGGTGTTACACTGAAAATGGTCCCCCTAGAAAATTGAAAAAAAAAAAAAATCGAAAAAAAGGAAAAAGCACCACAGCCCGTAGGCTACGGGATTGGCGCTTAACCGTTGGATTTAACGGCCCTTAGAACTACGGGCCCGGCGGTAAATGTGTTAATGGGGAAAATACAATGTAATAATAATACACAGTACAATCCCAGTGTTGATTCAACCATTTATCCATTTGTGAAGAGTAAGGGTCCATTTGGTTACATTTGTACACTCTCTGAGTTACATTAAGACTGTTAAAGAAGAAAGTTGTTAGAGGATTGCTGCCAGTGACGTACCTTAATGTCCACAACCAGACCACTGTTTACCCAACGCTGTTTGGCTCAGACACACACTGGGTCTGATGCTAACACTGATTTATAATGGAACTATTGTCATATCAAACTCTTTAGTTTAAAAAAAAGAACAAAGCCGATCACTCTGATGTGTTTTTTTCAAAATTGGCGAGAGCAAAGTCAAGTTGTACGTCAACGACCCAACATTCAACTTTTAACACTTGTACTACACACACACAAAAAAGCATATAATCAATCTTTTTTTGTCTTGATTGCATCTATGGCTCTTGGAAGGGAGTACATTCTATTTGTATTTCACCTAACAACATTATATCTAATTGCATGTAATGTCTTATTGACTTATTATCCGATCAGATGATTACACCTGAACTTTTATTCTGTCTGCCAATCAGCGGGTTAGATTGTATCCATATAAGTGTATGCCCATTTCCTGAAGATCCAGACGTGATCAAAACGTTTATCCAGTATTTGTATAAACAATGGGAGCAAAATTAGCAGTGTGTGTGTTTTTTTGTGGTGATTTTTCTGTTAGTCCAGCGGCGGGTTGCTAGAGTGGATGTGCGTGCTTTATGCGTCTTATCTTAAATGAACTTAATGTGTTAATGGGGAAAATACAATGTAATAATAATACACAGTACAATCCCAGTGTTGATTCAACCATTTATCCATTTGTGAAGAGTAAGGGTCCATTTGGTTACATTTGTACACTCTCTGAGTTACATTAAGACTGTTAAAGAAGAAAGTTGTTAGAGGATTGCTGCCAGTGACGTACCTTAATGTACATAACTGCAGCTTATTATGCTATTATGCTACTATGTGTGTTCATGTAGATATGTTTTATTTTTCTCCTTTCTCTCCCTCTCTCTGCCCCCCCCCCCTTTTATTTCTTTCCTGGAAAACAATGTAATGATGGAACTTACAGTGGAACCCAATGATGTACACCTCTTGAACTGCTAACATGAAAGCCTGCATACAGTAAAGAGTTTCCCCCCACTTTTACCTGTAATTATGTTTAAGTTGATTGATTTATTGATAATTAAATTATTAATAATTCATATGAGTGTTACTCACAAGCTGTTTGAGAACCAGGTTCTTTACTCCCTCCATCACAAACTGGGAACCAGAATTCATCACTCTAGAAAACAGACTGGAAGAAGACAGAGACTTGTGTTTAATTTATGCTCTGCGTCACAATCATTTTAACCACTTTAACCATATTTTATACTTTGGCTATTAAAAGATTGCAGATATACAAGCTCATATCACGTCACTTCGTGCCGTGCTATGAGCTTATAGATCTATTTGTTTAAATCGTGAAAATATGTCTAAATCTTTGAAAATACATATTTTTGACCCATATCTTTGCGTCTGGAGGTTGCTGGCACAAAGCCTTTTCAGATGGGGGTCCGCAGCCAAATACATATCGTTTTGGGGGGTCGGTGACATGAAACATTTTGAGAACTACATTTGAGAACTACATATCCCAGTCTTACCCCATGGGTTTGACTCCACTGGTCCCGTAGTTGGCTGCAGCGGTGCCCATCTTGGCGAAGGCTCTGGAAACACACACGACTCAAACAGTTTGTCAACATTGTTTGGTTGTGACCTTCTCATTTCATGACTTATGTTGTTTAAGGATGCATTAGTAAAATACAAAAATAAAGGCGCATCAATGACATTCATGAAGTTATATATTAACTCATTCACTGCCAGAACTTTTTTATTTTTGCGTTTGACAAACTGCCAGAGATTTTTCATAGAAAAAGAAAGTACTCAGGAGCCAAGATACAAAATGTTTAAGTTTTAAGTTAACAAGGAAGTGGATTGGAGTCTAGATCTTCAACAAATCATATCTCCTTGGTCTTTAGGTTAAAAATTAAATAAATAAATAAGAAAAAAAAAAAAAGAAAAAAAAAATTTTTTTTTTTTTGAAAAAATTAAAAGTCGTTTTAGTCGTTCTTGGCAGTGGGGGCTTAAAGGACAAAAGTCGTTTTAGTCGTTCTAGGCAGTGAATGAGTTAAGAGTAATAAGATGTAAGCCTGAATTACTAGTTATCTGACTAACTGGTCAACTCACTGGTCTTACTTACTTCCATTGTTTGATGTAGTTAAGAGGTGAAAGGTCACATCCAGCATCCAGCAGAACCTTCTTATACTGCTCCAAGTCAGACTGGAACATGAACACACACACACACACACACACACACACACACACACACACACACACACACACACACACACACACACACACACACACACACACACACACACACACACACACACACACACACACACACACACACACACACACACACACACACACACACACACACACACACACACACACACACACACACACACGAGAAAATGTAAGTAAAGGGGGATGAGGAAGAGGGGGTAATCCCTGGGTAATACATCTCCCTGGAGGAGGCAGAGTAGGATGAAGCAGGAATGAAAGCAGAGCAGCTCATTTCCTGTCCGGACCAATGAGTCACTGACCGTCTCCCCTCCAAAATAATCATCCATCACCATGACAACTGTGGACCATAGATCAGGATAACTAGATTTTACATATCATTTCTGTCGGGCAAAAACCTCTTATCGACACATTTAAACTTTTTGTGTTGTTACCTACTTGATCATACTACAGCGTCACAAAAGTATAAAAAGTAGCAGATCCACAAGCTCGATGTGCAGCGCGAAGCGACACGTTTTTGAGTTTGTAGATCTGCTACTTTTGCCATTTTTTTATTTGAATCCTAAAAGTTTTGGACATATGAGGTTTTCACCCGACAGAGACGATATATTACTACTACTACCATTACTACTACTAATAATAATAAGGCCAGAAATATGTATATCTTTCTATGTCTATCTAGCTAATATTCCTGTTGGTCTAGGATCAGATCCCACCAGAACCATATCTTCTCCTACACCGTCTCCCTCTCAGCTTTCCTACTGTCCGTCTCTCCTACACTGTCTCCGTCTCAGTTTCCTACAGTCTGTCTCTCCTACACTGTCTCCGTCTCAGTTTCCTACAGTCTGTCTCTCCTACACTGTCTCCGTCTCAGTTTCCTACAGTCTGTCTCTCCTACACTGTCTCCCTCTCAGCGAGTTTCTACTGTCTCTCTCTCTCTCTCTCAGCTTTCTTACTGTCTTGTCTCTCCTACCCTCTCTGCCTCTCAGCTTTCCTAATGTCTGTTTCTAATATAGTGTCTCCCTCTCAGCTTTCCAGCTGTCCTTCTCCATGAAGAATCCATACAGTATGAAGAGAGTGGACCCTTAAACCAAAACGGGAAAGCATCTGTGTCATTGTAGAATTTAGCTATATATAATTTACATAGCAACATACATTTTTCAGAAGAAAAACAGGATTTAGAAGGCATTTCGTTGCTGCCATATTCTAACTTTGTGTTTTTTTGTAATTTAACGCCCTACTTGATCAGGCTAGAGCATCACACAAGCATCAAAAATAGCAGATACAAGCTTGAAACGCGGCGGGTAGCGACGTGTTTTGAGCTTGTAGATCTGCTACTTTTGCCGTTTTTGAATTTGAATCCTGAAAAGTAAAAGTTTTGGACGTTATGAGGTTTTCCAACCGACAGAGACGATTTGTAGAATCGGCCTCAGGTCTTAATGGGTTAAAACAAATCTAGATAAATAGATAGATAAACAAACAAAATAAATAAATAAATAATAAAACAGTGACTCGTCAGCAGGTGTTTAAAAAAGTCATATCTGCCCTGTGCAACTTTTTACAAAGCCTAAAACCCCAAAAGAAATGTAATTTGTATTCATAATGTTCCTTCCAATGTTCAAAGACAGAAACACAATTAAATTGTTAATCGCAATTATTTTACTTTCATATTTGTGACAGCCCTAGCGCACACACAGAGGCACAGACACACACACACACACACACACACACACACACACACACACGCACACACAGTCGCACACACACACTCCACAGATCCAAACCACAGACTGCTGTGGTCCACAACCAGACCACTGTTTACCCAACGCTGTTTGGCTCAGACACACACTGGGTCTGATGCTAACACTGATTTATAATGGAACTATTGTCATATCAAACTCTTTAGTTTAAAAAAAAGAACAAAGCCGATCACTCTGATGTGTTTTTTTCAAAATTGGCGAGAGCAAAGTCAAGTTGTACGTCAACGACCCAACATTCAACTTTTAACACTTGTACTACACACACACAAAAAAGCATATAATCAATCTTTTTTTGTCTTGATTGCATCTATGGCTCTTGGAAGGGAGTACATTCTATTTGTATTTCACCTAACAACATTATATCTAATTGCATGTAATGTCTTATTGACTTATTATCCGATCAGATGATTACACCTGAACTTTTATTCTGTCTGCCAATCAGCGGGTTAGATTGTATCCATATAAGTGTATGCCCATTTCCTGAAGATCCAGACGTGATCAAAACGTTTATCCAGTATTTGTATAAACAATGGGAGCAAAATTAGCAGTGTGTGTGTTTTTTTGTGGTGATTTTTCTGTTAGTCCAGCGGCGGGTTGCTAGAGTGGATGTGCGTGCTTTATGCGTCTTATCTTAAATGAACTCCAAGCCTAGAGTTCACATTTCAAAACCACACACAAATTGTATGTTTCCCCGGGACCCAAACTAGTGAAACTAGCCGATCTACAAGACCACAACGATCTACAGCTCACAAGCTCACAATGCGTTGTGAGCTTGTAGATCTGCTATTCTCACTAATTCTTAAAATGTTTTTTATTTTTTCTAATTCATGGAATTTTTTAATTTTTTTAATTAAATTATTTTGAATGTTTGAATTTGTTTCTAACTTAAGAAAAATTGTGAATAAAATGTTTTGAAATAATAATAATTAAAAACAAAATGTAGGAAACAAAAAATAAATGGATATTTACTTGCGGCCCAGAAAAATGGGTCACGACCCTGGGAACCACTGTATTAGACCATTTCAATGATGTTACCAAACAATGAACTATTCATTTCTCTGTAACAATACCTCTTGTCAGGACAGGAGATCAACTTTGAAGTCATTTCCCTCTGTATCATAAATCACACATTAACTGTTCTCTGGCTTCGTAAGGGAGGCATTCCATCCCATAATAACTTTCATTATTCACAGTGGGCCTAACCCTGTTAGCTTGTCCTCATGACAACAGTAGGAATATGTGCGCGAGCCAGGATCGCAGGGAGGGGAACACAAATCTACTGTTTGGGTTTTCAGCTGAAAACATTTAACAATAGAAAGGCCCCTGGCTGGGGGGGGGGGGGGGGGGGTCATCTGAGATCCATTCCTTATGTTCAAGCAGAACACACAGGAGACCAAAGCCAAGAGACGGTGATGCTTTGGCCGCTCCAGAAGTGGTCTGGGGACTGAGGGATTGTGGGTAATGGCATTAGGAGGAAGGTCTTTGATAGGGGGAGATTGATGAAGGACACGCTACTGACTCACCATGAAGCAAATAAATAAATCAATTGAGAGCCCAAAAATGCTTACAGAGAGAGGCTCTTAACACTTGTCTAGCGCATACAGAGAGATAAAGCAGAAAGGACAACATTGGTTTATCAGTTACACTGGGTTAAGACATGACAGAGAATGCTCAAAGCAAATGATTGTTAATATTTCCCCTAAACTGAGTGAAAAGCATAGTTCTGGAGCCTGTAAAAGAGTGTGTACAAGCTACCGGAAAATAATCGAGAGCGTAATGAACACTCAATGTTTACAGTTTTCTACAATCTTGCACTGCAGGAAAAGGTGCGATTTGTAGCTTTCAGTCAAAGCCAAATGTTATCCCTGTGCCCTAAATGTGTTTCCAACACCATCACAGCCATTTGAGCACAACGAGTCACATTCATCCTGTTGATTTGTGAAGACACACTGTCGGAGCGTAATGGAAAAACCCTGCAAGTACTGGCACCAACAATTTGCTTTAGACACGCCGGTCCAGACCAGAGCCACACCAGACCAGAGCCACACCACACTTTTTGATCAGGGTCCAAAAATAGGGCGTATTTGATCGTCTTTATTGGTTTTGGTGGTTTGGTTACATGCTGTTGTCCTGGCAGTGCATCACTGATGAAACTTTCCTGTACAAATCACCAGAAAAATACCTGGAACCATGTTCACTCTGCCAGTAATGATGAGTCTTGACGACACAACACTGACACAGGGGGACATTACTCATAATGAGTAAATCTTAGCTATTAACACTGGCCACAAATAAACATGTTGGCTTCAGTTTTCCAAAACACCTGCAGACAATTTAATGTATTTGTTTTAAAGGAGAGAGTACAGTTCACTTTCTTCAAACAATATATTTTTTTCTCCTTATGGAGTAAAGTTGGGAATCTGAAGAGGCAGTGGTGGAAAAAGTTAAATAATCAATACTGCAATGTAGAAGTACTCTGTTACAAGTAAAAGTCCGGAATTCAAAATTTACTTGAGTAAAAGTACAGACGTATCAAAATGTACTTAAAGTACCAAAAGTAAAAGTACTAAAATGCTTGAAAATAGCAGATCTACAAGCTCACAACGCGTCTCTATACTATAGAGACGCGTTGTGAGCTTGTAGATCGGCTATTTTCAAATAGCCTATGTATAAAATAAGGCTAAAGTGGTTAATGTATGTTTTATAATGTAATAATTTATATATGCAAAGTAACTAGAAACTAAAGTTTTCAAATAATTGTAGTGGAGTAAAAGTACAATATTTGCCTCTGAGATGTAGTGGAGTAGAAGTAAAAGTATAGACAATTAGAAATACTCCAGTAAAGTAAAAGTACCTCAAAATTGTACTTAAGTACACTACTTAAGTAAATGTACTTAGTTACTTTCCACCACTGTGAAGAGGGAAACAATGTAGGAGAAACAGAAGGTAAGAAAGCTAAGAGGGAGACAGCGTAGGAGAGAGACAGTGGGACATCTGAGAAGGAAACAGTGTAGGTAGGAGAGATAGAGAGTAGAGCAGGACAGATGAGAGGGAGTTTTCTCAAAGTTTGAGAACCACTGCTGTAGACATTATGGTTCTGTCTTGTGCCTATGGATCTATCGATCCATTGCTCTGTCTATCCTCTTCTTTGTACATTTAGCTCTCTTACAGCCCTTACATACCAAGTCAGAATCTCTCTCTATGAATTCCTTAGCTCAATGCCCATCAGACCTCTCTCAATATTCCCTTCTTTCTTTCTTTCTACCTCCCCCTCTTCCTGTCACACACACACACACACACTTTATTAAATCATAATTTATGCACTTCTTCCAGTTAAGGATGGCGACACATTCAATTCCCCGAGACTATAAACACATAGTTAACCTGTTAACGCTCACACCACACACACACACACACACACACACACACACACACAGCATCTGTTTCTATACATCTCTGACACAAGCCATCACTGTGAATGGGAGGCCAGCAGTATAATAATATACAGAGACAGAAGAAAGAGTCAAGAGAAGGTTAAACAAGAGTTTGTCTCTTTGAGAGGAGAGGAGAGAGGAGAGGACAGGAGAGGAGGTCCTAATAGCCCTTGGAGCAGATATCAAAGCCTGGTTGAGAGGCTCTCCCAAACACAATGAGGCTTTTCAACACTCCTCACCCATCTCTCTAATGTTTCTAGTACTCTCATGAGAGAGAGAGAGAGACAGAGACAGAGACAGAGAGAGAGAGACGCATGCATGGAAGTCTAGCATGAAATATGACCCCACACAACCCCAGAGTGAACCAAGGTCCACACACACTTACCTCAGAGGGTGCCTGTTGTGATGTGATGTAGTAAATGAGAAACAGCCTCATCTTGTCTTCTGGAGTTCCAGCTGAGACACACACACACACACACACAGTACATAAACATACATAGATACATACACTTAAGTACACTACATAGTAAGTTTGAATCTCTGTGTGTGTGTGTGTGTGTGTGTGTGTGTGTGTGTGTGTGTGTGTGTGTGTGTGTGTGTGTGTGTGTGTGTGTGTGTGTGTGTGTGTGTGTGTGTGTCTAAGATATACTGCAAATGCTCATTGGTGCTTACAACTGAATCCAGGTCAGGTCAAGGTGCGTTTAATTTTCGTTTCACCTTTAAATGCTTTAAATGTTATCTGATCAGGGTTGTGAACTCTGCTGACACCTCCCCTCTGTTAAGCCATGTGGATTACATTAAACGTACCCCAAATATCTAACTGAAAACTTCTGCAGAAAGGAGACAACACAGATTACATTGATATAACATAGATGGAGAGACAGAGAGAGAGAGAGAGAGAGAGAGAGACAGACAGACAGACAGACAGACAGACAGACAGACAGACAGACACAGACAGACAGACAGGCATAGAAGGTGTTTCTGTGTGTGTATTTGATTGACGTTTTATTGTAAAAAATGCATATACGTGAACATAGTATATATTTGTACATATCTATCAAAATGATACAATACAAAAAAAACAAGAGCTTCTTTCTATTGTGATCCTGTGTGTGTGTGTGTGTGTGTGTGTGTGTGTGTGTGTGTGTGTGTGTGTGTGTGCGCGCGCGCATCTGGAACTCCTTACTGCATGAGTATGAGTGTTTATGTACGTAACATTGTGTGTGTGTGTGTGTGTGTGTGTGTGTGTGTGTGTGTGTGTGTGTGTGTGTGTGTGTGTGTGTGTGTGCGTGTGCGCGCATGTGTAAGATGAAACAGAAATGTGAAGTGGGAATATGTTTTAATTTCCAGTGTAGTTACAGGTAGACAAATAGACAGACAGACAGGATCTTACCATCAGGGTCACTGATAACATCCAGAAGTGATTTATCTAAAGTAGTTTTACTCATCAGCTTCTCCTCATACTCAAAGTACACATCCAACTTTCGACTCTGTAAAAACACACACGAAAACACACACACACACACACACACACACACACACACACCTATTATCTCTTTTCGTTTACTCGAAATTATGCTTGCTTGTTGCTTCCAAAACACACAAAAAAGCTACATCTTTGTTGTAAATTTCGCCACCATCTCATGTCCACGGGGACATCCGCGTGCATCCCAAATGCGATGACCACATTTGGTCACTACCTGCTGTATTATTATGTGACCAAAAACGGACTTGAAATTAAATGTAAGTTCCTTGGCAGGTTTGTTAAAATGGAATACAAGCTGAAAAGAATGAAAACCTAAATAAAGAAGACATCTCATCTGTGGAAGGACTTTGAGAATAACAGGAATGTTCAGAAATAACTGACGCAAGATAGAGTCAACTAGGACAGTAGAACTCACAAATCCTTCAGTTGTCTGGGACAGTGGTTCTCAACCTTTTCAGGCCGTGACCCCCCAAAATAGTCATATTTGAACTTGATCCCCCAGATAAATATTGTGAAAATAGCAGATCTACAAGCTCAAAACACCTCGCAACGCAAGGCGTTGTGAGCTTGTAGATCTACTATTTTCAAACTTTTTGCCTCTTTCTTATATTATTTGACAATTTGGATTACTTTTGATGCTGTAATCGTATTTTTTTTAAAAGGTACTAAAAATGTCTTAAAAGTCCTTAAATTGTCGCTTCACTGTCATCTGGGGACCCCCCAAAACCATGTGGGGAGCCCCCTGGGGGTCCTGACCCACAGGTTGAGAACCCCTGGTCTGGGAGAAGGTAATTAGACTATGCAGCCTGTGTTGCTGTTGCTCCTGAACGTGTGCAAGTCTGCAGACACAAGCCGCCGTAGCAACGATAAACTGGCCTTCACCACTTCAATCCCATATGGTTGACAGAAGTTCCTCAGGGCTCTATACTAGTGTATTTTCTGTTTCCTGTTATTGTAAGGACAGCTTTCGCTGAAAATAGCCGATCGGCAAGCTCAGGACGCGTCGCGCTGTCGATCCGCTATTTTCAGCGAAAGCTTTCCCCACAATCCGAGAACGCATCTGTGTCACTTTAGATTTCTTCGGCTATTCAAAAATAGCAGATATACAGTACAAGCTCATAGCGCTATGAGCTTGTAGATCTGCTATTTTTGAAAAAGAAATCGTGAAAATGTGTGCAAATCTTTGAATATAATTATTTTTAAGTGAACATTTGTAATTCAAACCTTTGCTTCTGGGGGTCCCTGGAACAATTCTTTTTTTTTTCTTTCAAATGTTCACTTTAAAAAACATTCAAAGATTTGCACACATTTTCACGATAAAAATTAATAAATAGCAGATCTACAAGCTCATAGCGCAGCACTCGGTGCCGGGCTATGAGCTTGTATATCTGCTATTTTTGATTTTTGAATGGCATCTAAAGTGACACAGATGCGTTCCCGGATTGAATGGGTTACGTGGTTAATGACCAGTACACACATTGCTGATCACTTATGTATGTGATGCCCTTACCTTGATGTGGTCCAGAACTGCTGTAGCTACGTTAGTATGCAGGTCAATCAGCCTCTTCTTCTCTAGGAGCTCAGGGAGAGAACTGAGGAGAAGAAGAGAGAGTTGATCTCTAAGTCTAGCGTGTGATGGATCCATTTCGGTGTATTGCTGATGTCACAGACCAGCTGTGTGTGTGTGTGTGTGTGTGTGTGTGTGTGTGTGTGTGTGTGTGTGTGTGTGTGTGTGTGTGTGTGTGTGTACCTCATTGCAGAGGTGAGTTTAGCTGTGTTGTCAGACAGCATGCTGATGGCTCCCTCATCCTCACCCTCCAAACCCTGGACAGACAGACAGACAAACAGACAGACAGACAGACAGACAGACAGACAGACAGACAGACAGGACAATCAGAGGGAGAGTCAGATAGTTAATGAGTATGTCAGTGAGACACTGAATTAATCATATAGGCAAAGAGAAGTCCTGCGCGCTTCAGCCAGCAGAAAGTAGAAGGGCTCGTCGGTGCTCAACAGGGACTACTTGCATCAGTGCGTGTGTGTGTGTGTGTGTGTGTGTGTGTGTGTGTGTGTGTGTGTGTGTGTGTGTGTGTGTGTGTGTGTGTGTGTGTGTCTCACCATGATGCTCTTAAGTCTTTTGACGTCATCCTCCTGTGCTCTGTATGAGTCCAACTCCACCTGGACAGACTCCGCTACCTCTGGAAATGGACTGACACACACACACACATATTTGTCAACATGAAAACGATTATGGCGATTATGCAAAAATAATTGTGATCAGGCGACTACGTATCAATTGTCACAGGCCTAATCTCTTCATAGAGAAACGGTTCCACACACCTTCCTTTGTGGTTCTGCCAGAACTTATCGGCTGCTGTGAGGTCTAAGGTCTTCCTGTTCTTCTTCTTGGGTCTGGCTCCTGAAGGCGATGCCTCTGACCCCGCCCCCTCCTCCATGGTCACCCTGTTCAGGTGGAAGTCCTGGAACGAGCACACACGCACACACAGCAAAACAATCAAATTGTGTGGTCAGCAAGAAAACCGGCTAGATACTGCAGTAGTGCAATAGCTCACTATAAAGACATGCTCTTACAAACCAGAGTGATTTGTCACTGTCTTACCGGCTACTGGAACTACAGACTACATTAATATTATTAGTATTATTATTAGAACCAGGGCTGATCTGTTCAATGCATTAAACAAGAACACCAGTGCTCTGGAGACAGCATGACCTCATTGGTTGACTTATACCGTGTGGGCTCTCCAGACCTGCTCTAACCAAAGCCAGACAGATGGCAGATGACAGAAAATAAAACAGGTCTTGTGTCAAAATCTTGATTGCTGGCATGCTGGAGTTTTGACGGGATCTAATAAAACTTTTATTTTACTCTGATCCGATTCTACGAAACCCAGCAGGTAAAACAAAGAGGCTTTATGAAGTTCCATTACTGTGCAAAACCACAGTTCATCTCTCTTTTCATTAAAAAGGGTCTAGTACTCTAGTTTTATGGAATAGTTACAGGAATTTAGTACACGTAAAAAGGTTATGTAAGGAACTGTTTGGGGTTCTAGTACACCTAAAACGGTTCTATGTGTCACATAAAACGTTTTAGGTGAACAGTTCAGGATTCTATTAAACCTAGCACATATAAAAAGGGTTTTATAACTGTTTCTAGTACACATAAAAAGGTTCTGTAATTGGCTGTTGAGGGTTCTACTACAAATAAAAAGGCTTTATATTAAACTGTTAAGGATTATACAGTAGCACACCAAACATGTTTTATATTAAACTGTTAAGGATTCTAGGTGGGGGTATTCTTAAGTGATTTTATTTGTCTGTTGTTTGCTCTGTTTTTTTGTGTTTAATGTCATTTTATTTTTATTGTGTGGTATTGTGTTTTGTTTTATTTTATGTCAATGTCTTGTTAAAAAAAAGAAAAAGAAAAGAAAGAAGAATCTATGGAGTACTGTCCAGAATGTTACAATTCTTATTCTCCAATAAAAAGATAATTAGTTCGTTTTGTCACAGTGAATGGAAATCTTAATGCTACTGTACAGCTACGACGACATGGAAGCAAATCACAAGCATTGATATGGAGTTGGTCCCATCAATAATATGTTTATTTAGGTGTCTACTGCCTGTCTGTCTGTCTGTCTGTCTGTCCATCACAGCAGGGACTTGCGCTGCATTTATGCCTGTCAGTACTGCCTACCTGCCTGTCTCTCTGCATGACTGTCTGTCTGTCTGTCTGTCTGTCTATGTGCGCTCCCAGTGCAGTCTCTGTTTGACTTCTTACATCGTCACTAACACTAACAACTTATGACAGGAAATGGCTTCTCTTCACCAAACATCAGATCATAATATCTCTGTTGTCAAGAGCGACCAACCACCACGTTGACTGAAACCAGTCGGTGTTCTGCCGGGTGGTGGCAGACGGACCCAGTTCAGATTCTGACATATTTATAGGAAAGAGGAGAGAGCTTGGCGTCAGCCGTGTTACCTGGCAGGAACCCTGCATGAGGATCCAGACCAACGCAACACAACAACCTCAGCTGTGACTCACTGACTGAGGCTTCTAAGAATAGAAGTACGGGCTGTGCTACCGATATAACGGTCTTTACACGCTGTGAGCGTGACGCATAAACGATAACAATAATGTGTCGGCGGACATTTCGCATCAAACTATTCATATTGTCGTCGCTTTATCGCTGCGTAAAATTCACTATACAATCTATTCTCCCCTCAGGGCTGGTATGAGACTGGGTGGGCACATGTTAGGGTTTGTTTTGTTGTATTGCGTATATTGTATTGTTTTTCTGTGTCTATGTATGTCCTGTATTTTAAAATGGAAAAACTCAACACCACTTCGAAAAATTTAGATATTTTCGGTGAATTGATCAAACATACAAATCCCTTTGTGTAAGGACCTTAAAGCGAGCCTATTTTATGCCTATAATGACATGCCCAAAATACCAAGTCAAAAGTGGTTAAAAGTAACACTGTAAATTGCAGGCCAGTGAAAACAGAGAAATGACAAGCTAATATATCAGTAAAACAGATGTAATAACAAGTTATTGTTCTACAATAACTTTAGAACGTCACCGTTATCCAACACTCATATAACTGTTTATTTCAATACATTTACTGGTAAGAGTACCTATTTGTGCTTGTATTATATTCAGTACCAGTTATATAATAACAGGTTATTAATCTCTTTTATATTACTTGGTGATTTACCGGTCACTAATGCATCATTAATATCTGTAATTGAAGGGTTATATGTCAAATGTCATCATTAGAGGTCATAACATTATGATAGAACTACTACTGAATGTTCCATGTCTCTTTAAGAGCTGCGTTCAGAATCACTGATATATGGATGTCAACTGGAAGCAAACCAGCGACAGAGAGAGAGAGAGACAGAGAGACAGAGACAGACAGTGAGGGGGAGAGAGAGACAGACAGTCACTCAGAGGGAGAGATAGCCAGACAGACAGACAGACAGACAGGGGGGGGGGGTCCAGAATTAAGAGCATGGCTTAAAGTGTAAACACATTATTTAAGCCTTAAATGATTCAGTGTTTATATGGTAATAAATAGTTTTATGGCAAAACACAACTTTTCACAAGTGAGTGGGCCTACACTAGCCAGGGAATCTGACAAATCTGCCAGCGTGAAACTAATTTGCTCTTGGCCTAGACTGTGTTAGTGAAAGGAATCGTTTTTAATGTTCAGTTTCGAATCAAAGAACAATATAAAATTTGTACATTCTCAGAGTTACAAATGAATAAATGAACACTGAGGATTTTGCTGTGTAGTACCAGATTCTGAGCAGGGTGAGTTTCTCTCAGTAGGAACTAAGGTAAATGTCTTTTGAGAACTATGTGGAGAACAAGGGTTCCCTTGACCAAAGCAGCCATTCTTTATCACTCGACAACTTTGAAAACTCCCAGCTCGTCTCTATTATTCCTCCTCCACATTTGTCCTCCTCCACATCTGTCTAATAGAAAGATGATGCATTGAAGGATTATTTTCTTGGATATCTTTAGTGAATTGTTATTCATTAGTGTTCATGGTTTTAACAGCCACTAAAAGTGACCTATTTATTTTTGTATCATATAGGCCTATTAACTAAGATTATTTAAAATACTGAATGTATATATTTTTTATTTGTTACTGGTTTAGAAGGCATTTGTAGAATCGGCCTCAGGTCTTCATGGGTTAGAGTAAAATAACTGTAGTTTTAGAGGTCAGAGGTCAGGTCTAGATTTCATATCAACATGATTTTACCACCAATACCTAAACCTTAAACATTTTACTATCTATTTCTGTTGCAACTAGAGTCAAGTAGAAGATACACTTTCACTGTTAAATATGGAACTAATTTAGGAGAGGACACACACACACACACACACACACACACACACACACACACACACACACACACACACACACACACACACACACACACACACACACACACACACACACACACACAAGTGGGGAGTGGTTTATCCAGTGTGTGTTTCTCAGGGGAATTTAACTTGATCATTCCTAGACAGGTAAGCCCCGCAGGAATGTACAGGAATTGTATTCACACACACACACACACAGTCAACGGGCTGCTGTATCTGCTATATACATTATGATAGCAAACAGGTGTGCATGACTGCATGTGTCAAAATGTCCACCCTTGAAGGGTACATTCTGACCCACAAGCAATGATCACCTACATCTCCTGAGACACATAATCTTTCACTGTCTCTCTCTTTCACACACACGCACGCACGCACACACACACACACACTCTTGTACAGTACTTGTGCAAGAGTGCAAGACCACCCTAACTCTGTGGTTTTCAAACCTTTTGTGCCCAAGCCAAGGCACACCACAGGGCGAGTGTTATAACTCTTATTACTCTGTAAATGTTTTTTATTTACTCTTGTCAAATAAAATGTTTAAAATGTATATATTTTTAGGATAAGTGTGTAAGAAATAAAGAAAGAAATATACTGTACACTGTATATTGCAACAATAATGTGTGGTTGCTACGAAATCCCAAGGCACACCTGGACTCACGGCACACCATCCTAACCTCTATCCATTACCACTGTATGGTTAAAGGGATATTCACTTTAAAAAATGTCATCGTCTACTCAGGCTTTCGTGAACACCCCACACAGTTTTTAAGTTGCTTGATTCCGTATTTAGATATTTGATATTTATTTTATCAGACACGCCCCCTTCCTATACTAACCCATTGTAACTTCAAACTCCATTTCAACCATGATAGATTAATCAAGAACACCCGTTCTTGGTTCTGGTAAAAAGATTTGGAAAATTAAAAAATGTAATACAATAAAAGATCAAATAAAATAAATGAAAAAAGTAATCGAAAAAACATGGCCCCGTCACGTATTAGGAGGGCAGTATGAGTCACCAGAACCAAGGACGGGTGTTCTTGATGAATCTATCATGGTTAAAAGAAAGAAAAGGGTTTGAAGTTGCAATGGGGCGTGTCTGATAAAATGAATATCAAATATCTAAATACTGAATCGAGCAACTTAAAAACTGTCTTGGGTGTTCACAAAAGCCTGAGACGATGATAAAATGCCCCAACATTTTCTTTAAAGTGAAATATCCCTTTAACCTGCACATTTACTTTAACCTTAATGTGAGTCTAAATATCAGCGTTACCCCTTAATGCAAGCCCTAACCAGCCTCTTGAAATGCAAGGAGCAGCAAAATATCCAAATTTTTTCTCACACTGATGCCAGTAAACTATCCCTCTCTCTCTGAAGCAGATCTGTATTCTCTGGGGTGTGTGTCCAGTATGACAGATCTATGTTCCCTGGAGAGACATCAGACCACCCGTGTCAACAATGAGACCACTTGTGTCACAACATCAATGACATCAACAAACTGAGACCTCTGTTCATCTGCTGTAGCTTAGGAGTGGGCAAGCTTTTTGAGCACAAGATCACTGAGCCCTTTTCCAAGGCTGGCGAGGTGCATATCAGTGAAAAGCAGAATTCAGCAATACAGATTTGCCTGTCCGGCAATGCTCAATGAGAATGTATGTGGTTAGAGTGTCTGCCCTGAGATTGAGAGGATGGGGTTTGATTCCCCTGCCGGGTCATACCAAAGACTAGAAAAATTAGACCCAATGCCTCCCTACTTGGCACTCAGAATCAAGGGTTAGATTGGGGTAAGTCCCTGCGACATACTAGCGTCATGTCCAAGGGGAGTACTTGTACATCACGGCTGGGGGATGTACTTGTACATCAAGCCACCTCATGCAACAGAAACAGTAGATAGGCTCCTGCCATATTTATATGGGCCTCATGGCTCGGCAAAGCTTACTTTACTTACTGACTATAGCAAATTACCCCTTTTCATATACAAATCAAATGTTGGCTACATGGTTTTAATATTCACGATTACGACAGAATGAATAAGATGTATTTGACAATATGACATTGCAGAATAAATATATTGAACTGCAAAAGATGTTCTGTAGAAAGATAGCATGAAATTACTATCATGAGGATGCACAGTTGGGCAGCATCAGTAATGTCTGTTGCCTCGTCCAGCTGGAGGGAGCAACGCGCACAGGATTTTATTTTATGTCCTTTTTTAGCTGCGTGTCCAAGTACTCTGAAATCCCCTCACATCTCCATCACTGTTCTACTGGACAACTGAAGGCTGTTGATGTTGTCAGTTCTGTTCTTACCGTGGCCAAAACAAATCCTCGCCAGCTGAAAGGAACAAACGCCTCCTTGAATACCTCACCATCCTAAAATGATTTCTGGTGTTTGGTGAAAACGTGGCACACATGACAGGAGGCTGCAGTGGTTGCACTGACTTCGTGAAAACAGACTGCTGTGTTGCTAGTCTAGATTTCAGTTCCTTAACCACTTTCACCCTGGTGACCCTATTTTGGGCATGTCATTACAAGCAGACATTTTCAAACAATAAAAAAATGTCCAAAGACATTCTCACCATTTTCAAAAATAGCTACAATTTCAGACAGTGTCGTTCCAAGTTCCCTTTCTTCACCATCGCTGCACAGCTGTTACAGATGAAACAATTCCATTTTCGTATGTCTTTTGTGTCATAGTGTCTCTTCCTGAACTCATTCTCAATACTGTTCTTATCTTATTAACTGAGATTTAAAATTTCAACAATTTCCAAATGCTTCCACCTAAAAGTCGGGAGCTCAGAAAATGAGCTTCTGTTTTGTCCGTACAGTCGCGTAAGTAAGTCCTACAGGAATTAGTTGAAGGCGAGCTACCTAGCTGCTTAGCAGAAATGGAAATTCAAAAATATATTTGTCGGTGAGCACCGCGTCGTGATTGGTCGAACATCGTTCCGGTCTTAAAAAAGTAAATGACTCCTTCCTCTTCTCAAAATTCGAAGACTGTGGAAGAGATAGCCCGGCTTGAGAGACTAGCCTTGTATTAAACAGGTAATAAACCTGGTCTATTGATATGCTGCTGCCAGGGCCATTCCTATGTTAATTCATGCTGCGCTGCTCCGCTGTTATGTTTCATTAGGGGTCACATTTAAACCAGCAAGACTGAGTGTGATTGGACATTTTTACTTTGTAATTCTTATTTGATCATCAGTATATCATGAGCTGTCTTCACACTACTGACATGGGTTAAAATGCTATATTAGACCCGCTGTAGAATTAATTATACTGAAATTACACACCCATTCTTTGTCCACCCTTTGCCGTGTGAATATCATTACACAGTGTAGAGAATAAACTGCAGGCTTTCTTGTGCGACAGTAAGCAGTAGGCTAAACATAGTCTTTCTCGTGTGTGATATGTTTGGAACAAAAACAGAGGTCAAGTCAAGTTTAATTTACAAAGATCGAAGAGTCTATGTGCCCCTAGATGGCTTCACACAGGCCCATTGTTGTGGTCCAGGACTTTTAAAAAGGTTTTCTGTAAACATTTTTCCATCATTAGCTGTTTTTGATTCCTGTGTGAATAAAACCAGATGGTTGTGAGTCTCACTGTCCCGTCAACAACCAGGGGCACAGAGTTTGCCTTTCTGGTATGTGGTGCAAGCTATACTAAAGTCATATATGCTACCTGATACAGTCTGGACAAAATTGTAAATGCAACGCCTAGCTCACAACGCGCGACGCATTGTGAGCTTGTCGATTGTCTATTTTCGGCCAAAGATATTTAGTGTAGAGGAAAAAAAGGAGGGGGGCTTGTATAGACCCCGGTCAACTAAGTAAGGGTTTAAGTGGTTAAACAGTAACGAACTCCACTATTTTGGGAGGCCGTGGCTGAATGGGTGGTGAAGCTGTCTGGTAAGCGGAAGTTCACAGCACATAGTTATTCACCATATCAGTATGTTATTATTTGACAACTACATTTGATGGGATTGTCGACATTGGTTGAGCTTAAGCTCTGTTTAAGTCAACTTCCTCCTCACTTTGCTTTCCCATCTTTGACCCTCTATCCGCTGGCCATTGAAGCCTATTAGCAAAATCATTGGACTGGAGTTAAATATACAGACAGTCAGACAGACAGACAGAGAGCCAGACAGGAGATTCTCACCAGTACGTCATGGATCAGTGCCTGATAGGTCCAGGTGTGATGTAGGGGCGTGGCCAAGTCAATGTTCCTGTCAGCCAGGACAAACAGAGGTCTCTGGAAACTAGTGGAGGGATGCAGGGTGGGAGCAATGAAAGAGAAAAAGTCAAGAAAACCTGTCCTTCCAATGATACCATTAAATTCAATTCCTAATGGGATTATCTAACTATAGCCAGTTCTTAGGCTACAAGGTTAATTGGAGTAAGTCAATTTGTCCCTCTAAATGAATTTCCTAAATCTCCCTTAGCTGTTAATAAGAAGGGATTTACCTTACAATAATATTGTACTTATAGACGTAATTGGGGCACATTGTGAGCTTGTAGATCTGCTACTTTTGCGCAACACATTTGTACGATAAAGTATTGAATAGGGTTTAAGTGGTTATGGAAGAGAATTTCTAACAGTTTCTTGCACCTGTACTTGTCTTGTGCTCTGACTTGTTCACAAAAAAACATAAAAGAAAAGCTCTCATTATAGTGCTTATATATCTTCTTTTCTCTAAAATAGGAATAACTTCATCTTGCTGTTTTTAAAGCCACTAGAAAGGTAAATCCTGCTCTTCCTCACCTGAATTGTCCGGCAGCGATGTTGTCTCCAGTAAACAGACTGTTCCTGGCATCACGAAGGTTCTCACGCAGCTTCTTATCCAGCTTCTGCACACACAAATATTAGGTTTTACTGACACTAATGTTATAAACTCACTGATTTAGGTTATAATCTCGTCATTAACACATTGATTGCCAAGATCGCATCGATGCGTTCTTTCAAATCCATCGCTTGCGTGCCAGCATTCAAAAGAACGCATTGATGCGTTCTTTTGAATTTTCATTGTTTAATCTGTGATCGCACGGCTCTGTTTATTTCTCATCAGCACTTTCGTTTTCCACTTACGTCACACTCACCCGGAGCCGGATGTAAAAAAAAAAAATCATTTCCGGGTCACATTGTTTTTCTCCGGTCATTTTCGTCCAGGTTTTTCACACGGTATAAAAAACGAACGGACAGCTCAACTTCTATTGTCTTTGGTCCGGGTGACTAACAGTCATTGTCGTAGTGTATCACATTGTTTTCAGGCCGATCAGCGGATCAGGGATTGTCGAAAACATAACATCCTGTGAATGACCGGATATGACGTGGGCCTGTTTGGGAGGGGGCGAGCGAGGTGATCAATGTGTGGATTTGCTGCTCTCTACTGGTGGAACTGTCGTATGTGCTTAACACCACAATCAGAGAATTTATTTGAATGAAAATGTACAAAACAAAAAAAATTAAAAACACGCAAATTGCTGGCACAGGGGTGAGTACCTTATGAATAAACTCTGGCAGTCAATGTGTTAATAGGGTTGGGATCCAGAACCGGAGGAACCGGATCCAACATGGAGGAACCGGAATCGGTTTCATCACATTGGGAACTTTGAGAACCACAACAATAATGCAATAATGTATGTATGATTGAATTTGTGTCTCAAGATGTTTTGTTCCAGGGACCCCCCAGAAGCAAAAAAAAATGGTTTTAAAAATATATATATTCAAAGATTTGCACAAATGTCGAGCTTGTAGATCTGCTATTTTTGAATAGCTAAAGAAATTTAAAATGACACAGATGCGTTCCCGTTCTCAAACTTGCTTTTCATATGAAAAGCAGGTTAACTCACCACAGCCACCATCTCTGATGCGTTCCCCCTGGGACAGCGGATAATTGGAACCGCACCTACACAACACAACATCAAACACACGTTTTAATATTTCAGATCTTTATGGTTCATTTGTGTTTTCTATATTTTATTTTGCTGTTTGATTATCTGTCTCAAATACAGTACCATAATCTCAACTTATGTTAACGTGTAAACTATAAAACTGAATCAGGTTCTAATAGTAGAGAACAAACACAAACACATCATTTGCTTTAAACTGTACGGAACGCGAGAGGGGAGGGTCTTACTGCATCAGGAGAGATCGTTTCACAATCAATATTGTCAATCAATATCACAGTGAACGGTTTTGGACATGCAAGGTTTCCACCATGTTGCTGTGATTTATGTAATGTTTCTTTCACTCAAAGTTCTGAACGGGCCGGGTGCCCACGGATATCCGACGGGCACCCGTGCTAACGGGTGAAAAATATACTTTTGTAAGTTCACAGGGACGGGACGGGGACGGGCGGTACTGAACTAAACGCCGGTGGGTAACATTTTATTGTGAAAAATCAGCACTGTTTCCACCCAAACAACGTCACTTGTGTAACTTAACACAACACACCGGCATAGAGCACGCCGGTCAGTTGTCTTAACTCACAAAAACACATTGAACATCCTGTTCAAGCTTTAAATTAAAATAATCTGACAATGTAAACGACACTTGCGTACGCATGCACGTTCTCGCGCTTGGCTATATATGGAAAGCTCGCTCCTCCGTTCTTCAGTTGACGTGCAGATTTCGGAACTAACCTGACCACTGAATGTACCGCTATTGTTGAAGGCTGCCAGCTTGTGTTAAAAGCATTTTAACACACTTTTAAATGGAGTGACAGTGTCTGTAGGCTATTTACTGCATGTAATCACGGGTAACGGGGCGGGCAACGGTTCCATTATTTGACTGGCGGGGCGGGTCTGGTTTGTATTTTGATATAGTGACGGGTCGGGTCTACGGATCTGATTATTGACGGGCGGTGTGGGTGCGGGTCGTCAAAATTAGACCCGTGCAGGACTCATGTGCCCATGTGACAACCCACTGGGGCCTGAAGTACAATAAATAAATGAACCATTTTAAATTAACCCTAGCGTCCATATTCTGGGGCTAACAATCTGCCTATTTTCGGCCAAGATATTCTGTGTACATTGAAAAAAAGAAGGGGGCCTTGAATAGGCCCCTGGAGGACCCCGGTCAACTAACTAAGGGTTTATAAGGTGGTTAAAAGTATGTGTGATTATGGAGGAGTGGAGGTATCTGCTGCCACCTAGTGGACATTAACATGAACACCAAAATCAACAGAAGAACCAGCAAATAGGAGAGGGAGGCAGAGGGAGGTAGGGAGGAAGAGAGAGATGAAGAGGAGGACGGTGCTCACCCAGAGTGACGAAGAAGCAGAACAGACTGTCTACGATGGTGTCCATGATGGCCTCCATGTCTGTGTCCACCAGGTCTGTCCTGTTGATGGCTACACACACACACACACACATAGCTATGATAAGCTAAATATACATATATTGTTCTTCAATGTGTGTGTGTGTGTGTGTGTGTGTGTGTGTGTGTGTGTGTGTGTGTGTGTGTGTGTGTGTGTGTGTGTGTGTGTGTGTGTGTGTGTGTGTGTGTGTGTGTGTGTGTGTGTGTGTGTGTGTGTGTGTGTGTGTGTGTGTGTGTGTGTGTGTGTCTCTCACCATGGTATGATATGAGCTCTTTGTTCTGATGAGCGAGAATAAACATGTCGTCTTCCAGAGTGATGAAGTTCAGATACTGGTCATACACCTGGCACACAAACAAACAAACACACACACACACACACACAGAATAAATTGTTTTATCATCTCCCCTCTTGAGGAAATATTTCAAATGACAATGTTAAAGTCACACAGTTACACATTTCGCACTGACAGATCAAGCTTTATACTCAGTAAAAGAAAAGCCTGTCAAGTAGTTGATGCGGATACAGAGATTTTGCTAGGAAAACCAGTGGCTATATAAAAAGCACTAATTGCGTCTAATAGTCTATTAACAGCTAGTGCTGCACTGGTGATGTCCACTAGTTTACGAAGTAATACTACTAACCTTGGTAACTTGGTTAACCGCATTTGCAGCTAGCGCAGCACTAGCAATGTCCTCTAGTTTACTGCGGCTGATGGCTGAGATGAAGTTCAGATAGTAGGACTCATACAGCTGATTCCGCAGGTCCTACAGACAGACAGGTACGGAGACAGACATATCTGTGTGTGTGCATATGTGTATCTAGTATATGTATCTGATTGCCTGTATAAGGTATAGTTTATTTATGTATATTAAGGATCATGGTTCATTGGTTTCTCTCTCTCTCTCTCTGTGTGTGTGTGTGTATATGTGTGTGTGTGTGTGTGTGTGTATGTGTGTGTGTGTGTGTGTGTGTGTGTGTGTGTGTGTGTGTGTGTGTGTGTGTGTGTGTGTGTGTGTGTGTGTGTGTGTGTGTGTGTGTGTGTGTGTGTGTGTGTGTGTGTGTGTGTGTGTGTGTTGTTACCTGACAAATCCTGTCAATATTCTCCTCTGTTGGCATGATGAAGTAGATGGCTGGAACATCTGGGATAGGCTCTCTATCTGAATGGAGTAAACTACACACACACACACACACACACAAACACTTTAGAGAGACCAAGTTCCAGAAAAGTAAACTTTTTGGAAGTACAAGGCTTCCACTCGACAACGTGTGTGTGTGTGTGTGTGTGTGTGTGTGTGTGTGTGTGTGTGTGTGTGTGTGTGTGTGTGTGTGTGTGTGTGTGTGTGTGTGTGTGTGTGTGTGTGTGTTTGTTTCCATTAGCTACTATATACCAGCCATTGGCAGGAGTCAAATTTGAAATGACCATTAATTAAAGTCATGTTTTCAATTAGCATACATTGACTGGCAAATTGTCAGTGAATGTGTGTTAGTATGTGGCTTCCTGAATGCAGAGTAGCCTACTACTACTGCCCTCCTGCTACACACAATCACAATGGTCACACAAAGGACACATGGATTTTCCAAGGGTGTGATAGCCACCAACATGGGCCGGGGAGCACCACGATTAAGCCAAGAAGTCATCTTCAGATGCACTCGTATCACATTTCAAAGTTGTATACCACATGTCGCAAAATCACACCATTCATCATCTGTAAAAAGTCCCCAACTTCCAAGCGGATATGTACAGGCACTGGGACTCCATCTATGACATGGAGAGAGCGCTGGAGCAAACCCTGGAAGAAATTGCAGGCAAGTGGCTTCCTTGGCATCATGAAACAGTAAACATAACAAGCTAATTATGTATGTAAAAGTTGAACAAGATGGAAACCCAAAAAGTGTTCCTGAAGCCATTTTAATTCTCCATAGTATGACGGTGTGGTTTGCCAAAATTAACAGATCATAGTTCATAGCGTTGTGCCATTAAACACAGAGTTACCAGGGGATCGCTCCAAATGTCAATAAACCGTATGCAAATTAGCCGTGCGGCCTGGTTAGAATGTCATCAAACAGTGTTGCTTAATTAGTCACTGTGCACAAAGACAGATGGGCTGCTGTTAGATTGTAGGCCTACATCTGTTCTTTTTTGGCAAGCGGCACCCTTGCGAAATGGAGTATAAATAACATGCCGTGTATTACATATGGATGTTGTTTTATTTGATATGGACCTTGAGTCTGAAATAAAGATGAATTGAATATAGCCGTCACATTTGGCTGCTAAATTTGAATCATATGGGCCAGGTTGGCCATCCAAAGAGTTAGCGGAAACTCTTGTGTGTATGACTGTGTTTGTGTGTGCGTTCTTACAGGTGCAGTGTGATGCCCATATCTCTGAGCTCTTTAACAGACAGTAGAGGGGAGATGATATCCTGTCCAAACCGGTCGTAGATCAATACCTGAATTTAAGAGTGGTCAAAGGTCACACAGCAGGAAATAAAATTGTTCTGACAGCAGTAATGATAACATCTATCTATGTAATAAAGTAATAGACTGCTGAACATTTTCCAATTTATCAGCGTTCAATGAAAGTGGAAATGTGAGTACTCCATTTAATTGAATTTTTTTGGATGTGCTACCTTTTTGGAATTTTTTTAATTCCTTTTTTTTATATGTATACTGAATTTGGGTCTAGCACTCCACTGAGAACCCATTGTTGATACGCAACCTCTTTTTCTTATTTTCCAATACTGTTGCCAATGTATAAGCCATGATGAATTTCAGTTTCACTCATGTACAAGCCAAACTTTCTGAAGAATGAAATCACATGAGCAATTTATTATCCACAAAAATACATTTCAACAAGTAACACTGGTAAAGCTCCAAGAAGTCAAGAATAACAGTGTGATCCTTACCTTCCATACTGGTTCAGATGCTGTGTTCTTCAGAGGAGGAGAATTTAAGTTCAACATGCGCCGTAGAGCAGCTGAAGATATGCACACACACACACACACACACACACACACACACACACACACACACACACACACACACACACACACACACACACACACACACACACACACACACACACACACACACACACACACACACACACACACACACACTTATTAACTAAGTGCTAGAATATTACATTTACAGAAGTGGTCTATTCGAAACAGTGTTCTAATCTAAACCATTGATTCTCAACCATTTTCATTTCAAGGTGTCAGACCCCTGATTCGATATGCTTTAGGCCACGGTATATAGATATCTCTGGGACCCCACTCGAAGAACATTGTTATTGTTAGATATGTCTGATATGGTCTGTCATTTGGTCCCAAATGGTCTGTATGGAGATAACTCTAATCAAAATACTAATACATTCTTGTATGTTCTCTAGTTGTATTATTTACTTGTACATGTAACTAATAATGTGAATCGGTGAAGATCGATCATTTAGCTGGGGACAAATGTTGACTGTAGCAGTTCAACCTGCATTTATGAGCATCAGGACCACAATACCTACTGAGAGAAGAGAACAGCATAGAAGGAAAATATATCCCAGTATATTATACTGGGATTAAGTTTCTTGTCAATATTGGTAGTTGCGGTGGTCTTTGGGCTTGTTTCTAAAGTGTAGTTAGTTGCTTATTAATTTGGGCTTGCTTCCTAATGTTGTTTAAACCAGTGGTTCTATGTCAAGGACCCCCAAATGAATATGTATTTGTTTTGTTTTAGTATTTTGTGCCAGGGGCCCACCCCCATACGAAATGTATGTTGTAAAATGTTTCAATTTTATTTTTTAAGATAATAGCCTGTGTGTGTGCTTATGTGGCCTAGTCGCTACTTTTGGGCATACATTACCCACTTCAGCACTATATACATTTAATTCAGCCATTTGAAAACAGCAGATCTACAAGCTCACAATGCGTAGCATATGTGAGCTAGTAGATCTGCTATTTTCAAACGTTTTTTAGACATTTTATACCTTTGAAAAATTGTGAAACGTGACATTCTGCCTACTGAGTACTTTCTACTTTTGGTTCTTTAAGTACATTTTGATACCAATACTTTTACTCTAGTACATTTTTAATTCCGGACTTTTACTTGTAACAGAGACAGAGTATTTCTACATTGAGGTATTGATACTTTTACTTAAGTAAAAAAAATAAAAAAAGAGTACTTTTTCCACCACTGACACTTACTGTGTATACTACTGTGTAGACTACTGAGTATACTACTGAGTATACTACTGTGTGTATACAACTGTACTGTGTGTATACTAATGTGTACACACAGTATACTACTGTGTGTAATCTGTGTAAACTACTGTATATACACAGTATACTACTGTGTAAACTACTGTATATACACAGTATACTACTGTGTAGACTACTGTGTGTGTGTGTATACTACTGTGTAAACTACTAACCACATTAGCAGAGCTATTTGGCGTCTCCCCAGCAGTCACTGTTTAGCTAATCCTAGCTTGTGTTTCGCTTGACAGCCACCAAATATACTACATGCCATTCCACAGGTTTAATTTCAGACGCGTTTCACAGTCAGCTATAGTGCTTTTGTGGCTGTACAAAACACCATTCATGGAGTAATTAATAATAACAAACACTTTGAATGGAGTTAACTGACAGGAAGACGCTAGCTGTAGGCATGATGCCACTCTCTACATCTCTGTCGACACACTTTTAGGGTTTGGAGGTGAATTATCACAACGTTACACTCTGAAAATTAAGTCGGTCTGCCAAAGAACAGAGGAGAATGGAAGGAAATATAGGGTTTTTGTCAAACCTGTCTGCTTCTCCCGTACGGACGCCGCCATGTTTTGTGTTGTTTATGCGGTGACGAGGCATCAGATGACGTGGCGTCGGACTAGTACTGTCGTCGTAGGATGACGTTGGGTCGTGGTCACGGCGACACCCGGTGGCCACTACTGGTAACGCACGCTGGGGTTTCTATTGAGAGTGGAAACCTTGTGTGGTTTACTGTAGATTATCATAGACCGACTAAGGGAAAGTTATTTCTCAGGCTCACACAAACTCAGACATGCAAATGTCTGAGATAAAAACAGCAGTTCTCCCAAATGCAACCAAAATGTAGCACTTAAAGGGATAGTTCACCCCCAAAATGACTTTTTTTCTATTGATTACTCACCCCATGGAGACTTGAATTCATGGATATTTTTTTGTTTATGTGGCATTCCTAAGCCAATAATTTGATGACCAGCAGCGGTTTTGGTAGGAGACGCAGTCTCCTTTGTGTCTCCTACGGGAAACATTGTACGATTTCTTTGTTTTTGTCACATTCCTAAGCCAATTATTTGATTACCGGCAGAGTCTCTGGTAGGAGACTCAAAGAGTCTCCTACTGAGTCTCCTATTGACCGATGACCCGGTCATCAAAATCTCCATGAATTCAAGGCTTTATGGGGTGTGTAATTGATGGAAAATAAGTAATTTTGTGGGTGAACTACTCCTTTAATCTGTAAACAAATGAGTAAGGCTATACAATTGACTTAAATGTAAGAAACACAAAATCTGTATCTGCTTTGCTTATCCTTAGTCATTGTTTTTCTTTCATTTGCCCCAGGACAGCTTGGCAAAACATAGATAGATGCTGTATTTAGACACCTAACAGCAAAGTAAGTATTGTGTATATATAACAAGATTAAAACACTCAAATTCAGGTTGAAACATTTATTTCTGAATGGCAGAAACCATGTTACTGTTCCATCATTCAAAGTTTAGGTTGAGGTCATTTTGTACATACCTATTCACTGTAGTGTAAAAAAAAGAAAAAAGTAAATACTGTAGATTTTGTTGCGACAGACAAAGGCATCTCAAACGGCACATATAAGACATCTCACATAAAATATGAAGTCGAAAAGAAAGGAAAAGTTAAATTATAAGAAAGAAATTCTGATCAGAAAAAAAGTAACGATGTTCCAACTGTACAAGCAAAACATGCATCTACTAGATTTTAAAGGAGAGAAGTAATGAAGTAATGAGAAGAAGTGATATAAATATACAGAATAACAAAAAAAGGAAAAAGAACAATCATTTCTCAACTTAGTTTGACCACTTTACGGTTGACATCTTCCAATGAAGGACCACTGAGGACTTTTGAAAAGTTGGCACCAAACATGTTTGCCTGGGCTGTCTATGTGTTATATTAGATAAACAGATACTTTAATCTGCACAAATGAAAATGCTGCAACTTGTAAATAGTATCCCAAAAATTATGAACTCAAAGTGCAGTAGGGGGAACTCTTTACTCTCATGTTGAAATGAAGTGGCTGGTGACACAGCGAACACAAATAAACGTGCCACAAAGATCAGTTTTTCTCTTGAGACGATCACAAAGGTTATGACACCAAGCCAGAGAATAACAACCAAAGAGATACAAAGAAATAATGTAATCGACAAACAGAAAAAAAAACTAAAAGATATAAACAGAGAAAAGCCAGTATTCTCAGTAAAAATGTGAGGATTTAGCACCATTCATCTGAAGGCCGGATCATCTTTCCCAGTTCTCTGATCTGGAAATGATCCCGCTTCAAAATGTTCTTAAAGGGATATTTCACTTTCAAAAAAAACTTTTGGTCATTTTATCATCTACTCAGGCCTTTGTGAGCCCCCCAGACAGTTTTTAAGTTGCTCGATTCAGTATTTAGACATTTGATATTCATTTTATCAGACACGCCCCCTTCCTATACAAACCCATTGTAACTTCAAACTCCATTTTTAATGTGTTAGATTCATAAAAAAAAAAACGTCCTTGGTTCTGGTGACTCACCCTGCCCCCCTAATACGCGAGGGGGCTGTGTTTTTTCAATGACTTTTTTCATTTATTAAAAAAATAAAATTTGGAAAATTTAAAAAATAAAATACAATAAAATAATAAAATAAAATAAATGAAAAAAATAATCAGAAAAACACGGCCCCCTCACGCATTAGGAGGGCAGGTTGAGTCACCAGAACCAAGGACGGGTGTTTTCGACGAATCTAACATGGTTAAAATGGATTTTGAAGTTACAATGGGTTTGAAGGGGGCGTATCTGATAAAATGAATATCAAATATATAAATACTGAATCGAGCAACTTAAAAACTGTCTGGGGGGCTGACAAAGGCCCGAGTAGATGGTAAAATGACCAAACGTTTTTTTGAAAGTGAAATATCCCTTTAACTTCCCTCTAAAAACATAAGCAATCTGCTGTGGGTTTCAGCTGCTACTCTTTCATACAGACATGAGTGGGCAACAGGACGCCACTGCAATAATTCAATCAGGAATTATTTCTGAACACTGTGATTGAAATTTGAAACAATAAGAAATATTTGTGAAACGGTTTAAGGAGCCAAAGAGTCAATGACACAAGACAAGTGTGTAGACCAGTGAACTGTGGCAACCCCGCTGACCACATTGTCCGCCTGACATCTTACATTTCTCATAAAAAGTTACCGGTACATGTTACGAGTGGAAAATGCTACTTTTAGAAGAGATATACAAAGACTTGCATGAAATACAATGTAGAGAAATATTGAACTGAAGACTGAAGACATTGAAACGAGGAAATGTCTAGAACGTTAGTCTTCTCTCAGATTCTCAGGTTAACACATGAAAAGTAACATCAGTAAAGCTTTCACCATCCCCACCATCTGGCTAACCCATCGTTGCTGTCAGGCAGAAACCTTGTATCTCCATATTTCAACTTTTTGTTTCTTCGTAAATTAACGCCCTGCTTGATCATGCAAGAGTGTCACACAAAAGGAGTGAATATCGGCTATTTTGACCATTTAAAATGTTCATAAATAAATAAGGCACGGTTTAGGACAGCGGTTCTAAAGCTATGGGTCGCGACCCAAAATGGGGTTGCGGGAAGGTGCCGTTGGGGTCGCGCGGTGGCATCCAAAAAATATGACTTTTTTCTTTTAATCAAGGAACAGTAAAAAAAAAAGAAGTAAAAAAAAGTGAGGTCGTCACCATCAAATAAACTATTGGCTTGACTCCACGGTCCACACACACGTCTGTCTACATAGTAGACACTCAGACACTGATTTAGCTATTCATAAACGATTTACTAATTATGATCAAAAAGAGCCATTTTGGCTGTTTTTGTTAGTCCGAGAGCGAGAGGGTACAGGACCATGGGTCCATTTGGTACCATCCGTACCCTTGCAGAGTTAAATTTAGATTGCGATGTAACGTTAACGTGCAGGGACGCTGGGGAGATCATTCTCACAGACAGACAAACACACCAGTTACCAACAGTTTGCCGCGATGGAGAAAAACACCATCGTTCAAAGATAAAATCGAGAGGTGGATCAACAAACTCCGGTGGTTCTAGCAACATATTTTGGCTAAATGCTCCAGTTTACATTACAAATGTGTGCACATTGAAACACCTCCATAGCGTTTCAGTTCCCGGGGGGGGGGGGGGGGGGCATATGGTATAAAAAAAGTGGGGAAATTGAGAACCCCTGGTTTAGGACATACAAGGTTCTCACCCGACAGCAACGCCATACTACTCATGTACTGCATAACCCCCGGTCACCCCCCCCCCCCCATCGATCATTACCTCCATCTATCCCTGCATGTGTGTGTACTTGTGTACAGTGAGTTCCATGCTGGTCTTAAATGTGGGATATGAAGAGACCACAGGTAAAGACAGACCGTTTGTGCTGGGATCCACCACAGGAGAGACACAATCATCCCTCCATCCATCCCTCTCTCCATTTGTCTGTCCATTCCTCTCTCCATCCATCCTCCCATCTGTCGCACATCCCTCCACTGCACGATCACAATGCATCTCTCCATCTGTGTAGTTCTCATCTTCCATCTTTCGGGCAGAACTGCTCCTCTCTCCACCTCTGCGTTTGTCCCACTCTCCCTCGTCTAGAAGAGAGACACCTTCTACTCCTCTCCTCCCTTCATCTCTCACTCTCTCGTCCGCCTCGTCTCCCAGGCTGCTGTGGGAGGAGGGGTGGAGGAAGCCGATGGTGGGACGAGGGAAGAGACCCACGGCAGGAATCTCCTCCACCCCAGAAACAAACAGCAGGAGGTCCTGGAGAGATATAGAACTCCTACCCACTGGGAGAGGAGAGGGAGAAGAGAGGAGAGGATTAGTTTCCGGTCCCCTTCCGGGGTGGTTTCATTTCATATAAAATCAATGTGAAGTAGGCCTGGGCAATTAACCGGAAATTAAACAGAAATGTAGAACCTCTAACTGACTTAATCTTGCTCAAGCAGTTATCATTTTAATAAATGTCTTATATATCGAATCAATATGGAATATGGAATATTTTTATAATAGACTAAATGGATTAGTCTCATTAAACCTAACCCTGTATTATACTTTGTGTAAAATTGTGGTGTACAACAATAGGGAAATAGGTGATGTACAAGTTTGTGAGCTTGTAGATCTGCTATTTTCACTTAATAAATTATTAATGAATTAATAAAAACATTCATTAATTGTAATCAAGGCCAAAGTTTGAAATAATGGTGATATTTGAAGTCATACCACCCAGTACTAATGCAAAGTGTTTTTGGGCGGTGTAGCTGCCCCTATAAGTGGGGTTGGGACACCTCATTAGTACACCCTTCGCTGTACTGTGATTGGCTCATACATTAGTACACCCCTACATTAGTACACCCCTAGCTGTACTGTGATTGGCTGACTCTATTGGCTGACTCTATTCAGCACTGTGATTGGCTAGCGAGACACATGATGAAATTAATAACCTATAAATAGGACTATGCACTTAAAAAAAACACTTTTTTTTAAAAGTGAGCTTCCATCACTGTGATGACCACACCGCCCACTTCACACTGGGTGTGATTTTTTTTTTTACCTTCACACTCCAGGAGAAAGTGTCTCCAGTAGCTGAAGACAGCCGTCTCTCTCTCCTGCCTGTCTGTCTGCGAGGAGAAGTTGACAGTGAAGAGCCACTTTGTGTTGTGAGCCGTCAGTTTATCTGCTGGACTGCAAAACGTTGCATAGAACACAGCTGGAAACAACTGGACCTGATTGAACACCCCCAGAGTACACAGACCCTCACGGAGCCTAGAGACAGATGAAAAATAAATAAACAGACAGTCATTTTCAGCTTGAAGTTTAATGTTAAGTTGTGTGTTGTGTTTCAGATCTATAAAGTACATGTAAATTCAGTCGGCAAACACGCACGCACACACACACACACGGTGTTTGTACTATAATACGTGTGAGGACATCAATATTTAGGACGGTGATTTTATGAATCAATTAGCAGATATACAAGACCTCAACATGTCGTGCTGCACATAAATAAACATGTGTAAAATACATAAATGAACAAAATAAGAAGAAATAAGACAATGCCATTTTACAAGTAAATGGTCCTCCTCCTCATTGACCAGGCCTTTTCAAGAAATGAAGCAAAAGAAAAAATGTCATGTTGAAAGAGACGTTTCAGTTTCTCCTTTCCATTGTAAGCTTGTTTTCAGTGCACGACACTAGCGTGCAAGTAAGTATAAATCAGGTATAACTCTTGACGATATCCCCTAAACCTAAACTCTAAATGTCTAATCCTAAACCCAAGCTGAATCTTTTCCTAATAGTACAACATAGTACAACTAAAACAAATTGTGCTCACAATGTCTATTTCTCAAATTTGACTATACTTGTGGGGACATTTGGCCCTCACAAGTATAGTAATACAAGTACAGAAGCACACAGACACACACACACACACACACACACACACACACACACACACACACACACACACACACACACCTCTGCAGTGGTAGCTGCATCCTGGTGATCATGGTGAAGTTCACCAGATCTTCTACCAGAGCCTCCTTGTCATCCAGGCTGCTGATTTCTCGCCAACAGCCGGCCACCTCCAGGAACTGCTGACACGATGCTACGGCCTCCTTCAGGTCCTCCAATGACCTCGCCTCTGCTATCTACAAGAGAGTCAACCAATCAAAATGGACAGTCCATCAATACCACGTTCAATCAAACAGTCCCGTCTGTCAGTCATACAGTACAGCTAGTCTGTCAGATAACTAGCCAGTCAGTTGGTCGTACAGCTACTTAGCTAGTCCAAAAGTAGCAGATCGACAAGATCAGCTACTTTTGATACTTCTGTGTGACGCTGTAGTATGATCAAGTAGGGCGTGAATTTACGGAAAAACAAAAAGGTAGAATATGGAGACAGCAACGATTGGTACTAGTATCACTCACCATGTTGACCTGCCGTGTGCAGTGTGTGTTGTGTGTCATGTGTGTGCGCGTGAGCGGAGAGTCTCTGGGGTGATTGAACAGACACTGGAACAGAGCAGGGGAGAAGAACCGGACAGGAGGTCCTCCATGAACCAGAGACAACGCCAGGAGACAACCTACGTCATAGTACAGGTCCTCACGGAGAGCTGGATGGAAAGACAGACGGATAGACACGCACGCAGATTAGCATATTCATCACTTTACTAATCACTAGGTTTGTCACAGTGGTACCAGGGCTGGGAAATATGGCTAAAATCAAATAAAAAAATTTTTTTACCAACGTTATGCCACTGCTAAAACCACCCACAACCCAGTTACAGGTACTACAAACTACATACAGTTACTGAGGCAGACAGCCGTGTCAAGATACAAGCTCTCTGACTGAACATCAATTATACATAGTACACACACACACACACACACACACACACACACACACACACACACACACACACACACACACACACACACACACACACACACACACACAGTCTAGTCATACCCTGGGCATCCAGCGCCAGGTTTTTGTGTCTGTCTGGGCCTTCGAACACAGGACACTTCTGGATCTGCTCTACCAACAGCTTCAGGAAGTAACGCCTGGACACGTCATCGTCACCAAAGGGGCTGCTGGGAAACGGAGTCCTGTGGCCATCTTTGAACCTGAATGCAGATGTTGGCGAGTTATTGACAAAGAAAACACCACAACAAACACTGGACAGGAGGAATCAGGAAACAATCGTCCCACAAACAAAAAAGGACCACAATGAAAATAAGCTCTTGAGCTCTTTTTTTATTCTTTTGACAGATACAGCATGTGCAAAAATGTATGTCCATGCATTTTTGTCAATAAAAACATCAGCCAGTCAGTCAATCAATCAAGGCAAGTGTAAGGACTGCGACAAACAATTTTCTTTATAATGTTCATTTTATTGTATTATTAATCTACCGTAATTTAGACCAGAACATTACCATAACATTTGAAAATTAAAAATAGCAGCATCTTAGAATTATCAATATGTTAGCAGTCAAATCCATAACGGTTTATGGCATTAACATCTTGGTGTAAAGTTGTAAATAGCACATTGTTCAGTTACAAACATGTCATGTTATAAATTCTCTTTTGATTGATTAATCCACTCCTTAATTTATCGTTTCACCCTTACTTGAGTATATTGTCCTGTACAGATACGGGATCAGGGTAGGATTTTGTTGCGACTTTAAAGGGCAAGACCACTTTGGTACAGGTTTGAGTTGTGTAGTTACCTTGCCATTATGTAACTCCAAAGGTGGACAAGAAATCAAAAATAATTGCTCCATTGATTAGAAATTGATAATTCAAAATATGCTCCTCATTGACTTACATTGTACACTGAAACAGCTCTCAAAGTCACTCTTTTAGCACATAAACGAACACAAACAAAGCTGATTCAGAGAATATATAGAACATCACCAAACCCAGTACTGTTTGTTTTTTTAATAAAAATGACAACTTCCTGTTGATTTTACTATTTGAAGATCCGGATCCGGATCCGTGGATCCAGTCCGGGTTTTCTTCTAAATATAAATAGCAAAATCAACAGGAAGCTAACATTTTTATTTAAAAAAAATAAATACTGGGTTTGGTTATGTTCTATATTCTCTGAATCAACTTTGTTTCCGTCCATTTACGTGCTAAAAGAGTGACTTTGAGAGCTGTTTCAGCGTACAATGTAAGTCAATGAGGAGCATATTTTGAATTATCAATTTCTAATCAATGGAGCAATTATTTTTGATTTCTTGTCCACCTTTGGAGTTACATAATGGCAAGCTAACTACACAACCCAAAACTCTAACAAAGTGGTCTTGCCCTTTAAGCCTGATTGCAGATCAGTGACTGGAGTCAGTCGAAAAAAAGAGCTCATTAAGTGTATTGTGACACTGACCTGACTGTGAGTCTGTGTGTGGGGTTGAAGTCAGGTCTCTTCAGATGGGACAGCCCTGCAACCAGAGCCTGGTCTCCACTCACCTCTACTGGGGAACCGGGGGGGACGGAGTGGGGGGAGTGGGACGGAGATGGTTGTCCTTGGACTTTGGACGAGGACTGGGTGTGGATGGGATGAGGGTTATTTGGGGAAGAAGACTGGGGCTGAGAGTGGAAAGAGGTGGAAGTGAGCTGGAGGGCTAAAGATTGGAGAAGCTCTTCTGAAGTTAAAGTACTTATAGACAGAGATGGCCTGAAAGACAAAATGGAGAGAGAGAGATAGGAAGGGAAGGAGAGGACACAGAGATGCATTTACAAAACAAAATAAAGCAAATTTATGATCAATAAAAAATGATCTTACTATTGTATACACATTATCGGATAATGTGTATACAATAGTAAGAAGGATAATCCTTCAGGGTTTTGTCCGGCTGAAAAGAGGGCTTAGGTGGTGACTTTGAGTGACAGTGACTGTGGTCAGTTTGGTTTTACTGCCACTGCCTGGTGTGGTCTGTAAGAGATCACCACAATGCATCGAGATGTATAACAAATAGAGATGTGAGACAAAAAATGAAAGACTAACTCAAAACCTATGGGCTGGGATGTGTAGGAAGCGCTAGAGGGATTTTAATTTGAAATGACTTCTGAGAACATAACTGAAGACCCCTGCAGCTGTAATTGAAGACTGTGAAACCACTGTAAACGGCCCCTGATGACGCAATACAAAATGGTTCGCACAGAATATTTTTTTAAAGGGCAACAACCAATGGGCATTGGGGAAACTCCAACACTTGCTGGTGAGAAAGCACAATGCGGTAGCCATTTTACAGTAGGCCTTTAAAAAGACATGAAAAACTGTATGTGTGTGGTTTTTACCTCTTACAGGTGACAGTGGAGTGAAGAGAGGAGCGCTGTCGTTTGGCAAGTAGACTTCTCCTCTGAACTTTTTCAGGAGAAAAACCTCCTCCTCTCTGGATGACAGAGGCTGGGACAGGACCAGTAGATTGACATTGATCATTTAATTGATTGATTATTGACTAGTTGAGAACAAATATACAAATATTCATTCATTGACTGACAGTTTGATTGAGTGATGGATCTAATCAGCAACATAATAAATCAAATAATCACAATTATAACAAGTAAACTAAGAGAAAGCTGAAGGGAGGAAAAGATGGGACCAGTAAAAAAAAGTTACCTTTCCCATCTACAGCCAGAGTGCATTCATCACAAGCCCAGTCTGTAGTGTATAACTCCAGATCAGAACATTTCCGGTGTGTTCCTCTGGAGCCGCACAGCCTGCAGCGAACCACTGCATACCACCTGTACACAATAACACAGCTGATCATGTACCAGTAAATTGGAAAATATGAAAACAAAATTTAAGTTTCTGCTATAAAAATGCCGTTGTCTTCCTTGAGTGATAGGGTGTGATCAGTAGCCTCAGGGCAGCGTGACGATTACTTTGATCTGACTTTACCACCTTAAAACAAGGGTGTGAAATCCTGCTCATTGTTTTCTTTGTCCCCTAGGCCATGCTTGTGAGAGAGATGCATACAAAGACACAGTGAAAGATATGAGGAGAGGCTTGAGGATGAGGTGACGAGAGAGGGACAGAGAGGACACAGGCGAAGACTTCTTGTCTATCTAGGCTAAGATGCTACTCGCTTGGCTTGCTTCATAATCTATATTAAACATCCATTTGCATCCACCTTCTCATGGAAAGTATAATTTTTCCATAACACCAGTGATACAACAACAACAACAACACAATGAATCACATATTACCTGGACAATGACAACACACAATGACAGCAACAACACAACACACTTTCGTCGGGCAGAAACCTTGTACCTCCACATTTCAACTTTCAATGCCCCCCACCCCCTATATTAATGCCCTACTTCGTCATTCTAGTGTCACACAAAAGAAGCAAAAATAGCCGATCTACAAGCTTACAACGCTTCTGAGTAGATCTGCTATTTTGGAAGTAAAAGTGAGTGTGTCTGTGGGTTTTACAAATATTTAACCAATTAAAAGTATTGTGACTAAATATTAACTACATTGGATCCATTGGAACACAGGTTATTTTTTCCCCATTTCCTGAAAAGTAACAGTTTTGGACATACAAGGTTTCCACCAGACAGTGATGACATGCAACATAACATACTGATCACACACACACACACACACAGCGTACCCAGACTTGGCAGAGTGTGTGCGTCCATCCGTGCAGAGGCAGATGGGAGCATCACAGTTCTGGTAGACCTCCAGCAGGTCCTCAAATGCATTCTCCTCCAACTCCCAGGATGCATCTCTACAGCAACACACATTAAAAAAATAGAATTAAATGAATCGAAAATTGAATTAAAGACGTGATATTTTTTTGTTTAAAACAAATATGTTTTGTTACTGAACAAACACTCTATAGAAATGATTCATATGGGAATATAGAACTATTTAACATCAAAATCACTTGCACCGCTTTTAACATACCAACATAAATTTAAATATAAATGTATAAATATAAATATGGTGTTACCTCTCAGGTATGTGTATTCCCATACGCAGCATCTCCTGTTGGAAGCTCTCCTTGTTGTTACACAGCGTACATCTGAAGAAGAAAAGACCAGCGCTTTGGGCCTGGTGCTGCCAGACAGAAAAGAAAGCAAACAAAAACCATGTGAAATAAATGTAAGCTCTGCTATCCATTAACCACTTAACCATGTACTTCTTTCTGCCGGGGTCCCCCCCCAAGCCGAGTCTATACTTAATCCCTTCCTTTTTCCTCTATAGACCAAAGTTCCTCACCAAAAAAAAAGCTGATCTTTACATCGGCTATTTCCGCCGAATGTTGGCCTATGACATGCCTAGAATAGGGGGACGCTAGAGTTCATGTGGTCAACTCAAAACAAATCAAACTATGGAGGGTTGCACTCAGAAACAAAAATCCTTATTTTTTATATTGTTCCATATGCCTCACATTGACACAGTGTCAAGACGTTTCGGCTATCCAGCCTTCATCAGTGTGAAAATAACAGTGTTTGTCAAATTAATCACAAGTCACCACACACACACACACACACACACACACATTGTGTCTGTCCTACCTGGACACAGTCCCTGTGGAACCAGCTGGTATGGCAGGCCGGACATTTGAGGAGGCTGTAGGACAGGGTAGGTTCGATAGAGTCTAGACACACTGAACACGACTGAGGAAGACTCAGGTCCAAAGAGGCCGAGTTAGTCTGCACTGGACTGTGGTCTGCACAGAAAGACCTGAGGAAGGACAGAAAGACACACAGACAAACAGGCAGACAAAGTTAATACACCGAATGGCAGAGGATGTGACACTTGGTGCCATCTTTGGCACACAGGCTGACAAAACGTTCAAGTTTCCTGGTGCATTTTATTACAATCTTCAGTCGACCTAAAAACTGATTGAGTTAACAAGTAAGGACCCCTGGGGGATCCAGGTCAAAAAATATTTAGTTTAGTCAATGCAAATGGCTACGTTTTTAATTGTTGATCCGGATAGATAGAGTATTATATTGCAGGCAGAAAGGAAACCAAGGAAAGGTGTGCACAGAAGGAGAGAAGATACGAGTAAAAGGGGTTCGGGACTCTAAAACTTGTAAAGCATTTTGAATTCTGTTTGTGTGTGGAAGGTGCTATATACAAATGAACTTTCCTTGCCTTACTGACAGCCAGCCAGGTATGCATAGACATACAGAAAGACTGTTATGCTTAATGTATACTTCATTGTCATTGTTCATAAATCAGGCGTCAGATAGTAATGTGACTTACGGGAAGAGGTCGGTGAACTGGAAGATGAAGCGTAGTTTCTTTCCGCAAGGGAAGTGAATCTTCTTGCTACACGATCGAACTGAGCAGCCCACTGACGCTCCCTTCTTCTTACAAGCCGAACAAGTCTACACACAGACAGAATAAGACATGATCATCTTCCTACAAGTCATTACGCATCAACCCTCTGAATGCTTTTATTTGTAGATAGATTAAAGACAGACAGACTGTCATCAACACAGCCCGTATTTAATGCAATGCAGCATGTCATTTGAATCAGCTGATGTAATTAACCACTTGAACCCTAGCGTCCCTATTCTGGACATGTCATAATAGGCAAAAATGTGGCGAAAATAGCCGATCTACAAGCTCACAATGTGTCACAATGCAACACGTTGTGAGCTTGTAGATCTGCTACTTTTGTGCAACGAGATAGACATTGAAACTAAATATTGCACCAACAACTCAATGGTCCTCTCTATTCTTTCTGTGTTGTTGTTGGCTATGTTTTGTGTCTATTAAAGCTGTTGTTCTGAATCTGAAAAAAGATTGAGTGACCTACCAGCCGAGAAGAACGCCGCACCTCCTGTTTAATGTCATCCACCAGGAAACCACACACACCCTCATTTTCCTCCCCTTTCTGGTACACACCACTGGACATCAGCTAAAACACAGTATCTTTTTGTTAAAATCTTTAATCTGTTTTTTTTTGTCATACCGATAAATAGTTCCATTGATCGAAGCCGAAATACGACAGGTTGATTCTTGAAAAAATAGACATGCA
The DNA here is from genome assembly GCF_963280865.1 of Gymnoscopelus braueri. Classification (NCBI taxonomy): domain Eukaryota; kingdom Metazoa; phylum Chordata; class Actinopteri; order Myctophiformes; family Myctophidae; genus Gymnoscopelus; species Gymnoscopelus braueri. The sequence goes on along the minus strand of NC_137621.1, from coordinate 38,111,053 downwards.
ATGAAAATAGCCCACCCATCACACACACACACACTTACCAAACAGAAGTAATGGACAGTGAGTTTGTGCTCCTTCAGAGTCACCTTCTCACCATACTGGTCAGGGTCATCGGCACTGAGCTTGCAGAGAACACAGCCTACAGAAAGAGTGCAATAATAACAGCGGGCAATAAATAAAACATCCGGGCAAGTGGAGTTTGCTTTCAGGTTGCCTGACGGGCAAGTGCGTTTGAATGGGGAAGCAACAGTCTTCATTAAATATTATTGGTTATTCATGAAGAACAAATAATGCTACCAGCAGTACCGCGGGAAGTAGGGGTGCTGGGGGGGCTGCAGCACCCCCTGAAAATAATGTCTGAAAAAAATATATACTAATAATAAATAAATACAATTATTAAAAACATTTCCGTTTGTTGTTGGTCGTTATTTGGGGGGGGATTTAGTGCAATATGTGTTCTGGAACCGAATTAAAGTAACAAAGAAATAAGGGGAAAAAAAGTTTTTAAAAAAACGGCAAAAGCCACACTAGTTGGGCACACGTGCACATACAGCACCCGTACCCTAAAACATCTTCCCGTGGCTATGGCTACCAGTAGCAGTTGTGCTCATTCAGATTTTCAAAGTGACTGTCGCCATTATCAATTGGATTTAACATTCATTTGATTTACTTTTCGGGCAAGGGGGAGGGAATCTGAGAACTTAAGAGTCAACCCCTGGACATGACATTTCCGTTTTGGGTCTCGAGCTAAAATGTTTTGGAACCACCACTGTACAAGTATCATTCACAATAGACCCACACAGGCAGTTACATTAGATTTGTATTATGTTATGGTATTGCATGATATATAATGTATTTTTAACTAAATTGTGTATTTTACTCACAGTCCTCTGTGACTCCCGAGAGGGAAATCTGGTCTCTCTTCCTCACCATGTTTGTTGTGTGGTTACCCTGTTAAGAGACATCAGGAGGGAAATGCATGGATTAAAGAAGAATAAATACTCACGACTGAAAAAAGATTTGTTAGGCTAAGTCTTAATATGTGAAACATTGTGTAAGGAGCCCCCACACACTAGCGCTGTGTTTCATAAACGATTAGCACAATATATAGAATTATGGCCATACAACCAACCCGTTGAAGAAATTGCAGATTGATGCTACGGTATTCTTTTTGCTAGTTTGACCAGTCCACTTCAAATACTCTTTGAATTTTAAATAATGAATGAATAATGAATCAACAAGCTTTTACAACACGTCGACGTGTTGTAAGCTTGTAGATTTCCTATTTTCGGTGCATGAAATGCTGACTTCTATGGAATCCAAATGACTGAAAATCAGTCGTGGTGACCGAGAACTTTAATCCATGGAAATGTAACCTGTGGCGCTTCGGGCAGTATTCTCACAAATTATTGATAACTCACTATAACTCATTAACGCTACATTTTCCTAACCTTTTTCAACTAAACCACTTGCAAAATTTGCAAATTCTGCTCAGTGACTGTGAGGAGTTTCATCAACTTATCTTAGCCATAACCTTTATTGCAGTAATTGTTAGACAATTTAAAAAATCTGATGATTATTTGATTTATCCATTAGGTAATTCTGAGAATGTACAAATGTAACATTTCACCTCTGTCGGGTGGAAACCTCATATACCTCATTATGTCCAAAACTGTTCCTTTTCAGGATTCAAATAAAAAAATGGCAGATCCACTTTGTAGATTCAGATTATTATAACAAAACATACGTTAACCAGTTCAGCCCTACATTTCGGCCATTTGAAAATAGCCGATTTGATTCATTTGACAACTTGTGAAATGGGACCTTCTGCATGATGAATCATTTCTACTACTGGTACTTTAAGTACATTTTGATACCAATACTTTTGTACTTTTACCCAAGTAAATATTGAATTCTGTAGCCTGCCCTACTATAACTTGTTACAGAGTATTTCTACATTGCAGTATTGATACTTTTACTTAAGTAAACAATGTGAGTACAGACCTAATATTGAACTGTACTTTCCTGTGCTTGTCTTTGCAAACTGTTAATAAAGTATTCAATCAAATGATCAAAAGTACTTTTCCCACCACTCTGGTTGTGGTTTAGTGGTCAGGCATTGTTCTCACCCGAAACATTATCATATTATTATATCAGTCACAGCTTTAGGGCTAAATAAACCACAGTTATTAGTCTGAGAGGTTCAAATAAAACTTATTTAATCAATCTTTGCATCAATAAGTAACGTTGATTCTCTTTCGAAGTGTCTAGTCTACATAATCATTCTATAACCGACGCCATAAGAGCAGTGTTGCCATGTTTTGTGAGAGAAACAAGCAACTTGGTCTAGGGGGAAACAAGCCGAAAGAAGCAACATGAGCACTTTAGCCATGGTTCACATGACCGCTCGTCTGTCACAACATGACAAAAGTAAAAGCAAAACAGAGGTCATGGTGTTCAGACCCCGCACTGCCTGTGACACCTCCTCTCTGGATCTGGGCCCCCTGCAGCCATTTCTAAAACATTCACTAACCTTGGTGTCAAATTGGACAGCGATTTTAGCCAAAGTCAAGTCTGCTGTAACCCTTTCTGATTTTGAACTTCTTATCCATGCTTTGATCTCAACCCGACTCGACTACTGTAATGCACTTTATGTTGGCATTAGCCAAGCCTAGCCTGGTAAACCCTCCCTCCAGAAATCTCATTTGTATTTTATTTCACTCCTGGAATCAAATGGAAATGAGATTTCCGGAGGGAGGTTTTACCAGGCTAAGCCAAGCCTGCTTGTCACGACTAGTTAGTCCAAAACGCGGCCGCTCGCCTCTTAACAGGGCCACGGAAATATGATCACATCTCCCCGATTCTTGCCTCCCTACACTGGCTCCCTGTTCGTTACAGCATTGGTTCTCAAAGTGGGGGGGTCCTTGAGGGAGTTCCAGGGGGTCCCCAGCTAAATGATAGATTAGGCACCAAATGGACCCTTAAGGGTCTATAACTCTGAGCGTGTACAAATGGAACCAAATGGACCCTAACTGGTCCATTTGGTTCCATTTGTACACTCTCAGAGTTAAATTGACATAGATTTTACAATATAAATTGCGGTCCAAGTGATAGAAATGCCATTAAATGGGGGTCTGTAGCCCTAATGCATGTCAAACTGGTGATCCTTGATCCGTGGGCTAATTCCTTGACATGAAAAAGTTTGAGAACCACTGCGTTACAGGATTCAGTTTAAGACTTTTTAATGTTTGTCTTTAAATGGGCTGGCACCATTATACATATCCGAACTTCTACCTCTCAATAACGCTACAAGGGTCTTGAGGTCTACTGACTAGTCACTCCTTAAGGTCCCAGCAACAAAGTTGAAAACACGGGGAGACAGATAGATCATTTTCCTTCACAGCGCCCACACTGTGGAACGAGCTTCCACCCCATGTTAGTAGAAAGACTGGTGACGCGAGGTTACCCCATGTTAGAGCGTTTCAAACCCTGCCTGTGTTTAAATCACGTTTGAAAACTCACTTGTTCTCCTTGGCGTTTGAAAATTCAGATTGAGAAGCTGCATGCTTCCTCCAGGCATTGTGTCAAATGTTGTCTTGTTTATTGTGTGTGTTCTCTCGTTTATTTTAGTATTTTTTACTAAGTGTACAGCACTTTGGTTCAACACTGTTGTTTTAAATGTGCTCTATAAATAAAGTGGATTGGATGACAGCAGTGGTGTAAAGTAACTAAGTACATTTACTCAAGTATTGTACTTAAGTACAATTTTGAGGTACTTTTACTTTACTGGAGTATTTCTAAATTGTCTATACTTTTACTTCTACTCCATTACATATCAGAGGCAAATACTGTACTTTTACTCCACTACAACTATTTGAAAAATGTAGTTACTAGTTACTTTGCAGATATAAATGATTACATTATAAAACATACATTAACCACTTTAGCCCTATTTTATACATAGGCTATTTGAAAATAGCCAATCTACAAGCTCACAACGCCTCGCGTTGTGAGCTTGTAGATCTGCTATTTTCAAAAACTCTTGTAATAAAATTAGGAATATTTTTGAAACATTCTAACAACACAAATGCTCCCTGGCACAAAACATTTATGAAAATATTTGTTTAAACTTGTTTAAAAAATAATTAAAGAAATGTCGGAAACAAGCCCAAATAATAAGAAACTACACTTTAGAAACAAGCCTAAAAACCCGCAACTACCAATATTTACAAGCTACTTTACAGAAAAATAAGCCCAAATTCGCTTATAATAAGCCGACATGGCAACCCTGGTACCGCTCGCGTACACAATAGACGAAGCTAAAAGGTTAGCGCTGCTATAATGACGTTAATATCAGAAAGTACATAACCATAACATACAAGAATATATATAAATACCCGCTATGTATGTAGAGTCGTGGTGTTTTCAATCTGAGGTCATTTTCTATCTCACTTTTTCTGTTTTGTTTTGGTGAAAAAGCAGCTGTTTCTTTTTAAATTTCCCACTTTTTCAAAACACCCGAGGAGAAGGTAAAACCTCTTCCGCTTCCGGTAAAAGTGACGTAACAAAATAAACTGCCCAATCGGCAGCTAGCGCCGAATCAATATTATAAAATCAACAGTGGTGTAAAGTAACTCAGTACTCAAGTACTGTACTTAAGTACCATTTTGAGGTACTTTTACTTTACTGGATTATATATTATTTTTAGTACTTTTAACTTTACTTCACTACATCTTAGAGGCAAATATTGTACTTTTACTCCACTACAATTATTATTACAAAACATACATTACCCACTTCAGCCCTATATACATTTCAGCCATTTGAAAATAGCAGATCTACAAGCTCACAATGCATCGTGCGACGCATTGTGAGCTTATAGATCTGCTATTTATACATTTATACATTTTATACATTTGAAAACTTGGGACATTCTACACAAGTACTTTCAACTTTTGGTACTTTAAGTACATTTTGATGCCAATACCTATACCAATACCTTTTTTTAACTTTTACTCAAGTCAGTTTTGAATTCCGGACTTTTACTTGTAACAGAGTATTTATTTCTACATTGCAGTATTGATACTTTTACTTAAGTAAAACATGTGAGTACTATATATATATATATATATATATATATATATATATATATATATATATATATATATATATATATATATTAAAATAACTTTAGGAAGTAAAATAAAGCACTGATGAAGAAATCACTGGACTGGGACCATTTTAATAAATCACCACTAGATGGCGGTAAAAGACAAGACATTCACGCCTGAATCATCTGAATATATTTATTACATCCAACGATCAACAATCAAGTCGATGCAATTTCCCTGTCCCAATGTACCACATAATACAGACTAATATTACAACATAATAGAATGACTCAATTTCATCCATAAGAATACAATCAACGCTGTATTGATGTAATGTCACAGTCGAAAAGTGTCACATGAAAGTATTTAATGAATTGAATACACATGGACCCCAATGGAAACAAGCCATAGTGTTTTCTTAGGTTCAATCCTTTTAGCATTGAATTTGTATTAAACTGTACTTTCTGTGCTTTTTTGCAAACTGTTAATAAAGTATTCAATCAATAAATCAATCACATATACAAAAGAATAAATATAAAAAGAATGACCAAACTTCACAATGTATACGATAAATAGGCCTCCCTCAAATCTGTACACAGTCTGTAAAGTAAGAATACTACATATAGGCTATAGCAGTTATATTGAGAACACTTGAAACAAATCTGACACAGGCCACTGACTCTGGAGCCGGTTTTGGAGTTTAGTGCCTTGCTCAAAAGCATCAGTAGGCCTACTCGATGTGACCACTGTTTGCAGTTCAGTTCCTCTTTCGTGTCACTGCTGTTCAACTCCTCTCACTGGTGCACACATACACATGGACACAAACACATACATACATATCCCAGCTACATTAATTCATGAAAATGAAAAACAAATATATATATTCATTAAAAAAAAACACCTCAAGAAAATAGTTTCAGTATAAACTGGTCGAGTAAAGGTCTGACCCCTCTATGTTACCATGCCAACAAACTGGGAAGTGAGAAAGGTGGCAACCCCTACCTGCAACCCCATAAGCCACAATAATTACCCCCCCTCTCTCTCTCTCTCTCTCTCTCTCTCTCTCTCTCTCTCTCTCTCTCTCTCTCTCTCTCTCTTCTCTCTCTCTCTCTCTCCTCTCTCTCTCTCTCTCTCTCTCTCTCTCTCTCTCTCTCACACACACACACACACACACACACACACACACACACACACACACACACACACACACACACACACACACACACACACACACACACACACACACACACACACACTGGGAGCCTTTCTGTACTATGGAGGGAGAAATGATAAGTGATTCATTGACAGGCTCATGGTGATGGCAGTCCTGTCTGTGAACACATTCAGTGTGTTTGGAGGGGAGAACACTGGATGTGTTGGTTGTCCTCCCTCTGTGTGTGTGTGTGTGTGTGTGTGTGTGTGTGTGTGTGTGTGTGTGTGTGTGTGTGTGTGTGTGTGAGAGAGAGAGAGAGTGTGAGAGAGAGAGAGGTTTTGGTTTCCAGGTGTGATGCTGATGGCTTTCTGAGAAACACAAAACATTCTCTTCTGTTGTTCCCTCCCTATAACACACAAACACACACACACGCACGCACGCACGCACGCACGCACGCGCGCGCGCACACACACACACACACACACACACACACACACACACACACACACACACACACACACACACACACACACAAGGTCCACCTCTGTCTGAGCTGTGCAGCTCGACAAGCTAATTTAGCCAATTACATCCAGGTGTGACGTTAATTCCCCTAGAGGAGGTAAAAATAACATAATTACACATCTGTCCACAGACTGTTCTCCCCTGTGCGTGTTACACGCACACACATGCGATACAGACAAAAACACGACACACAATAGGCTACACTTGGACACAGCGGCACACGTAACAGACACACAAAACTGTACGTTGAGAGACATGCACACTGCACATAAACCCTCACAAACCCACACATGAGGATCAGAGTGAATGGAAGACATGTTGCACGTGATAGTTGTGTCAAAGTGGGGATGAATGCAGTGGAAGACAAACGTGGTCACTTTGTCATATGGTGGTGTGTCCAGACAGCAGACCACAATGGACCACAATTTCACAGGATCACAATGGAAACAAGCCCTTAGGGCTTTTTGTGTTATCCTTTTAGCACCATTGTATAATAGTATCACTGTACTATTTGTAAACTGTTAATAAAGTATTCAATCAATCAATCAATCAATCAATCAGTCAGACTCCCTAGATCTGTGAGTATTCTCTAGTTCAGTGTGTGTGTGTGTGTGTGTGTGTGTGTGTGTGTGTGTGTGTGTGTGTGTGTGTGTGTGTGTGTGTGTGTGTGTGTGTGTGTGTGTGTGTGTGTGTGTGTGTGTGTGTGTGTGTGTGCTAGCACGAGCACACACATGCACACTGCACAGGCACATGCATGTGTGTGTGTGTTCAGCATTAGGTGTTTTTTCCTGCCACAGAGAGTTTTCCTGCCTCTAAAGGCTAATTATGTGGAGCTGCTGAAGTGAAGAAATCAGTTTTTGTCTACACTGTGTGTGTGTGTGTGTGTGTGTGTGTGTGTGTGTGTGTGTGTGTGTGTGTGTGTGTGTGTGTGTGTGTGTGTGTGTGTGTGTGTGTGTGTGTGTGTGTGTGTGTGTGTGTGTGTGTGTGTGTGTGTGTGTGTGTGTGTGTACACACCATAGTTTTCTGTTCTCAAATACAAAGAAACAGTGTGTTCTCTCCCTCTTCCTCTCTCTCTCTCTCTCTCTCTCTCTCTCTCTCTCTCTCTCTCTCTCTCTCTCTCTCTCTCTCTCTCTCTCTCTCTCTCTCTCTGTTCAAAGTACACAGGCTCTCCTCCGAATGAGAATATGAGACATATAACCTGTTGGCATTAATGACAATAACAACTCAAAATGTAGGACAGGGACAGACAGAGTGAACGCCTCTCCCTCACACTCTTACAAGCTTGTCAAAGGAGACGTAACAAAAATTAACATCACAGACTTCAAATGCTGTGTAAGTGCACACATTCCAAATATATTTAGACTATATCTTTCATATACATCCACAGTTTTTCACTGTCTCCCCCCTATCAGCTTTCCATACCATCTTTCTTTCCTACATTGTCTCCCTATCAGCTCTCCTGCTGTCCGTCTCGATAAAGTCCAAAGGGAAATAGATTTAAAAATATATAATTTGATCACAGAATCCTTGTTAGTGGTAGATTGACCTACATGATTGGTACGGTATGTTATTTCCCATGACTGCCCTCATACAGGCTGTATTATTATCACAGATGAATCTGTCAGTCCGTCTGTCACACAGACACGTGGCCCTCGGAGACCCTCACACTCTCATGAATAGAGGTCCTTCCAGGGAATCATGGAAAGGGTCCGATGGTTGGAACACACATCTAGACCCCTTTTTCTGCTTGTGTGTGCATCGGCTGCTAATGTTTAGTCGTCTCTGAATGGGCACGTCAAAGCATTTGAATCTACAAGTGTGTGTATGTATACCTCCACCCCATGGACATAGATCAGCATTTTATTTTTTATTTTTTAAATTATTTTGGATTTTTTAAAGTATAATATACGTTTTTTAAATCGGAAAAGATTTATCACTCTATTAGGATATGCAAAATCCCAGACGATATCTAGTCTATGAGTTGATCATCCAAAATATTTTTTGATTATTCGTTTTTCATCAACAGAGCTGCTGTTGAAGATTTCTCCCCATGTATTTGGCGTTACATCAAGGCAAGGTAACTAACTACACAACCCAAATCTCAAAGTGTCATTTTGCTTTGAGTCAAAGAACAAATATTATCAAACTATAAATAAAAGATAAATCTCAACATCTAAACGTACGATAAAACAATATAACCAGACGGACAGATAGATGTCATCTTAGTACCCGAGGCATAAAGTGTGTGATTTCAGAGTGTGTTGGATGTGTAGTACCACTGGACACAGGAGGCTGGAGAAAGCTCATTACATTCTACCACATCAGATTTGACACACACGCACGCACGCGCGCGCGCACGCACGCACGCACGCACGCACGCACGCACGCACGCACGCACGCACGCACGCACACACACACACACACACACACACACACACACACACACACACACACACACACACACACACACACACACACACACACACACACACACACACACACACACACACACACACACACACACACACACACACACACACACACACACACACACACACACACACACACGAAACCCACCCCCAGTGGCCTAATTCAAGCACTTCGTCCATCTATACATCCATCTATCTATCTATCTGTCGGTCTATCCTTCACTCTATCCATCTCTCTCAGCATCCAGGGTTGTGAGCTTGTAGATCTGCTATTTTGGGCGAGCAACACCATCGTGAAGTAAATCATGCTTCGCTTTCTGCTCAGTTTAACCACTTAAACCCCAGCATTCGTATTGAGGTGAAAGCTTTAGCTGAAAATAGCAGATCGACAAGCTCACAACGTGTTGTGAGCTTGTCGATCTGCTATTTTTTTCAGGAATAGCTTTCCCCACAATAACAGAAAACTGAAAATTCACTTGCATAGAGCCCTGAGGGACTCCGCTCGACCATATGGGGTTTAAGTGGTTAATCTAATATGATTCAATGGTGTTATGGTTATATTAGCAATATTGACAGTGAAGCCTATCTATCTATCTATTTCTCTCTTTTCTTCTCTGTCTCACTCCATTTGTACCTCTGTCACTTCTCCCTGTACCTCGTCCTCTCACTTTAGGTCCCCTCCCCTCTCTATCCGTCCATCCTGTGGAGTGGATGTGTGGAAACGTGATTATCAGCTCATGTCAGCGGCCAGCACTCTGCATGCGCGCGAGCACGCACAGGTTTGTATTACTGTACTATGAATGCCATTTTTGTGTCCTCATAGTTCTTCTTGTGAGGACCAAGTGGTCCAAATGGTCCTCACAATGTCTACTAATCAAAATCTACTTGTGGCGACATTTGGACATTTGGTTCTCACAAGTATATAAATACAAAAACACGCACACGCGCGTGCATAAATACAGACATCCAGACACACAATCCTCAGCATTAATTTACCTCTGAGAGTGCAGAGAACTATACACCCCACAGAGTGTACAAACGGGTCCCATTTGGTTCCATTTGCACACTCTTCGGGGTCAAAGGAGCACTGAGGATTTTGAGTGTGTATACACCTACTGTCGCCCGAGGCCTGTCCCAGCTGAGGTGACTGGAGGTTGGCTTGAAAGAAGACAATTGGTGTGGATGGAAATTTATTCAGTGAGAAAAGACAATGAGAGAGACAGGGAGAGAGAGAGAGAAAGAGAGAGAGTGGGACTCGTGTCTCCATCTCTCTTGGGGTCCAGCCCTCGGTGGGGCTGTCGAATTTTCTGGACGGACACGGGAAGGATGGAGGGGATGGAGGACGGAGGTGTGGAAGAAAGGATGGAGGCAGAGAAGGAGTAGAGGTGATAGGTAGTTGGTAAGGAGAGAATAAAAGATAGATAGATAGTATATCACACCTTGTGTCACGAACTGTTAAACAAATATCTCTAACCCAAACCCATCACCCACCCTACACAACACGCACGCACGCACGCACGCACGCACGCACGCACGCACACACACACACACACACACACACACACACACACACACACACACACACACACACACACACACACACACACACACACACACACACACACACACACACACACACACACACACACACACACACACACACACACACACACACACACACACACACACACAGGTTAATGTGGTTAAATTGTGCTGGGGACCCCCTGGAACCCCCTCATGGACCCCACTTTTAGAACCACTGCAAGTCCATTCATAACTGCTTGAAATGTATCCTTCTAACCGACAGACAGACAGACAAGGGTGAAAACATGACCTTCTTAGACGTCATTAAACCTGAACTGTAATCATGAAATAAACACCACCACACTGTTAGGAAACACAGGAGAGCGTCCGGACACAGGCATTTGTCACGACCCAGCCCGTGGGGCCATGACAAATTGAGGAGGACACAGTGGTAGTGCTAAAAGTAACAATAATGTATTAACAGATAACTGAAATAAGGCTTACAATAAGGTGTGAAATGCAGTAATGTCAGCAATGTATGGAAGTGTGATAAATGTAGTGTGGGGGTGTTGTGGAGTGTATAAACTCAATCATAACAGAAGCAAACAAAAGGGTGCTGTCATCTGGAGAGGGACTCACGGAATGGCTGGCACCCACTCTTTTATAGGGCTCCAGGGAGCATAGATCAGGCGCTCCCAATACACCTAATTGGGGTGCACCCACGTTGGCCGACGCCTATAGGCTCTGTGGGAGAAACACACACAGGGGAGTATGCTATGCACAGACAGCACAGGCCAGGCCAAAGGGCTGTGACACATTTAATCCATAAAGCGCTATACACGCCTTATTGCAGAATACAGCTACTTGAATTCTCTTGAACGATGTTGGATGAATACCTGTAATTCTCAACACACTTTTTTCCTCCCACTTCCCATTAAACACAACTCATTATTCTGTCTCTGTCAAGAGGACATAATGAACAAAATGTGATTAAAACCCATCACACAGCACCTTCAGAAAGCTCGCCACGGTGTGCTATGATTACGGTACTATTTCTACCTTACTGCTTCCTTATTTCTTATTCTTTAACCACTTGAACCCTGTAGAGTAGACTAAGCTAACTGGACCTGAGTTAGCTCTCTACTTACTCATTTTCCCCACCGACTCTCTTCACCAAAAATAGCCAATCTACAAACTCACATGTGTGTGTGTGTGTGTGTGTGTGTGTGTGTGTGTGTGTGTGTGTGTGTGTGTGTGTGTGTGTGTGTGTGTGTGTGTGTGTGTGTGTGTGTGTGTGTGTACACACAC
>NC_137621.1:38066509-38094009 GCF_963280865.1 Gymnoscopelus braueri | reverse complement strand
GTGCCACCACCTTTGTGTCTAACCATATGCACCTTATAAAAAAATACAGGTTAGACATATTATTTCTAACCTCATATACATACTGTACCAGCTGGATTATGATATGTGTACTGTACAGTATGTACTGTATATCAGTGGTGTAAAGTAACTGTACTCAAGTACAATTTTGAGGTAGTTATACATGTACTTTACTTGAGTATTTCCAATTTTCTGTACTTCAACTTTTACTCCACTACATCTCAGAGGCAAATATTATACTTTTACTCCACTACAATTATTTGAAAATTTTAGTTACTATAGTTACTTTGTAGATTTTGATTATTAACCACTTCAGCCCTATATACATTTTGACCATTTGAAAATAGCCGTGTACATCTGCTATTTTCAAAAGATTTTTACATTTGAAAAGTTGAAATGGGACATTCTGCATAATTATTAATGAGTACTTTTACTTTTGGTACTTAAGTACCAAGTACATAATGATGTTTTTGTACTTAAAATGTACTCAAGCACATTTTGAATCCGGACTTTCACTTGTAACAGAGTATTTCTACATTGCAGTATTGATACTTAAACTTAAGTAAGAAATGTGAGTACTTTTTCCACCACTGCTGTATATCCTTGATGTCCGGTCATACCAAAGACTCTAAAAATGGGACCCAGTGCCTCTCTGCTTGGCACTCAGCATCAAGGGATGCCTCTGTGACATAATGGCGTCGTGTCTTGTACATGGAGCCGTCTCACACTACAGAAACAGGAGATATAGGCTCCTGCCCTATGGGCCACATGGCTCGCCAAGGATTAATTATTTTGGGACAGAAGTGACTTGTGAGAAAAGAACATGAAGAGATGGAAAAAGAGGGGGATAGACAACCATGAACATGCATGCGTGCACATGTGCGTGCACACACATTTGAGTCCTCCTGTCAGAGAGACAGCCATTGAAACTTTGACATTGTGGTTCCAAAAGAGACCAAATGTTTTTTCTGTCCCACTGTGTCATTATCCCATTCATATAATGTCACACACACACACACGCACACGCGCACGCATCGCGCGCACACACACACACACACACACACACACACACACACACACACACACACACACACACACACACACACACACACACACACACGGTCATTAACAAGTCTTTTTGAGAGCATGTAGTGATAGACAGCTTGTTAAGATCATCAAGCTGAGACCTGGTCTCATTAACACGCGCACACACACACACACACACACACACACACACACACACACACACACACACACACACACACACACACACACACACACACACACACACACACACACACACACACACACACACACACACACACACACACTCTCTGTCTCTCTCTCTCTCTCTCTCGAACCATTCAAGGTCTCCATTCAGATGATAACAAAGCCCAGCAGGTCTGAAAAAACACACTGACTCAATACTGAAGACAGCTGTCGCACAGTGAGTGTGTGTGTGTGTGTGTGTGTGTGTGTGTGTGTGTGTGTGTGTGTGTGTGTGTGTGTGTGTGTGTGTGTGTGTGTGTGTGTGTGTGTGTGTGTGTGTGTGTGTGTGTGTGTGTTAGTTATGGACCCCTTTGTAATGTCCCAGCAGGAAAGACAGTATTTTGTCTTTAGTGACCCAGTCCCAACACTCTGTCTAGGTAGGAATGAATGGAAGAGAGGAGAGAGTTTGAAGAAAAATAGATTTTCTGACAACCAATTATCCTGTGAGCAGAGTGGACTCCTCCTCCATGGTGGTGGTATAGGCAGTCAACCAGCATCTCCACCATCTTGTTGGTGGCGATGCCGTCTTGGTCGAGCTCAAGGTTGTTACAAGCGGACCGCTCTACAAGGCAGTCCACCTCTCTTAGGGGCAGAGTTGTCCCGATACCAGTATCGGAAAAGCTGCCGATACTGCCTAAAATGCTGTTATCGGTATCGATCCGATATCACGTCATTTATCACATGATGATATTTCAACCAAACTCCTGCCTCTGATTATCATCATGACTGAACCACCAGGGATTGCCATAATTTACCACTCACACCAGAGCATCCATGTAGACGTGAAACAGCTGCCAATGCCTCAAAATGGACCATTTAAAGATGGCGGCCACCGCTATGCTGAAATAGTGTTTTGACTAAACAAGGTAGAAACTTGATTGAAATTTTTCTTCTTTTTTTTTTTAAACATGTAGAGTATGCAATAAATTAACAGTCACGATTTTCCTTTAGCACTTAAAACAAGTAAGACGCGCGAACGCTGGAAGCGAACGCAGCTCGAAAATATTGTGTATTTACGGACTTGTAATCCGTGTTATTTCACCGTGATGGGGAGAGAACATTGACATCGTGTGTGTGTGTGTGTGTGTGTGTGTGTGTGTGTGTGTGTGTGTGTGTGTGTGTGTGTGTATTGCAGGCTGTTGTGCAACACACACCCCGAGCACGGTTTCATAGTAAGCTCCACTTGCGCGGCGCGCCTCATTCCGCTGCGTTCGCAATAAGCACATTTTCTGAAATTCTACATGGACTACTACAAGTAAGACGCGCGAACGCGGGAAGCGAACGCAAAAAAATAAAATAAAAATGAAAAAAAATATGGAAAAAAAAGTAACCAATAAAAAAATATGAAGAAATATGAAAAAAATCTGCGTTAAAAGGAGCATCTTAGAAAAATACAAATTCACAAAAAAAATACTTTGAATGTTTTTGAACAATTCAACAAAGTGTTTGAAGTGCCTGTTTCACCCACTTCCGGGGGGCGGAGCCAAAATCCGAGCCCGAAGTATTTGTTTGTAGACCCCCACTTAGGGGGGGTAGAAAAAGTTTCGGAGCGATTCGGGCACTTTTCATTTAACATGGGGTTTCGATGGGGAGTTTTTAGGAGCCTTCTCCGGGGCGTGGCTTCCGGGGGAAGGGGCGGGCTTAAACGCAACTAGAGGTTACGAATGTAACCCCGGTTTTAGTAGGTTCGGAGTTTACTACTCACTATGGGATATCAGCGCCCTCAGGCGATGAGACAGAGCAACACACACGCTCCCGGCGCCAATACTGATTGGCTAAGGGTATGTCACGAGTCCGGAAGGACCCGGGAGTATAAAGCTCCCCCGTGACGTAGGCTCTTCCTCTTAACATTCTCCTCTCTGCATGCCAAATGCGCACAGAAAGGGGTGTCTGGTGAGTAGTAAACTCCGAACCTACTAAAACCGGGGTTACATTCGTAACCTCTAGTTTTACCACGGTTCTCCGTTTACTACTCACTATGGGATTCATAAACCCCCCTTGAGGTAATGAGCCACACAACCCTGACAACCCCGCACGCCCCTCAGCCCCTAGGTCACGTCCCCCCGGACGTGACCTAAGAACCCCAGGCCATAGGTCCACGACCTCATGACCCCTGGGCGCCCCCCCAGCCCACCGGGCTGGGGTGCGGGATAGATAATAAGAGTAGGCCCTGACAGACTCTAGAGTCCGCCTTATTCTCTAACAGGCAGACACAGTCCGCCTCATAATAATGAGGAGCAGGGCCCTTAATTCCCCAAGACACAGCCCTGCTGGTCCCAAGGAAACCTAAAGAGGAAGTTGAAGATAAGGAGAAAGCCCCAAGCCTACTCCCTATCCTCCACTGACCTGGAGGCAGCAGCCACACCCAGGACAGCGTGCGCCACTGATGACGCCGCCACGTCCAGACTGTAAAAGGCCGCAAAAGTCGATGGTGACGACCAATTTGCAGCCGCACAAATCTCCTGGATCGAAGCTCCCTTGTAGAGAGCCCAGGACGTAGCCATGCCTCTAGTAGAGTGGGCCCTCAGACCCCCCGGGACTGGGACACCACTGCTCACATAAGCCAGCTTAATGGCATCTCGGATCCATCTAGAAAGCGTCGCTTTGGTGACCGCCTTCCTCTGAACCCCCACGCCAAAAGAGACAAAGAGTTGTGTCGATGAGCGATTGGCCGCCGTCCTCTGGCAATAGAGCTTCAAGGCTCTCACCGGGCAGAGGCAATGTAACCGCCTGTCCTCCGCCGAAGCGAAGGGAGGTGGATGAAAAGCTACCAATTCAACCGGATCCGGGGCCACCACCCCGGTCTTCGTAACGAAAGCCAGGTTTGGTTTAAGCAAAACCCTCCTGTCGTTGTTCAGAAAACTCATGCACTCCGGGCTCACCGAGAGCGCATGCAAGTCACTGACCCGTTTAGCCGTAGACAGGGCCACCAAAAGGACCGTTTTGAGACTAATGACCTTCAGATCCATAGACTCAAAAGGCTCGAACGGGTGACGGCACAGTGCATCCAGCACCACCGTCAAATCCCAGACTGGGAACAGTGGCCTGTTGACTGGTCTAGCTCTTCTGGCGCCGTTCATAAACCGGCGCACGAAGTTATGCTGACCCACCGTCTTGCCATCGTCGAAACCTAGGTGGCAAGCCGAAATGGCAGCCAAATACACTTTCACTGTCGAGAAGGATAAACCTTGACTTAGCCTTCCCTGTAGAAAGGTAAGAATGCTGCCCACCGGGGCCTGGACAGCCACCACCACTGGTGACTGCTCCAGACACCAAGATGCGAACATATTCCATCTGACCTCGTAAGCTTCCCTTGTGGACATGGCCCTCGCACCCTGGATGGTAGCCACCACGTCAGGGGGGAGGCCACATGAAGTCAAATTCGCCCTCTCACGGGCCAAACCCATAGGTCTAGGTCCTGAGGGCGCTCGTGGAACAGCTCGTTCCCTCCCTGCCTCACCAGGTCTGCCCTGGGAGGGAGGGCCAGAGGCGCATCGTAAAGGAGCGGAGCTATCTCCGACCTCCACGTGCCCCATGCTGGAGCCACCAGCAACACCGACAACCCCTGGAGCCTGACCCTCTCCAAGGTGGGGAGGATCAACTCCATTGGCGGGAAGGCATAAAGCAGTTCGCTCGGCCAACTGTGTGCCAAGGCGTCCATGCCCATGGAACGGTCCCCCCTCTTCACTGAGAAGAACCGAGAACACTTCGCGTTCTCTTCGGAGGCAAACAAATCGACCTGGGGGCGACCGAATCTGTGCCAGATATCCTTCGCCACTATCGGGTGGAGTGACCATTCCCCGTACCGGAGACCGCCCCTGGACAGCAAGTCCGCTCCGTGGTTCAGGAGGCCCGGTACATGAGACGCCCGTATGGACGCGAGCCGTGACTCGCACCAAAGCGTCATCTCGCGTGCTAGACCATCCAACACCAGGGAGGTCAAGCCTCCCTGCTTGTTGATAAAACACATGGTTGTCGTATTGTCCGTTCTGACCGCGACATGACAACCCAAGACCTGTGCCTCGAAATGTTTCAGAGCGAGGAAAACTGCCAGCAGTTCCAGGTAGTTGATGTGAGCCGACTGCAGTGTCGGATCCCACACTCCCCTGGTCCACCTGCCCTCGTGGACGGCACCCCACCCAGTCAAACTGGCGTCCGTGGTGATGACCTTCCACGAAATCACAGCTCCTATACTGACCCCCTGGGACAGAAAGGCTGCTTGTGACCATGGTCTGAGTGCCTCCACACACCATGGAGACACCATCACAAGCCGACGACCTGAGGTGGGTGGGATCCGAAGGGCCCTCAGCCACCTCTGAGCGGGTCTCATGTAGAGCCTGCCTAAGCGGATTAAGTGAATGGCTGAGGCCATGAGACCTACTGCTTGCATGCATTGTTTGTAAGTAACTTCCCGCCCCGGGCGGAAAGATCTCACACAAGCTAAAACGCTGTCTATCCTCTCCTTGGATAGACGTGCCCTGAGCGTGTTCGAGTCCAGCGAGATCCCCAAGAAGGTGGCCCGCTGGGACGGAACCAAAACGCTCTTCTTGACGTTGATTGTGAAACCCAGTGACGTCAGATGGGAGATGGCCATGGCCGTGTGCCGCGCCACCTCCTCCTCCGAGCCTGCGGCTATCAACCAGTCGTCGATGTAGGTCGACAGACGGATTCCCTGTCTCCGTAGTGGAGCAATGGCCGCGTTGGTACACTTCACAAACACCCGTGGGCTCAGCGACATACCAAAAGGGAGAACCATGTACTCGTACACTTCCCCTTCGAAGCCGAAGCGCAGGAACTTTCTGTGCGGGGGGTAAATTGGAATGTGGAAGTAAGCATCTTTCAAATCGATGCTCGTCCACCAGTCGCCCTGACGCACCGTGCGTAATAACTTCACGGTCGTTAGCATTTGAAAATGAAAAACCCGCAGGAACCTGTTGAGTCCCTTCAGATTCAAAATGGGTCTTACGCCCCCCCCTTTCTTTTTCACCAGAAAATATTCCGAATAGAACCCCAGACGGTTCTGATCCGGAGATAATTTCATTATCGCGCCCTTGTCCAGAAGGGAGGCTACTTCCTCTCTCAAGGTCTTGGCCGCTTGGCCCGACGCTCGGGTGTACAATACCTTGTCTGTCATGGGCGGCTTCCTGGCAAACTGCAGTCTGTAACCCTTGCGAACGGTGCGCAGCACCCAAGGACACGGCTTGCAAAGTTTCCATTGATCCAAGCATTGAGCGAGAGGATTGTCGCTGGATGCTGCCGTCGCTAGTTTCACTGGTCGTGAAACCGTTACCATGGGAACCGGAGACGCTAAAACTCTGTTCAGCGGAGCTACAGCTGTGGAGCTCGCTAGAGACAAAGGAGGTCGCGTCGATCCTGACGTTCTGCGTGTAGAGATCACGTGACCTAGTGCGGAAGTGTTCCGCACTATTCTCTCGTTGTCTACAAGGTCCGCCGCCATCTTGTCTAGGGCCCTTGGCCTGACTAAAGGAAGCGACGGAGCCACCTCTACTGAAAGAGGCACTCTGTCGCCCTCCAGAGGTTGGCGTGACTCGGTGCACGGCAGACTGTAAATATTGGGGTGACCCTCGACCCGCGCCGCCATTTTGCAAACCTTCCTTTCCACAGTGGGCCTCTGGCGCCCTCTGCTGGATGGATGGTAGAAATGGAAATTTTGGCGTGACCCTTGTACATTGGCGTTTGGAATTAGCAATGGGTTTATTACCTTTGTCTTGTTCATAGCATGCACAATATTCATCCCAGCAGCGCTTGGACAGTCTCCAAAGGGACTGTCCAAGCGCTGTGGGCTTATGGGTGGAGGGCATTGATATGGAGGGGCCCCCCCAAGGGGGGTCCCTCCGCATCGCCGCTCTGAGACGGGTGAAATGATGAGAGGTTTTGTAAATTTCAGAACATTTATTGGAACCACATTTTGCACACAAACACCCTGGCAAACAACATTCTGACAATACAATACGGCAGAGGCCTGGCTCTGTAACATTGTCACTTTTTTTTTTTTTTTTGGCGAGATGAGGAGAGTCTCCCCCGTATGGCAGACCTCTCCTGGCGGGGTCTGCCTGGGTGGGGAGGCTTCGGGGCCAAAAGACCCGCCGCTGCCTCTTTCCGGGCCCTCGCCGACTCCGTGGAGTCCTTTAGGTATTTCTCTGCTCCGCAGAAGAGATTACCTGCTTTGAGTGGAAGGGCCAGCAGCTTCTTCTTCGCGTCTATTTTCTGCGCGTCTCGTGTGAAGGTGGCGAGGTCGAGCCACCGCACCCTCTCTATGGTCGCGCAGTCGTCCAACACCCGGCCGGTCCAGTTGATGGCGTGCTGGGTGCAGGAAATGGTGAGCTGGTTAAGGCGATGCAGCTCCTTAGCGTCATCGCCCCATTTCGTCTTCAGCTCCGCTAGTCGCACGGCAGAGGAGCCCTGGAGGATGGTAACGGCGTTGAGGGTCTTTGCGACCTGTCCAGCCGCGGCGTAGGTCTTCTTCAACGCCGCGGAGGATTTTCTCATTTCCTCGTTATAAAAGGACGGTGTGGCGCCCCCAAGCACCACCGTACCTGGTTGCATGTCCTCCAGTCCTTCCGCCAACACAGGGTCCATCGGAGGGACTTCGATCAGCCCCAGTTCCCTGGCGGAGATCAGGTCGATGGGGAAAGCTAGCTTTAGTGGGTCTTGGTGATCCCCCCAGGAGCTCACCAAGGCCGTCTGGAACCCCATCGCCTCAGGGAGCTTCTTGGACTCCACCACCCGTGTTGGTGGAGCCTCCAAGCCCTGGAAGCCTGCTGCGAGAGCGGTGGCGTTGCGGCTCTCTACGGGCTGCACCAACCCGCACCTGGCGATAGCCCGTTTGAATACCGCCGATACTGGTTCGGTGACCTCTTCGACGACCACTTCGACGGTTTCGGGGTTTCCGCCATCCCCCTCGGCGCTCGCCATGGACACCTCCTGGACCTCCTGGTATGACGCGAGGTCCAACTCGTCCTCCAGCTCCTCGAAGGCCAGCTCCTCCTCGCTATCGGCCAACGAGGCAGCCCAGTCGTAGCGTCGGTGGGGGGAGGTGGAGGCGCTGCTGGTTAGCTGCGGCGGCGACATGTGTACAGCGGCAGCGACGGAAGGCGGCGTCTCCGCCGCTGGCCGCTTTACCTTCGGCGTCGGCACCGGTGGGGGTCCCATGAGTGTCTTCTCGTGCGGCACTCCTGGGGTCCCTGTGCTGGTGGTGACGGACGCCATGCCTGGATCGCTCCTGGCCCAGCCGACCAGGGTCTCTACCCTGGCAAGCCGGGCGTCGAGCTGCTGGCTGGTGAAGGACGCGCACGCTGGGCACTCGTGCCTCTCGCCCTGGCGTTCCTTGGCGGTGAGGGCATGGTCGACCCCACAGCAGTAAATGCAGACACGGTGGGGGTCGTCTGCGGCGACGAGGAGGTCGCAGCTCGGTCGTCCGCAGGTCCTCGGTGGTTCCATCCTGGTCTGGAACACAGCGGTCTAAACTTTGGCTAGTAGCACCTTAGCCTAGCTGCTACTAGTAGCCTAGTCGCTAAATGAATGAAAAACGCTAACCGGCGTTTTCAAATGCCAGACAAAGGAAGAAACTGAGAGGATAGATAAATAAATAATAAAATAAGTTCCGGGAGAGAACTTTTAGCAAGGTTTTCCCGTGGGGAAATACTCTGTATTCCCGCGTTGGGTTAGGTTGAAATTTTCTTGCTTTTTTTGTGTGTGAATATCTGCGCATTCGCTTGCAGAGTGGAGAAAAGAGGAAGAGCCTACGTCACGGGGGAGCTTTATACTCCCGGGTCCTTCCGGACTCGTGACATACCCTTAGCCAATCAGTATTGGCGCCGGGAGCGTGTGTGTTGCTCTGTCTCATCGCCTGAGGGCGCTGATATCCCATAGTGAGTAGTAAACGGAGAACCGTGGTAAAACCTTGACAGGTGTGTTCAGTTTTCAAAGACCTTTCATTTGAGAACCACTGATGTACACGATGGTCCCTATGGCCCGTTGTACGTTGGGAGGGACAACGTAAGCCTTGAGGATCTTTATCATCAATAAACATTTGATCTAAATTGGACATTTACTTATCTCAGAGGAGCTGCACACAGGCAGTGCACACAGAGACACAGAGACACAACCTGAGGAGGCCAGACATGGCGTCCTTTGGCGCGCCTCCTTCCGCTGCGTTCGCAATAAGACATTGACAGTGGCATGAAGGAAGGCATTATTTGCAGATGTGACTTATAGTCATTGGAATGCCTTCTGAGGGCAGCATTCAATTTCATTGGATCTCGCGCCCGTCCAATCAGTGAGAGCGGGAGGCGGGCCGGGGGCAGGATTTGGGGACGGGTGCGGTTTCAATGGAATTTTGCAGCTTTCTGCTCCACTTCTGTTCCTGCTTAAGTATCATTCATAGTCGGACGTAAGGATACGTAACGAGCGCCGGCGCTCCTTACGATGTCGTTTTTGTCTCCCCCTCCGTCACTTACGGCTCCAGGATTTCCTTCCGTGCAGTCGACATTCACCGTCAGGCCGACGTGCACGTTGACTGTAGTACCACTGGTGCCCGTTGGCAGTATAAGGGGAAAAAAGTTTCCCACTGCCCCTCTTTCTCCACGTTGGTGGAAGTACTTGAGTAAATGTACTTAATTACAAAAATACCGTTGATCCATTGTCTGTGACAAAATTAACCCAGCCATTCCCTAAAGTTAAACACACACACACACACACACACACACACACACACACACACACACAAATAATATAGAGCACAGTGCAGTAGGGGTCGAAACTCACGTTTTGTAGACAACCATTGTTTTTGTCTAGTTTGTGGACAGCTCTGAAACTTTTATTGCGTTGTTTTGACTAGATGCTACAATGGTAGCTTCATGTTGTTAGCTGCTGTGGTATCTGAAAACCACAGACTTAAAGGTTTCTATTGCTTTTGTAGTTGCCAACAACGCCATAATGTGGTATCTGAAAACCACAGACTTAAAGGTTTCTATTGCTTTTGTAGTTGCCAACAACGCCATATTGCAGTTAAGTTTGATGTCCCAGTGGTGAGAATGAATGGTGGTAGAATGAAGGAGTCATCACTAGTTAGTGAGGTTTCGTTGCTTCCATTTATTGCATAAGTACAAAACAGTACAAAACAGCTTCCATGGACCCTGAGGTCTTCTCAGCAGCCTGCCGGCTACTGAGTGTCACACACTAAGATGCATTTCGGTACAGTTTATATAACAGAGAGATCTAGAGAAGGTACATGTGGGTGTGTGAGCTTCAAAGGTGAGCCCCCCCACCCGGCACAAACAATAGATCACCCTTCGAGCCCCCTGATTCAATTTGCACCTGTATGAAGCAGGAAAGGGGAAGGAGACAGATGCATAGACCTCTGTCTCCCAGCTAAACAACAAAGAGAATGTTTAATTGTAACCCCCAACCAGCTCAGACCAAAAGGCACCTCTGAATACACTCTTGTGTCTGACAGTAGGCTACCTGTAGACTTGTGAAGTTAAATATACTAACAAATATGTATGTTATGTTATCAAATATACTACACTGCGCTGCGCTGTTGCCAGGTTTTGTGAGAGAAATAAGCAACCAGGTCTATGAAAACAAGCCCAAAAGAATCGACTATGCCACATCACATGAAAATAGCAGATCTACAATATATGTTTGAGAATCACTGGTTTAAATAATAATTGGCCCAAATAAGCAACTACATTTTAGAAACAAGCCCAAATAAAACCGCAACCACCAATACAAAATTGCTTGTTTGTTTACAAGCAACTTTACCGAATAATAAGCCCAAAGTCGCTTATAATAAGCAGACATGGCAACATTATGGGTACGTACATAATCTCGCAACTGCCATAGGTGTGAATAGGTGTATTACGCCTGTACACTTTAAAATAAATAAAATAACCCCTAAATAACGTGAGCGACTATGCATGTGTCCGTAAAGAACGGACGGAATCCCTCACCCCGTGACGCACGTTTCAGACCCATCAAGGGACTTTGAACGGGCCTTTACAGCCTGCTTCCATCCTAGTGCTCCTGGCTTCATTGGAATTTTTTATTTTGTAGCTCCACTTCAGTTCCTGCTTACAGCCTACTACAAGGTACAACTTTTAAACATTAATATGTTAACGTTTGCTAGCTAACTAAATTTAGCAAGTGCTACTTTCATTATACTAAGGTTTGCCGCTAACACACTTAGTTAGGTGCTAATTTCATTTAGCTAATGTTAGCTACTGTAGCTAGTGAATGTTACCATAGCTAGTCTGCTAATTTAACATGTGAAACTTCTCTGCCTTGAATTGCAGTGTTTTTAATCATTTTCAAACATAGCTACAAGCTATTAAGGCACATTCTGCTGTGAGTGCACAGCTGCTCTGTGAGCTGCATTGAGAAAGTGCCCTGAGAGCAGCAAATTAACATTGTTGCATATATTTACCTGTGGAAGGCTATAAGCTGCCCTGAGACAAGCATTGAGAAACTGCCCTGAGAGCAACAAATTAACATTGTTGCATACATATATATACCTTTAGAAGGCTATAAGCTGCCATGAGACCAGCATTGAGGAACTGCCCTGAGAGCAGCAAATTAACATTGTTGAATACATATCATTTAAGCTGCCCTGAGAGCAGCATTGAGAAAGTGCCCTGAGAGTAGCAAGTTAACATTGTTGCATATATATACCTGTAAAAAGCTATAAGCTGCCCTGAGACCTACATTGAGAAACTGCCCTGAGAGCAGCAAATTAACATTGTTGCATACATATACCTGTAAAAGGTTATAAGCTGCCCTGAGACCAGCATTGAGAAACTGCCCTGAGAGCAACAAATTAACATTGTTGCATACATATACCTTTAGAAGGCTATATATAAGCTGCCCTGAGACCAGCAGAAACTGCCCTGAGATTAGCAAATTAACATTGTTGAATACATATCATTTAAGCTGCCCTGAGAGCAGCATTGAGAAAGTGCCCTGAGAGCAGCAAATTAACATTGATTTACTATATACCTGTAAAAGGCTATAAGCTGCCCTGAGACCAGCATTGAGAAACTGCCCTGAGAGCAGCATTGAGAAAGTGCCCTGAGAGCAGCAAATTAACATTGTTGCATTTATATACCTCTAGAAGGCTATAAGCTTCCCTGAGACCAGCATTGAGAAACTGCCCTCAGAGCAGCAGATTAATGTTGTTGTATGTATATCATTTAAGCTGCCCTGAGAGCAGCATTGAGAAACTACCCTCAGAGCAGCAGATTAATGTTGTTGTATGTATATCATGCCCTGAGAGCAGCATTGAGAAACTGCCCTGAGAGCAGCAAATTAATGTTGTTGTACATCATTTAAGTTGCCCTGAGAGCAGCATTGAGAAACTGCCCTGAGAGCAGCAAATTAACATTGTTGCATACATATACCTGTAAAAGGTTATAAGCTGCCCTGAGACCAGCATTGAGACACTGCCCTGAGAGCAGCAAATTAACATGGTTGCACACTGTAGTAACTTCACAGGACAACTCGTTGTTTCTAACGTGGATATTTATTCAGCTTCTCACAAGCAAACAAACACAGCCTCTTAGCTGGCCCTGAGCTGGTAACTGACTCACTTCCTGGATTTCCTGCATGTAGGTAGATCACTTCAAAGTAGGACTGAACTGCCCTCTGGTGGGCAGGCAGGGTAACCAATAAACATTCTAGATTCCCATTATTACACCCTTTCCCCCTTAAGAAGTTGAACACCCTGAGACTTCAAAACCCGCAAAAGGAAACCATTCCAATAATAACACAAAAAAAAAACAATATACAAAGTACCCGTACTACCTCACTGGCCTGACTCAACCTGCATTCAACAAACAGTACAGTAATGCACAATACATTTCTTTCTTCTTCTTTTTTTTTTATTTTTTTATATATATATATAGCAAAATCCAAACCCTCAGACCCTTAGGTCAAAGCAAAACCCCTCAGCCGACTTGGCAAGTTTATTTGTCTCTGTGACCGTCTCAGGCCCGCCCCTGTGTCCACCTGCTCAGACTGTGAGACCACGAGCGCCTCAGTCTCTAATGGCCCAGAGGCAGTCCCTTCCAGCCCAGTGACAGTCCCTTCTTCCTCGCCACTGGGCCTAACAGCCTCCATGACCTGTTCACTTAGCGCCCCGCTTCCTAGCAGAGCAGGCTCACATGTGTCCACTGACACTTTTTCCATGCACTTGTCCAGTGCCTGCTGTCTGGAACAGACCTGGTCCACATGTCTCCGGACCACTCTTCCATCCCCCAGCATCACTGTATATGACACCGGGCCCGTAACTGTCTCTATGAATCCTGGGACCCATTTCGGTCCATGACTGAAATTTCTGACCAGTACTGAATCCCCTACTTTAAATCCTCTTTCTTTTGCTCTTTTGTCATGGTCATGTTTCTGTTTCTCCTGTCTGTTAATGACCTTGCGTGCAATATCCGGATGGATCAAATCAAGAGTGCAGCGCAGCTTGCGCCCCAACAACATTTCAGCCGGTGACAGGCCCGTTGTGGTCTGCGGTGTCACTCTGTAACTGAACAAAACTCTAGCCACTCTAGTTTCCAGGCTTCCCTCTGTACTCATGTTCATCAGGCGTTTGAAGATTTGTACGGCCCGTTCTGCCAGACCATTAGTGGAAGCATGATAGGGTGCTGAGGTCACATGTGAGATGCCATTTTTGGTCATAAACTCTTTAAACTCTGCACTAACAAAGCTAGTGGCATTATCTGAAACCAGAATCTCTGGCAAACCGTGTGTACTGAAGCTCTTGCGCAGGCACTCAATAGTAACAGCAGATGTGGAAGAGCTCACTGGATAGACATCTATCCATTTTGAGTGGGCATCGATTAGAATGAAGAACATCCTTCCCAGGAAAGGCCCAGCATAATCCACATGCAGTCTCTGCCAGGGTCTGTCTGGCCACTCCCAGGGGTGCAATGGGGCCACGGCAGGAACATTCCTGTGTTCCTGACAAACACTGCAGGCTTTAACAGTGTTCTCCACATCTTGATCCATCTTTGGCCACCACACGTAGCTCCGTGCTAATGACTTCATTCTAGAAATACCTGGATGGCTTTGATGTAACTGTCGCAGCACATCTGTCTGCCCCGGCTTTGGGACAACTACTCTGGCACCCCACAATACACATCCATTTTCCACACTCAGCTCATTTTTTCGAGCAGTGTAAGGTGCAAAGTCAGCCCCCTCTTGCTCCGGCAGCCAACCTCTCTGCACCATCTCTCTCACTCTTGAGAGCACGGGGTCCTTGGTTGTCCATGTGCGCACTTGCTCTGCTGTCACAAGTGTGATGTCTGATGTCTCCAACATGAGCACCCTCTCCTTTGGTGCAATGGGATCTGGGTTCCCCGGCAGGGGCAGACGGCTCAACGCATCTGCATTTCCATGGTACTTTCCTGCCTTGTAGACGATGTGGTACTCGTATGCCATCAAGGTTACAGCCCACCGTTGAATACGAGGGGACACTATCTGTGGAATTGCTTTCAGCTCATCAAATAGCGATAACAGGGGTTTGTGATCTGTCACAATAGTAAACGGCCGGCCAAATATGTACTTATGGAACCTTTTTACCCCGAAAATGACAGCCAGCCCTTCTTTGTCTAGTTGAGAGTAGTTCTTCTCAGCTGAGGTGAGCGTGCGAGATACAAACCCTATAGGTCTCTCAGCACCATTGGGCATGCGGTGAGAAAGTACAGCACCCACCCCATATGGCGAAGCATCACAGGACAGGACAATGTCTTTCTCTGGGTCATAGTGGACCAACTGCTTTGAACGCAGAAAAGAGGCTTCCTGTTCCTCTCCCCACTGCCACTTGGTGTCTTTCCTGAGCAGCTTGTGGACGGGAGCCAGGACTGTAGATAAGTTTGGCAAAAACTTGTTATAGTAATTTAATAAACCTAAATAGGACTTTAATTCTGTCACAGTAGTAGGTGCAGGTGCGTCTTGTATTGCCGTCACCTTATCGTATACAGGTTGTAACCCTGTGGAGTCCACCCTGTGCCCCAGGAAAATCACTTCCTTGCTCATGAACATGCACTTATTCCTCTTCAAGCGCAATCCAGCCCTTTCCAATCTTTTTAGCACCTCCGTCAGGGTCTGAAGGTGCTCTTGGTCATTTCGCCCTGTCAAGAGGATATCATCTAGAAACACTGCCACATTCGGGATACCTTGCAATACCCCCTCCATAGTGCGCTGGAATATAGCAGGGCTTGAGGAGACCCCGAAAGGCAACACATTGTATGTAAACAACCCCTTGTGGGTGTTTATGGTCACATACTTTTTAGACTCCTCCTCTAAGGGGATTTGGTGGTATGCGTGGCTCATGTCCAGCTTAGTGAACTTTTGCCCCCCTGCCAGACTAGCGAACAAGTCCTCCACTCTAGGAATAGGGTATTGCTCTAACTTGGACACTCTGTTTACTGTCAGTTTATAATCCCCACAGATCCTAACACTGTTATCCGGTTTTAGCACTGGTACTATTGGGGCAGCCCACTCTGCATATTTGACAGGCTGCATTATTTTCTGATGCACCAAGCGTTCAATCTCCGCTTCCACTTTAGCTTTCATGGCATATGGGACTGTTCTGGGTTTGAAAAACCTGGGGACGGCTTCTTTGTCCACATAGATTTTTGCTGGGGCCTCGTTAAGTCTACCCAGTTCCTCCTTGAAGACCCTCTCATACTGACTGAGCACCCCTTGTAATTCACATTCTGCCCCCTGCTGTAAGTGATTTACTGCCCTCCAGACTATGCCCAGCTTTCTTATCCACTGTCTGCCTAGAAGACTGGGGCCGGTTCCTGGGACTACAACTATTGGTAGTGTCTTAACAGTATCTCCGTACTGTGCTGTCACTTTAAAAGTACCCAATGTCTCTACTGGTTGACCTGTGTAGGTTTTGAGCTTAAAAGGCCATGGTTTCAGTGGGGGTATTTTCCCTTCCCCCCACAGCTCTGCAAACTCGTCACTGTTCATCACTGTCACCCCACAGCCTGTGTCAAGTTCAAATGTCTTTGCTTCCCCATTCACAGTTAACGTTTCCCTGAAAGGCTCTTCTTTTTTCGAGCAGTGCCCTGAGAGCAGCAAATTAACATTGTTGCATACATATACCTGTAAAAGGTTATAAGCTGCCCTGAGACCAGCATTGAGACACTGCCCTGAGAGCAGCAAATTAACATGGTTGCACACACATATATATATATACCTGTAGAAGATTACAAGCTGCCCTGAGACCAGCATTGAGAAATTGCTCTCAGAGCAGCAAATTAAAGATGTTGTATGTTTCTCATTAAGCTGTCCTGAGAGCAGCATTGGGAAACTGCCCTGATAGCAGCAAATTAACATTGTTGCATACATATACCTGTAAAAGGTTATAAGCTGCCCTGAGACCAGCATTGAGAAACTGCCCTGAGAGCAGCAAATTAACATGGTTGCACACACACATATATATATATACCTGTAGAAGATTACAAGCTGCCCTGAGACCAGCATTGAGAAATTGCTCTCAGAGCAGCAAATTAACGATGTTGTATGTTTCTCATTAAGCTGTCCTGAGAGCAGCATTGAGAAAGTGCCCTGAGAGCAGCAAATTAACATTGTTCAACTATATACCTGTCGTCCGGGATTGTTGAGCATTGAGGGGCAAATAACTTTAGAGTACTGGAATTGTGTTTTCAAATTTTAGTGACTGCATTTTGCACTATTTTGTTGCCGATTCTCCAATCTTTTGTAATGTGTCGTAAGTCCGATTTGATATTGCTAGGCGGACATAACGGCATTTCAATTGCTAGTCATTCCCTTAAAAGGGAGATTAAGCCGGTGGTGTTGGAAGGGTTAGTGGACAGGGGTGTCTTGGGCCGTCCTCTGGGGGCGGGCCGGTTGGTGCAGCCCTCCCCGAAACTGTGGAGAAGGGGGGGTCACCACTTGTCTCGCCGAAGAAGGACCCCATGGCATTTTCACCGACCTTGACAGGGTCATTGGATGGTGCGAGGCTTAAGATGCGTCTGGCCCGCATCAACAGAGAGCGGGAGGATAGAAAGGGGAGAGAAACCCATGAAGCTGCAGAAAGGACTCAGAGAGCTGAGCACGAGCAACGGCTCGCTATCCACAAGCTCGAGCTGGATTACCAGTTAGAGACGGCCGTCGGGCTGCGTGAACTGGAGCTTGAGCCTGTTCATTCACAAACCGTGGCAGCGACTATCTCCCCCGCCTCTGTTCTTCCACCACCTGCGGCAGCGCCTGCCTCTACTGCCAATATCAGTACACCCACCTCCACTACCTCTACAACACCCTTCTACATGGATCTGTCTTGGTGACACCAGGTCATGGGTAATTTTTAGTATTTGGCATTTGATGACTTTAGGCCAGCAGTCTAGAGAGCATTGGTTGATCTTTTTGTAATCAGAACAAAGTCTAGGAGTCAATTAGGCCTATTGACAGTTTGTGATTTTACGTTGTTCTTTACGTAAGATGTTGAGCCTGTTGTCTTTTCTTGGTAATGTTTATTTGATAGGTTTGCTCAGTGTTGCAAGTTTTTTGGGCGGTGAAACCGCCCCTATATGTGAGGTTTGGACATCGACATTCGCTGCACTGTGATTGGCCACCATTGTACCCCCCCCACCCATTGCACCCCCCCAACCCTGCGCTGTGATTGGCCACCAGTGTACCCCCCTAACCCTGCACCGTGATTGGCCAATCACAGTCTATTCAGGACTGTGATTGGCTAGTGAAACATGACACATGTGCATAGCCCTATAAATAGGACTATGCACTAAAAAAAAACACATTTATGTTTTTTTTAAAGTTAGGGGTGTACAATGGTTGGTCCACAATATTACTTTTCTTTAAGTGAACTTCCATCACTGTGATGACCACTGTGACCACACCGCCCACTTCACACTGGGTGTGATTTTTTTTGTTTTGTTGAGGGAGCACTTTAACAAAACTTTAGAGCAAGTTTGTTCTTGTTGGTGGGCGTGTTACGTTCCACGTAGGTTTGTCTGGGATTTCTGTGTATTCCTCCCCTTGTCTGTCTCTCCTTCCCTCTGTCACTCACTACAGGTCTGAAGTCACCAATCCATCAGCTGTCAGTCAACCTGTTACCTGGCCCCACCCTCATCCAATCACCACCATCTGCTGTCTATAAAAGGCTGGGTCCTACATCAGCTCAGTCTCTCTCAACCATTTCTTGTTTGTAGCCATGTCCTTGTAGCCTTGTTCGTAGCCCTTATGTTCCCAGAGCAAACTTTAGGTATTTATTAGGTATTTGTTCTACTTCTTGTTTTGTATATGCTGCTGCCTTGGGACAGGGAAGACGGAGGCCTCCATACATAGACACCACGTAGGCAGAACCATTGTTAAGCACACTAGCCACTTATGTATTTTTGAACAATGTTTGGTTAGAGTAGTTAGGCAGGCTTTTGTTTTCACTATACTACTGAGTTAGTTAGTTAGTCTGTCTTTTGTTTCCCTAGCTGCTTTGTTTGTTGTTTTGGCAACACCCGTGTCCCCTGGTAGTGACTTACTTGTTTTATGCCTTGTGCATTATGTTTATGTAAGTATTGTAACTATTATTCTGCTCAAGAGTAAAAGCACCTTGCACCTTTTGCTCAAAACCTTGTGTGGTCTCCTTTATTTGCACCTCATGCTCAACAGCCCGAAAATTCCATCTTCACATTTTTATGTTGCAAACTCTACCCAAGACCTTTAAAAAGGGTTTCGTAACAGTGCGCTTAACCCGCCTTAAGCTAGAGAACGAAGACAAGGCAGATGCTCGCAAAATAGACATGGAATACAAGCTGGCATTGCACCGCATTGAGGCAGAACTGAGCGTTAAAATCCGGCAGCTGGAGCTAGATGCTAACCTAAGGGCAGGCACAGGGGTCTCTAAGGTAGAACACACACAACCCTTGGGGTCCCCTACTGTCCCTCCTCGCACCAAGGTGCCCACCATGGGGAAACCGGAACCCTTAGTGTCCTCTACAACAACTGCATTCAATGAAGGTACCGACTCTGAGTCCAAGCAACCTGACAAAACCACCCCCAAGCTGAAGCCAGGTAGATTATGCTACTACTGCCACCGGCCTGGTCATGGCGTTGCCGACTATCCGGATCTCCAGTCTAAAGGTCCACCTCCACAAGCCAAGTAAGCTTTTCATTTTGAGCAAGTCATCAGTTGGTCAATACTTTGAGAAGTCATCCCCTTGTTCTGTGTGGACACAGTCTGGTGTGACTGCATGAACCTGGTGTTTGTGTGGGGTGGACATGATTATCTTGAATGACTTGGTGTTCTTTGTTTCCAACTGTTTTGTTTTGTATGATGTGTATATTTAGGTGTTTCTGTTTTGTAAAACTAGGAGTTTATTTTTATGGGAGGGGGTGTTACGGCCCTATATGGCCATAGTGGTTGTGTGTCTAACCCTCTGTCAGTAGTTTCAGTGCTGCATGATGAATGAAGGCGGGAGTGGCCTAGGAGATTGGAGGAGTGGCGTGGAGATTGGGGCTCACCTGGACTTCATTCCCCAAATCAACCAGCCAGTATAAAGGGCTGGAAAGAACAACCCACAAGCCTCTTTTACCATTGCAACACCACATGCTGAGACCCTTTTGTTTTGTTAGCTAGTGTTTCTTAGGTCTGTAGGCTGTGCGCCATACCTTCTTGCTGAGTGCGAAAGGTAACTTTAATACTGAGTGTTTAAAGTATAGACAATTCTAATATAAGCCAGTCTTAATCATATTTCCAAACCTTTTTGCTGAGTGCCCCTGAACAGGGAAGCTGGTAGGGGTGTGCCGCCATTTCTTTTGTTCCCCCTTTTTGGTCCCTGTTTTTCTAGGTAGGGAGTTTAGATTGTACTTTTTGTTTTGGTGTAGCTTAGACTGTTTTCTTTTCAGGTAGGGTTATTCTGGTTTTGGCCACCCTGACGTTTTTGCTTTCCCTGTTTGTTTATCCCTTGTGAATTTAAGTTGTTAATTAACAAATTGTACACTTTTTTGGTTGACTCTGACTGGTTTGAAATATGTTACACCTCTATATCCTCTAGACCTTATAAGGTCGTAACAGCTGCCCTGAGACCAGCATTGAGAAACTGCCCTGAGAGCAGCAAATTAACATTGTTGCATATAGACCTGTAGAAGATTACAAGCTGCCCTGAGACCAGCATTGAGAAATTGCCCTCAGAGCAGCAAATTAATTATGTTGTATTGTGTATCATTTAAGCTGCCCTGAGAGTAGCATTAAGAAACTGCCCTCAGAGCAGCAAATTAACATTGTTGCATCTATATACCTTTAGAAGGCTATAAGCTGCCCTGAGAGCAGCATTGAGAAAGTGCCCTGAGAGCAGCATTGAGAAAGTTCCCTGAGAGCAGCAGATTAACATTGTTGCATTTACATACCTGTAGAAGGCTATAAGCTGCCCTGAGACCAGCATTGAGAAACTGCCCTGAGAGCATCAAATTAACATTGTTGCATATAATGTACTTTTGTACAGGTCTATATATATATATGCAACAATCTTAATTTGCTGCTCTCAGGGCAGTTTGTCAATGCTGTTCTCAGGGCAGATTATAGCCTTTTACAGGTATATAGTTGAACAATGTTAATTTGCTGCTCTCAGGGCACTTTCTCAATGCTGCTCTCAGGACAGCTTAAATGATTTGCATACAACATCGTTAATTTGCTGCTCTGAGGGCAATTTCTCAATGCTGGTCTCAGGGCAGCTTATAATCTTCTACAGGTATATATATATATATATATATATATATATATATATATATATATATATATATATATATGCAACAATGTTAATTTGCTGCTCTCAGGGCACTTTCTCAATGCTGCTCTCAGGGCAGTTTCTCAATGCTGGTCTCAGGGCAGCTTATAGCCTTCTACAGGTATATAGATGCAACAATGTTAATTTGCTGCTCTGAGGGCAGTTTCTTAATGCTGCTCTCACAAATGATACACATACAACATCGTTAATTTGCTGCTTTGAGGGCAATTTCTCAATGCTGGTCTCAGGGCAGCTTGTAATATTCTAAGCTGCCCTGAGAGCAGCAAATTAATATTGTTCAACTATATACCTGTAAAAGGCTATAAGCTGCCCTGAGACCATTATTGAGAAACTGCCCTGAGAACAGCAAATTAACATTGTTGCATATATATATATAGACCTGTAAATGATATACATACAACAACATTAATTTGCTGCTCTGAGGGCAGTTTCTCAATGCTGGTCTCAGGGCAGCTTATAACCTTTTACAGGTATATGTATGCAACAATGTTCATTTGCTGCTCTCAGGGCAGTTTCTCAATGCTGGTCTCAGGGCAGCTTATAGCCTTCTACAGGTATATAGATGCAACAATGTTAATTTGCTGCTCTGAGGGCAGTTTCTCAATGCTGGTCTCAGGGCACTTTCTCAATGCTGGTCTCAGGGCACTTTCTCAATGCTGGTCTCAGGGCAGCTTATAGCCTTCTACAGGTATATAGATGCAACAATGTTAATTTGCTGCTCTGAGGGCACTTTTTCAATGCTGGTCTCAGGGCAGCTTATAACCTTCTAGAGGTATATAAATGCAACAATGTTAATTTGCTGCTCTCAGGGCACTTTCTCAATGCTGCTCTCAGGGCACTTTCTCAATGCTGGTCTCAGGGCAGCTTATAGCCTTCTACAGGTATATAGATGCAACAATGTTAATTTGCTGCTCTGAGGGAAGTTTCTTAATGCTGCTCTCAGGGCAGCTTAAATGATACACATACAACATCGTTAATTTGCTGCTCTCAGGGCAGTTTCTCAATGCTGGTCTCAGGGCAGCTTATAGCCTTCAACAGGTATATACTGTATATGCAACAATGTTAATTTGCTGCTCTCAGGGCACTTTCTCAATGCTGCTCACAGAGCAGCTGTTCACTCACAGCAGAATGTGCCTTAATAACTGTTTGAAAATGATTGAAAACACTGCAATTCAAGGCAGCAAAGTTTCACATGTTAAATTTGCAGACTAGCTATGGTAACATTCACTAGCTACAGTACCTAACATTAGCTAAATGAAATTAGCACCTAACTAAGTTTGTTAGCTAGAAAACCTTAGTATAATGAAAGTAGCACTTGCTAAATTTAGTTAGCTAGCAAACGTTAACATATTAATGTTTAAAAGTTGTACCTTGTAGTAGGCTGTAAGCAGGAACTGAAGTGGAGCTGCAAAATTTTAAATTCCAATGAACCCAGGAGCAGTAGGCTGTAAGCAGGCTGTAAGCTGGAACAGAAGTGGAGCAGAAAGCTGGAAAATTCAAAATTCCATTGAAACCGCCCCTGTCCCCAAATCCTGCCCCCGGCCCGCCTCCCGCTCTCATTGATTGAACGGGCGCGAGAACCAATGAAATTGAATGCTGCCCTCAGAAGGCATTCCAATCACTATAAGTCACATCTGTGTAGTATTTGATGTAGAATTGATCTGGCAATTAATTTGCAGGTTTTGCAAAATAATTATTCAACTTTTATTACATTTTCCAGATATTTTAGTACTTTTGCACACAAGCATTAAAGCGGGTGTAAGTGATGTGATTAGTTCTATTAGTTTTGTTTCTCTGAACAAACACACTCACACACACACACACACACACACACACACACACACACACACACACACACACACACACACACACACACACACACACACACACACACACACACACACACACACACACGGGCTTGTGTGGAAGTACCAAGTTGGCCTACTGGCAATGTTCCCCCCCTCTTGAAGAGTTCAATGCCAGCAGGTCTATATTGTGACACATTTCAATTATACATTATAAACAATATACATTATACATGACTATATGCTCACGCACGCACGCACGCACGCACTCACCCACCCCCACACACACACACACACACACAAACAGATACAAGTGCAGGGACACATATGCACACACTTTTCAGGAAATGGAAAAAAAGAATGTGTATCGCAATTATTATTTAGTCACAAAATACTTTTTATTGGTTTAATATTTATAAAACACACAGACAGATTTAACCACTTTCAAAGATTTTGGGCATGTCATAATAGTAGTATAGTAGTAGTAGATTGGCTATTTTCGCTACTGTTATGCGGCACTGGCATTCATTTATGAAGACAAGAGCTATCGCCTTTTATGTCTCGCCCCCATGGCAGGAGTAATAATGCAGATTATGGCTTATGTGGCCTTTTAGAGGCATTGATCTGATTGGGCTCTAATGTTTGAAATAATAGCCCCCAAGAATTAAATCAAGTCATTTAATTTTCAATTCAGTTAGCAGGTAAGAGCTGCAATCACTTTTTGACAGGAGGAAAACAATTCTTTATGGCATTATATGGCATTTTACAGGTATAACCTAAATGTTTGAAATATAACCTCCAAGAATGAAACTGAGCCATTCTGATGCATGAAATGCCTTCCAGTTAGCAGGTAGGAGCTGCAATCACTTTCTTACTGGAGTAATGCAGATGATGGCTTATGTGGCCTTTTAATGGCATCCCTATTGACCAGATCTGTAGGTGGCGCACTTGAGTATATAATATTTACTAAATAATAATATAAATTTTCTGGCTAAAAAGTTGATTTTACATAAGAGGTGGGGGTCTGAGAGTTTTCCCACAGTGGAGAATAGGCTTTCAACACGCTGCCTTTGTTTCGGTGACTAGCGAACATACAGTTTATTTTGACTTAAGTGTCAACTCTCACACCTGTTCAAATGGGGAAAATACACGTACAGTTGGACAACATTAAGGAGAACTCCTAACGCTGTGGACTAAAGAAATTGAACACAGGGAGGTTTAAATAGACACAGACTAACAAGACACAGGTGAAACATAACTACAATCAACACACGATTGGCTGGAACTGAACAAGACACAGGTGAACTACAATTGCAATTACAGACTGGTGAGAGAAGACAAGAAGCGGCAACAAGGCAAAACAGGAAACACTAGGGCATCATTACATAATAAAAGGTACTCAACAGACAGTTCATGACAGAAGATCTCCCTGAGAATGAAATGGCAGAGGATCCAAAGAAAGTGATTAAAATTGCATATGCATTCTGCACACTCAAATCTACTCAAGATTAATTGTCATTAATAATAAAAGACAATGTTTCTTCATCATTTAAGTGGTTGAGGTCTATTTGTGACCCTCAAATAAAAGTCATGTCATGCAGCTTATAGCTTAGTCTTCTTTTTCGTGGGGGAACATGATGGAAAAAATCTAATTTCAAAAGAACATATTGCCACATGCCCTGAGAACCAATTTGGTGAAGTATTCTCACAAAAGCCACTGATAGTATAGATAGATACCAATTTAAATTTGTATTTTGTATACATTATGACCATGTTGTTTGTTTTTTACTTCATTAAGAAAACAATTAGCTATTGTATAAACATAATCAGCACTTGTTTTGTGTCACATGTAAACAGAATACAAATTTAAAATGATAACAGTTTAATATTGAATAAAAGAAAATGAACCGGGGCACCTGGTGGCCTAGTGGTCCAGACGCATACCACAGATAAGCTCTAATAGCTTAGCTGGGTTCCAGACGAATCTGCCATTGCAAAAGAAAATTGCCCTTGGCAGATTAGGTCTGGCCCCTCCAAATAGAGATTTTATTTCTCTCCCTCCGAAGTTGTGAGGGACCAATCAGAGCCCAGTATGTAAATATAGGGCGGGTTTATCACCAGAGGCATTTTTTTAATTTGCCCCTCGGAAATGCAGGTTCCACACAGAGATTTCAGACTAATATCTACGCAGTGATATTAGTCTGGCCATGCCAGGCTAAAGCTCTAATGCAGCTTGACAGTGCGTCACAAGTTTGAATCCCAATTCTGACGACCTTTGCTGCGTGTCTATCCCTGTCTCTCTCTCCCTATTTCCTGTCTATCTACACTTACACTATGAATAAAGGCAGAAAAGCCCCAAAAATATATTTTAAAAGAGATTACGCAAAACAATTACAAATTGTGATTGCGTAATAATGTAATACGAAGGTAAGGTATTGGATTACAAAGGTACAAAGCTAATTCCTTAAATAGTCTATATCTTTATTTTATATTAATAATTTGACTCTGTCTCTCTCTCTGTGTCTCTGTGTCTCTCCCTCTCTCTCTCTGCCACTCTCTTTCTAAATGGATGCACATGATGGCTGCTCTCTTGCCCCCCCCCACTCTCTCCCTCCGTCCTTCTCTCCCCATGCTCTCCTTCTCTCTGTCTACCCCCTCTATGCCTCTGTCTGTCTGTCTGTCTGTCTGTCTCTTTCATTTTTTTTCTTGCTGACAGAGTTTGCGTGCCGTTTGAAAATGTTTTCATTGATGTCAAGTCTAAGCGATCAAACATGACTATCCCAGGACACTCTCTTTCGTGCACACGCACGCGCACACGCACACACACACACACACACGCACACGCACACGCACACACACACACACACACACACACACACACACACACACACACACACACACACACACAACCCACATCACACCATAGCAATGCACACACAAACGCACACTAACACAACACACTATAGCAAGGCACACACACACACACACACACACACACACACACACACACACACACACACACACACACACACACACACACACACACACACACACACACACACACACACACATACTGCACACACACACTGCACACACCCACACACAGCCTTGGGTGCACAGTGTTTAGCATGCTTTATTTCTCTCTGTCTCCTCGCCTCATGTGAATGTAATATTGATTCTATAAAGTAGTTTGACTGTAACATGTCACCCTGTGTTAACATCACAACCAGCCAAGCACACACAACACTACCCTGCTAGCACGCAACGCTAGAGCAGAGGAGGGGAGGGGAGAGGAGAGGAGAGGAGAGGAGAGGAGAGGAGAGGAGAGAAGAGAAGAGAAGAGAAGAGAAGAGAAGAGAAGAGAAGAGAAGAGAAGAGAAGAGAAGAGAAGAGAAGAGAAGAGAAGAGAAGAGACGAAAGGAAAGGAAAGGAAAGGAAAGGAAAGGAAAAGAGAGGAGAGGAGAGGAGAGGAGAGGAGAGGAGAGGAGAGGGTGTGTGCGTGTGCGTGTGTGTGTGTGTTTGTGTGCGTGTGTGACTGTGTTCATGTGCGTGCGTGCGTGCGTGCGTGCGTGCGTGCGTGCGTGTGTGTGTGTGTGTGTGTGTGTGTGTGTGTGTGTAGAGAAGATGTTTTGCTGATATATAAACAGACCGACAAACTAAACCCTAGAGAGAGATTGAGAGAGAGAGAGAGAGAGAGAGAGAGAGAGAGAGAGAGAGAGAGAGAGAGAGAGAGAGAGAGAGAGAGGGGGAAGAGTATGGGAAGGTATGGGATGACATGTAGAAAATTAAGCTAATAATAATATAAGTTAATACATTGTTTTACTATTTTCTACATTGGTTCGCACGTAAATACATTGATATTTCTTGTATACACATATTTGGTTTATTGATGTATATATTGTCTTGCAGTCTACATACATTGGTTTGCTTGAATACCTTTTTCTTTTTATCCCATACATTAGCTTTCATCATGTATATTTTTATGATCTAAACCGTAGATTGATCACAACTATTTGATCTAATCCGTAGATTGATAACAACTATATATACTAAGGATATTAAAGGGTTGACACAGGTATACAGATTACAGGTTTGAGGTTTTAGATCCCTGTCTGGTTGATCAGTGTTCTAGCGTTTCACAATACAGATCTGGATGAGTTACCTGTGATGTTATGAACTGTTGAAAGACCTGACCAGTTTCCACGCTGCACGATTCAACTCAGTGGCCTTGTGGTTAGAGTGTCGGACAGTGTCCGCCCTGAGACTGGGAAATCGGGGTTCGATCCCCGGGAGGGTCATACCAAAGACTCTAAAAATGTTACCCAATGCCTCCCTGCTTGGCACTCAGCATCAAGGGTTGGATTGGAGGTTGAAGTCCCTGCGACATACTAGCGTCATGTCCAGGGGTGTACTTGCGCATCAAGCTGCCTCACGCTACAGAAACAGGAGATAGGTTTCTGCTCAATGAGCCTGATGTGTCACGATTCAGTGACAGACATAGGATTCGGAGTGTGATACGAGGAAGCAATGTGATAGACACTGTGGAACCCGGGAACTCAGTAGCATGACATAGGCTACACCTGAGGAG
>NC_137621.1:38059009-38061509 GCF_963280865.1 Gymnoscopelus braueri | reverse complement strand
CTCCATTTCTCTCTCTCCTCTCTCCTTGTTTGTCTCCTCTTTTCCACTCAGTTCTACGGAATTCAAGAGGAGGTTTTTCTTTCAGGAGGCCCAGAGAAAACCATTACGCCAAAGAAGAAGGTTAATGCCGGCAAATTTATTACAAACCAAAACAATTACAATAATCAAGACAGTATCTATTTCCTCCATGCAATGTTTTGTCATGTCCTATTTAATACAGCTTGTTTCTGTTAGTGACAAACTCCTCTGAAAAACATGTTTTTTCATGAATGAATGCCCTATTAATGCCTCATACTACAGCGTCACACAAAAGCAACAAAAGTAAAAAGGTTAAAATATGGAGATAAAAGGGTTCAGCGCCGATATACTAGTGGTCCAGAGCTTTAAAAAAAGGGGGGAAAGGGGAAAAAAAACATTTAGATAATATTTAGAGCAGTGGGCCCAAAGTTGTTAGCCAGATGGTCAACCTCCCAAGCACGCTCATCCCCATTGGAGATTAGGCCAATGAGGGACAGGATGGAATGACGTTGCTCAATTACTTTTTATGTGCAGCATATATCATGTGTTTCAATTAGCATCGTTGACATGTTTGGGTCGGACCGCACACCATATACATGCTAACAGGCTAACGATAACTAGCTAACGCCCCAAAAGGCTAAATATTCAAATGCTAAAAGTGTAGGTGAATGCTGACAGGAGGACAAGTGGATTTGTATGTGTTATTAATAAACATTAGTGTGTGTGTGTGTGTGTGTGTGTGTGTGTGTGTGTGTGTGTGTGTGTGTGTGTGTGTGTGTGTGTGTGTGTGTGTGTGTGTGTGTGTGTGCGTGCGTGCGTGCGTGCGTGCGTGCGTGCGTGCGTGCGTGCGTGTGTGTGTGTGTGTGTGTGTGTGTGTGTGTGTGTGAGTGTGTGTGTGTGTGTGTGTGTGTTTGTGTGTGTGTGTGTGTGTGTGTGCCTGTCCGTCCGTTCAGAGAGCCGTTAAGCCTATTGGTCTAGTAGTGTCAATGCCAATCACATCTATTCTGTGTCCTGGGATGTGCGTGGCCTTGGATTTGTACACAGTCGTCAAGATTAGGGTTCAGGACAGGTCACTGGGTCATTGCTATTAGTGTGTGTGTGTGTGTGTGCGTGTGCGTGTGCGCGCGTGTGTGTGTGTGTGTGTGTGTGTGTGTGTGTGTGTGTGTGTGTGTGTGTGTGTGTGTGTGTGTGTGTGTGTGTGTGTGTGTGTGCATACGCGTGTGTGTGCGTGTGCGCGTGTGTGTGTGTGTGTGTGTGCGTTTCAGGACATAATGTTTATGCATAAAGGCGTTAATCTTACGCTTCAGGTCATGGGGGCATGACGGTTGTTTTTTCCTGGTCCTCACAAAATAAATTGTTGTTTTTATGGTTAAAAGTATTTTAATAGCTAGTTGTTACATTAAGGAAAATATTCAGTTGAGGTTAAGACTCACATGAGACATTTAGAGCTCAGATTTCTGGGTTATGGTTAGAGTTATATGCCAGATTTATACTTAGGCCTAGCTGCAGCCAGTGTCGTGCACCAAAAATGGAAATCATAAAATCACTATCCTAAAATATTGATGTCTTCACAAGTAGTAATACAAATGTGTGTGTGTGTGTGTGTGTTTGTGTGTGTGTGTGTGTGTGTGTGTGTGTGTGTGTGTGTGTGTGTGTGTGTGTGTGTGTGTGTGTGTGTGTGTGTGTGTGTGTGTGTGTGTGTGTGTGTGTGTGTGTGTGTGTGTGTGTGTGTGTGTGCGCCCCTGCTCATGGTCCATCAGAGATAGTGGTGGAGAACGAGAAATGAGGGGATAGAGAGAGATAGAGATGGGGGAGGGTTATTATTATGACCTTTGCAACCTTCAAATGGCTCAGCCTAAACCCTCACACACACACACACACACACACACACACACACACACACACACACACACACACACACACACACACACACACACACACACACACACACACACACACACACACACACACACACACACACACACACAGACACACCAGTCTGTTCTTTGTGGTGGTTGCGTGCATTACAAAGCAAAGCCTGTAATCCGAAGGAACATCTCTGATATGACCAAATGATTTACAAACACACACACACACACACACACACACACACACACACACACACACACACACACACACACACACACACACACACACACACACACACACACACACACACACACACACACACACACAAATGATTTGTACGTTTCATTGCGTGCCATCTTCCCCTCCACTGAGTCGCCATATGGCCACACATATCATCACATCTCCTGTCAATCAACCTTAAACCCCCTCCACACACACACACACACCACACCACACACCACACCACACCACATACTGTACTGTACTTTACTTTACTTCATATAGATGATTTCCGGTTTGTATTTTAATATAGAAAACACTGTAATACAGTCAGTATTTGACTGATTGTACTGTTGTAGCAGGTATATGTTGTAGCAGGTTAACAATATAGATG
>NC_137621.1:38046509-38054009 GCF_963280865.1 Gymnoscopelus braueri | reverse complement strand
AATCTCACTGTACAGTATATATGTGTACAGTTTTTGTATATTATATTACAACCTGTGTTATAGTGTACGTATACAGTATGAGCTGTTTGATGTGTCATTGTTTCCCTAAAATAATGAACAGTGAACACATAAGGAACGATTCCTCATTTCAAGGGACGGTTGGCAACCCTAGATACAGGACGTTGGGGGGTCTTGGTCTCTCCCACCATCTTTGTGTGATGGTAGAAGAGCACCTCGCTCTCTAGAGTGAAGACACACATCTTTTGGCAAAAGTCGCCTGTCCTTATATTTATCGGCCTCTCTTCTTTCTCAGCGACATTTCAGTATTTCTCTCACTTCAAATCAAATCAAATCAGAAGAAGAATTCATGTTTATCCCCGGGTCCAATCAGCTGACAAGGAATTAGTCTTGGTGAGACGCACTCAGACAAAGCAAACATCCACGGCTAATTACATAGTTCCACTGTATTTACTGACAAACAGTACGGAGGCAACAGGACCTCAGTCAACACGCGCAACACACAAATTAGAGAGAAGACGTCTCATAAACACTTATCAACTACCACAGGCACATTACACAAACACTACCAT
The DNA here is from genome assembly GCF_963280865.1 of Gymnoscopelus braueri. Classification (NCBI taxonomy): domain Eukaryota; kingdom Metazoa; phylum Chordata; class Actinopteri; order Myctophiformes; family Myctophidae; genus Gymnoscopelus; species Gymnoscopelus braueri. Next base: position 38,053,419 of record NC_137621.1, on the reverse strand, counting down.
GTTGGCAGCAGAACACAGTGTTTGCCAAACCTGGAGGGACCTCAATCTGTAGACATCAAGTGTTGAGTGACACAGACACATTAACAACAGAGAGGAGAAGTAAACATTATAGTTTGTGTTTGTGATTGGCGGTAGGTTTGTCGTGTCGAGATGAGCAAGCACACAGACACACACACGTGTGCACGCACGCACGCACTCACACAATTAAAGGGATTAGAAGAAGTTGTACACAGTAAAATCCTGCGTGTTAATTATTATTTCTTTTTTTTTTTCTCTGCCTTTATTGCATAGTATAGTAGAGAGTGACAGGAAACAGGGAGAGAGAGACGGGGAGTGACATGCAGCAAAGGCCGTCGGGCCTGCAGAATCGATCCCCCAACTCGCTGTCAGGCTGCATTAGAGCAGTATGTGGTATGCGCCTTAAGCACTAGGCCATCGGCACCCCTCCTGCGTACTACTTTAACTCAGAGAGTGTACGGATGTAACCAATTGGACCCTTGGATTTTTTTGGTTACTTTTGCCTCTCTGTGTGTACAAATGGATAAATCAACAATGAGGATTTTACTGTGGCCCACTCCCAATGGGTCAGTTTTGCAGCCCAAATCGTCAGATATCGCTATAAGTAGTATTTGTGAGAATGTGTTGTTACTGCACAAGCTTTTCATGTGTTGTCCTTTCTGAAAGCAAGGAAATCAGAGCACATAATAGCTGTTGAATCAGTTGTTGAATGTCATTTTAAGAAAGGCAAAAGAAGATCATTTCGGTCTTCATGATTTGAACAAGTTATTGACCATAGTAGAGAAGAAATAAGCTTGTAAAAGTATGGTGACTAGTGGAGAACAAGTTAACATGTGAACACTGATCTAATTCATCTTTGCTATATCAACACGTATTTCTTTCTTTCTTTCTCTCTTACTTTTCTTATCCCTTTAATTCACTTCCTTCCCTTCACGTATGACATGCTATGCGTTTCCAAGGTAACATCAAAATACATGTGAGGCATTCGCTACACCTTTGTGTGTGTGTGTGTGTGTGTGTGTGTGTGTGTGTGTGTGTGTGTGTGTGTGTGTGTGTGTGTGTGTGTGTGTGTGTGTGTGTGTGTGTGTGTGTGTGTGTGTGTGTGTGTGTGTGTGTGTGTGTGTGAGAGAGAGAGAGAGAGAGAGAGAAAGAGAGAGATAGAGTTGAATATGTGCTTCATCTTCACGTGTCAGCTTCCACACGTGAAGCCCCACCCCCCCCTGACCCCCACCCGGCCGTGTTCTCTGTGTGCGTGTGGATTTGCACACGCTAATCGTCAGGTTGTGTTGTCACCAGGGGACGTGTGGAGGGGAAGAGGGGGCTTCTGGGTAATAATAACAGGCTGCAGGTGACCGGGTCGCTTCTGGAGATATGGAAAAGTTGACGGTTCAATTCCTCCGAGGGAGGACTGTGGTGGGGTCGCAACCCTTCTGTTTGTGAATCTAATGGTTTGGATAACATGACAGCTTCTTAATAAGTGCCAAGAGAGGAGGGGTCAGGGGTCACAGATGGAAAGTGGAAGGGACTTATGGTAGTCCTGCAGATGCCTTGTAACTGCTTTTCATTTATTTTATTTATCCTGTGACTTTAATAATAATAATAATAATAATAATAATGATAATAATAAGGGTAATAATAATAATAATAATAATAATAATAATAATAATAATAATAATAATAATAGTAATAGTAATAGTAATAGTAATAATAATAATAATAATAATAATAATAATAATAATAATAATAATAATAATTATTATTATTATTATTATTATAATTATTATTATTATAATGATAATAATAACATGACTGCCACTAATACTGTTACGACCATTACGGATTATATTTTATTAATTCAATTATTTATACTCTTTGTAACTTTTTCACTTCCTCGCATTTTAGTAGTTAGTTAGTTTCCCAGCATGTGTACTGCTGTTGCCGCCAACCCCTGTTGGCCTGAGGAGGGTGTGAACCAACACATTAAGTTGTCAGCGCTCACAAATAATTATGTAACACTTTTAATAATGCACAGCCGCAGAAGGTATAGTCTTTCCTTAGCGTTTCTGCTAATTCTCTGTGCTGACTACTCTTTATTCTTGTTATTGTTCTGCCTTTTTTGGGGTCAGCACCCATCATACTGTAAAGACATTTGATTTGGGCACACTATTTCCCTTATGTTTGAGGTGCCTCCTGTCTCCAGTGGTTTTGAAAGTATGGGCTGCCAAGGCGGAAAGGAGAGGAAAATGTATTGAACAGAATTTATTGTGGCAGTTTAACCATGTCATTATTGTCAAAATGTTTCAAATGTTTTCAACAATTATCACAAATTGTCAAGCATAAAAAAAATGGTGAAACTAGCAGATCTACAAGTTCACAATGCATCGCCATGCCATCGCGTGTGAGCTTGTAGATCAGATGCTAGCATTTTTTTTAAAAGCCTTGTTGCAACAGGGGCAAGACAGAGGCTATGGCTATATGGGGTCCATGGCAAGGGAAAGGTTGGGAACCCGTGCGCTAAGGTTCAGGGTGGGCTATCTTCCTCAGTTCCCCTGCCCACCGAACAGTGGCCCCGACCGACCAGCAGGAGTCGCTATAATGCAATGACGAGGACACGGTCACCTGCCAGAGTCCCACCTGCTAACACCGGTAAGCAGGGGGCACCAATGACAGGAACCCAGGGCTCCATGGTGGTGGGCAAGTGTCTTCCATGTATGCCAATTGAAGTTGTACACTCTCTGAGTTACAGTCCTGTAACTCCTCAAGGACCCCTGGGGGTCCCCGGACCCCAGTTTGAGAACCACTGCTCTATGCCACATGTATTTGCAGAGCAGCCTTACACAACACAGCAGCTCTGCAACACAGAGACAAACAAACAATCTAGAACTGTCAATATCAACACAATGGTGGCCGTCGCAAAAGAGAAGAATTGATCTGGTAAATGATTTGCGGAAGCAGCTTTACAGCAGATTACCTGTTCAATAGTTTGTGGGCAGACAGCAGGCCTGCCGCTGGGAACCATTAACACAACAGGACAGGACAACTGAGAGGGGGACAATGCAGGAGAGACAGAGGGTGCATTCACAAATACACTCTGATGCTTCGAACCCATCAAAAAGGTGTCCGCAGCTCCGCACACACGCTTTGTTGCGCGCAGGAGGTTTATGAGCGACTGTTTTCGCCAAACCTGGCCACAGCGGGACGTCTGGTCAATGGAACTTGCAAAAAGGATGGTCTTTATTGAACTTAATAAAGAGCATCCTTTTTTCAAGTTCCAGACAGTGTGCTGGACCTTTTTCTTTGATATGCTATCAGAGATCCCCTTCTAGACGTATTTATGGAAATTATTATTATTTATTTATGAAATACTTTAGAAAAATGTTGGAATTGATTTTATTTCTGATTGATGAAAAGTTGTGACTTTTAAATCTTTTGAAATAATAACAATATGTTTTTTTAATGTAGGAAACAAAAAAAAGGGGGATATTTACTCTGCGGCCGACGACCCAAACATGGGTCCCGACCCACTGTTTTGTGAAACAGTGGTTTAAGTAGTAGTAGAGACACATTGAAGTCATTATATCCTCTGGTCTAATCCCCTCTGTGTGTGTTTACAGCCAGGACTACAGGATGCCCCATTGTTTCCTGTCTCTCTCTCTCTCTAACACATGTCAACATGGACGGCCTGACAAGGCCCTGACAACATTAAAGGTGTCATTTTGATCATTTATACCTGTCAGTTTGCATCTGGTGTGATATGGCCAGGCAGCGTGTCTGTATGTGTTGTCAGACAGCAGATGACTGCGGATCATTCTGTCATATATGTATGTCTCACTTATTCCAGTCCAGGGCCCTCTCTTCCATATCATTATATTTTCATACAGTGTCACATCACCGGGGAATTGAACCGGCAACTCACAGCAGGGGTGAGTTTTTGTATAGTGTGTGTGTGTGTGTGTGTGTGTGTGTGTGTGTGTGTGTGTGTGTGTGTGTGTGTGTGTGTGTGTGTGTGTGTGTGTGTGTGTGTGTGTGTGTGTGTGTGTGTGTGTGTGTGTGTGTGTGTGTGTGTGTGTTTGTGTGTGTGTTGGGGGGGTATAGTCAATGGGTTTACACTATCGTTTGAAAAACTTTGATTCCTGTCTCTCTTTGCCCAACCCCCAATTCGCCGTGGTATAACACGTAGGATGTGTGTGTGTGTGTATGTGTGTGAGCGTACGTGTGTGTGAGCGTACGTGTGTGTGTGTGTGTGTGTGTGTGTGTGTGTGTGTGTGTGTGTGTGTGTGTGTGTGTGTGTGTTCGCGTGCACATGTGACCTGTTCAGTAATATTATCACTAATAACTGTTGTCAGGGAGACGGAGCGTTGAGGGTTGACAGAGTCATTAATGGACTTGTCAACCTGAAGTGAAATTAGCTCCCATCCCTGTCCTCCATGTGTGTGTCTGTTCACGTGCCTTTGTGCCAACATGTCCCTCTGTGTCCCTGTGTCAATACCCTTGCTGCCGGCTCGGGGGAAACCTTGTTAGTCCAAAACGGTTACTTTTAAGGAACTGGGGGAGCAAAGAATATTAACCTGTGTTCCTCTAATGGATCCAATGCAGGTTCAACCTACAGACACACACACTACCCACTTCCAAAAATGTTAAGAAATATCAAAAATAGCTGATCTACAAGGTCACACCGTGTCACAATGTGAATTGTTGTGACCTTGTAGATCGGCTATTTTCGATACTTTACACTCTTGTATGATGAAGTATGGCGTTCATTTAGGGGAAAAAACTGAAAAAGTTGAAATAATGGAGATACAAGGTTTCTGCGAGACAGCAACGGCATGTTTCTGTGCCATTTACTGATCTCATAGCTTCCCAACCACATTATTTTTGTTGTACTGAGACAGTTTCCCGCACGGCCATTCGACTTTGTTTCTGAGAAACAGTCCTCAACGGGGGATCGAGTTGTAGTCGTGCATGCCTGTGTCACACTTTTTCAGAAGTATGACACAGAAGTTTGTGCAAGTTCCATCATTTTTGTTATTTCCATAAAAAGAGAAAGGGAAGAAGAAGAGGGCGGCAGGGTGAGCAAAGGGAAGAGAGACAAAGATCAATAAAAAGCAAACAAAGTACACAATACATATTTACACATATCTATCTGGTGCGGTATCGTATGTACCTGAGGTTGAACATCAGGTGCGTGAGCATAGCAGCAGATATATATCCTACTGTACATGAACAAGTTACTTTTTGCACCCCATGCAGCTCACATTTTTTTTAACATACTTCAAGTACAGGTCGTGAAGGGCCATACCATTACTGTCTGTGGTAGGCTACAAGCTCTGTCTACAGTATATTCATGTTGTGAATTGTTGTCTATTGTTTGTGTGATTACATTTCAAATTGCCTTCTTTGCGGTGAAGTCTACACCTTGGGGTGAGGCTATTTTTAAACTGATTATGAAGCAGTTGGTTTCATAAAAGACTGTTTAAAGACAGGCCAATGTCTATGCCAGTACATCTGATTCCTACATGTATGTTGTATTCATTGTGTAAATAAGTTTGTGAATGTGTGTAATGTTTGCCTTCTAGACTCATACAGTAGGCTGGCTGTGCGCGCGTGTGTGTGTGTGTGTGTGTGTGTGTGTGTGTGTGTGTGTGTGTGTGTGTGTGTGTGTGTGTGTGTGTGTGTGTGTCTGTCTGTCTGTCTGTCTGTCTGTCTGTCTGTCTGTCTGTCTGTCTGTCTGTCTGTCTGTCTGTCTGTCTGTCTGTCTGTCTGTCTGTCTGTCTGTCTGTCTGTCTGTCTGTCTGTCTGTCTGTCTGTCTGTCTGTCTGTCTGTGGCGATCATTGCATGCTAGCAGGGTTGTGTATTAAGGCTAACAGCGCCGCCTACTGGAGAGGTAGTCTCAGGGTAACAGTGGGTTCTAACCGAATGTCTTGTAGTTTTCTCACAGCATGCCGTATTCGGTATTTATTCTGACTTTTGTAAATCTTTATATTTTATTGTTGTGCTACAAACAGTAAAACATGATGTATTGTATTTTAAGTCTTGTAGGATACAAGTAGTACCCTACGCTGTTGTTCTAAGATCAGATCCCATCAGAGCACTTCTCTCTCCTCTATCCTCTTCTCCCTCTCAGCTGTCTGTCTGTCTGTCTGTCTGTCTGTCTCTCCTACCTGTCTGAGCTGTCTCCATCTCAGTGATATTTCTACTATTCTTCGAATTAAAAAAGAAAAAACACAAAAAAAGACAGATTATCTCTCCCATTCCAATCGCCACCTGCTCATCAAACTAAATGTATGCCGTCAAAACTTCTGTTCCATTCTGCTCCGTTTCATTCTAACATAGATTAATTGCAGTACCAATAATTGTCTGTAGATGTCAGCAGACGACACTGAATGAACCCCTGTCACACTTACACGTACAAGAAACACTTTTTCATAATCTAACCCTATATTTTTAACACAATTGATAATGTTGGTATGTTTTGTATATTTCATACAATATAGGATATTATATGAAATTGCGTTATATTATATGATAATTGTAATACTATGCCATCTTTGTAATATAAAAACTAAATTATGAATGCAAGTAAAACATATTTCATTAAATACAGTTATTTTAATTTTCGTAAAATTATTGTTTTATCATTTATCAAAAAATAACAAACCAATAAAAACACACAAGTTAGTTAAAAACAAAACAGAAATTGAAAATGTTATGAACATCAACTCCTGTTTACTGGGAACCACCAAAACCAATTAAACATCATTATGTCATTAACACTCCATATCACACCTTCTGATATAAAACATTCTACATTCTGTACATAATTGGATATGACATTTTAGCTCACATCTATCTTCAACATGCTAATTCCTCAGCAAAGCCTGATTCGTAGCC
>NC_137621.1:38024009-38039009 GCF_963280865.1 Gymnoscopelus braueri | reverse complement strand
AATTTACATATGTGTTATTGTGTCTGCATTGTGCATGTATTATACACAGGTTGTGTGTATTTGTGTGAGTGAGGTAACACAGGGTCTTTACTGCTCATTATTGCCACCACCATCAGTGTTAGCCCCACTGGGACGGACACACACACACACACACACACACACACACACACACACACACACACACACACACACACACACACACACACACACACACACACACACACACACACACACACACACAGAGTAATTGCATTTATATACTTCCTCACATCAAACTACTTTACTGTTTGTTTCAGTATAGAAATATTGAAGGCAGCAGAGTGGTATATAGGTCTTGATCTTTTATCACTAATTCATCAATGAACAAACAAACATGTGGGCGATGATTTGTTTATCACATATCATGGTTGTCTATCCCTTCTTAGATGACCTGATACATGCTGTATATCTGCAGCAGATACATGGCCTATACGATACGATTCAGATACATTTTAATATGGAATGACTGCGATTCAATTCGGTGCGATACGATGCAATCGGATACAGTTCTTGTACTTCCAAGTCTGCCATCCTACCCATGACCCCAAATTGCATTCTGAAACAAAATGCCATACGCCTGTTGACATTCATTTTCCATTATAAATTAAAATAAGCCAATTCAAGAAAAGTGGTTATTCGTTTTCCATTATAAATAAAAAAGACGGCAATTAAAGAAAAGTGGTTATCAATTTGATAATAGAGCTGCACGATATGGACACAATTCACAAATATTTCACAATCACAACACAATCGCAATCAAATCACAACACAAATAAACATGCTCGCGCACGCGGCCCAACCATCTGACCCCTCAACACGTGTTAAGTGGTCCGATGGGTGGGCTGCGAACACTTATTTTAAGCGGGCCCTGAATCCAGAAAAGGTTGAGCACAGCTGTATTCTTCTCCATCTCCCTCTGTGTTCTCTCTTCATGTTGAGTCTTGACTCCAGGACACTTTGTTTCTATAGTTACATGATAGCAGCTCAGAGCTAGAGACAGAACCTCATGCACCTCATTTCGCTCTGTTACATTATACCTGTGTGAGTATAGAGACAAATAAACCATCTTCATTCTTGATTGTCAACATAAATAACACTGTTACTTTTTTCGTCTCCGTCGGGTGGAAACCTCAACTGTCCAAAACTGTTACTTTTCACGATTCAAATTCAAAAACAGCAAAGGTAGCAGATCTGCAAGCTCGGTTTCGAGCTCCTACAGTACACTGTGTCCCTCTCAGCTTTCCCATTGTCTGTCCTCCTATTGTCTCCCTCTCAGATGTCCCAGCTCAGTGAAGACAACAGTGCATATGAAGAGAAGAGATGTGAGTTCGACAGCCATTATTGTTGTTGTTGACAAGGTTGTGAGTTTATCAGTACAGTGAAGTGCGGGGTTAGTTCACGCACGCACGCACGCACGCACGCACGCACGCACGCACGCACGCACGCACGCACGCACGCACGCACGCACGCACGCACGCACGCACGCACGCACGCACGCACGCACGCACGCACGCACGCACGCACGCACGCACGCACGCACGCACGCACGCACGCACGCACGCACGCACACAGAGTAACGTCTGTCTGTCTCTGTCTGTCTGTCTGTCTGTCTGTCTGTCTGTCTTTCTGTCTTTCTTTCTGTCTGTCTGTCTGTCTGTCTGTCTGTCTGTCTGTCTGTCTGTCTGTCTGTCTGTCTTTCTGTCTTTCTGTCTTTCTGTCTTTCTGTCTTTCTGTCTGTCTGTCTGTCTGTCTGTCTGTCTGTCTGCATCACTGACTCTTTGATTTGAGGAGGTTTGACACCGGCACAGCTTATTACTGCACTGTGTGTGTGTGTGTGTGTGTGTGTGTGTTGTGTCTGTGTGTGTGTGTTGTGTGTGTGTGTGTGTGTGTGTGTGTGTGGGTGTGCGTGTGTGCGTGTGTGCGTGTGTGCGTGCGTGTGTTGTGGAAAGATAAGGGCTTGAGGGAGAGATAACAGTTATTAAATCTCTCACACACACACACACACACACACACACACACACACACACACACACACACACACACACACACACACACACACACACACACACAGGGCAGGTCAATTTACAGCTAGCAACTGTAGACATGCCTAGATCCCAATGGGCTCTATTACACTGTGATGTGGTCCATGCACTGATCACCCACCCCCCCCCCCCACACACACACACACACAACACAACGCTGTGACAAAACAAGTTGTACATACAGGCTCAAGGGGTGCTGAACAGTGAACATACACACACACACACACACACACCACACACACACACACACACACACACACACACACACACACACACACACACACACACACACACACACACCACACACACATTCATGTTCATGCTCTCCTCCAAGCCAATTAAACTTGTTTGTTGAGGTAAAATAATTACAGATAGAGCGTCTTTGTGTATTGTTTGGAACGCAGGTGGGGGTGCGGATGTGTGTGTGTGTGTGTGTGTGTGTGTGTGTGTGTGTGTGTGTGTGTGTGTGTGTGTGTGTGTGTGTGTGTGTGTGTGTGTGTGTGTGTGTGTGTGTGTGTGTGTGTGTGTGTGTGTGTGTGTGTGTGTGTGCGTGTGTGGGCGCAGGTGTGTGTAGTCAGCCTGTGCTGCTGTTAGCAATATGGTTTGCATCTGTTTCTTCCATTCAATTTTGGGTTGAATTCAATGTTTGGCTTGAATTTGCCATGTAATAATGTGAGCATATTCTTATTGTTAATGCAGTGTCTTTGAGGGTTTCTGGATTATATTAATCATTTGTTGTTTTCAATTGATTTCCAATAATAAATAAACATACATTTACATAAAGCAAGCAAATGTGTCCACTCCATGTTGAAAACAAAATCCCTTTACATTACAAATGATTGTCAAAGATACATTTTGACAATCATGAGATTAATCGTGATTACGGTGTACTATATATTGATAATTGATTGACCGCCTAATATATATCGTTGCTGTGGGGGGAAGCCTTGTAAGTACAAAACTGTTCCTGTTTTATCATTATCTTAAAAAGTATTTAAATTTAGAAAATAGTCACTCTTATATGATGAAGTAGGGCATTAATTTACAACAAAACATAAAAAGTTGAAATATGGATATACAAGGTTTCTGTCTGACAGCAGCGATATACTGTATACAGTGGGGGGGGGGGGGGGGGGGGTTAGTCAGAGTGCAGGTGTCATCACATCAACCCGAAAAAAGAACAGACATTGGCACATAATACCTCCCCTCAATGAGCTGGCCAAGGGGCCGGTGCTAGCCATGGTGCTGAACTCTTCCTCGTTCAGACCTCTCTGGCTAACCTGGTGGAAGCGCTCACCTCTGGGCGGTTAGACAGCAACACTCCAATGTAGAAACTGATAGATGTACGTATCTATTCATCTGTCTATAGTATCTGTCCCCATCCACCCTACTGTATCATCTATACATGTCTATACCACCTATCAACAATGTATATTCATCACAGTTATCCAGTATCACATGCTCAAGCGTGTGTGTGTGTGTGTGTGTGTGTGTGTGTGTGTGTGTTTGTGTGTGTGTGTGTGTGTGTGTGTGTGTGTGTGTGTGTGTGTGTGTGTGTGTGTGTGTGTGTTGTGTGTGGTGCGTGTGTTTGTGAGCTCATGCTGTGCAGTAAACAGTGTACGTAGGAGGGCCATTATTAAGACAAACACCGAGAATAATACAACAGTCATCAGTACAACAGATATGCACACATGCACACACACACAATCACTATAACAACAACAAGTCATCAGACTCCGCTTTCCCCATGGAGAGCACACACGCATGCACACACGCACACACGCACACGCACACGCACACACACACACACACACACACACACACACACACACACACACACACACACACCACACACACACACACACACACACACACACACACAGGCCTCAGGCTGTATTCTAACTGCATGAGTAATTTCACACAATAGTTTCATGATGTAATGTAAATATGGAAGTTTGCCTATTATCATATAAGATCACCTAAACTGTTTGTGTGTGTGCGTGTGCGTGTGTGTGCGTGTGCGTGCGTGTGTCACCCTCAGGCTCCTTTGTATCTGCATAGTTAAATGTGAACAATATTTACACATTCACAGAATCACAGCGGGACAACACACCACAACGTTAACGCACAACGTACCTATGTTAACGACACTCGTATTCATGACTGTAGGCTGTGTGTGTATGTCTGTGTTCTGTTATAAATATTTATTCATTGTTTGCAAATTCACACATAGTCCAAACAGTTATGAAATGGGTGTTAGACATATTAACATGATTCACATAATGTTGTGTTTCTGTTGTGTTAAGATTAATAAGATATAAGCTGTTATATAGCATATGAAGGCATTGTTACTGCATGTGTACAGTATATGATATCGTCTCTGTTGGGTGGAAACCTCATATGTCCAAAACTGTTCAAATTCAAGTAGCAAAAGTAGCAGATCTACAAGCTCAAAACGCATCGCTTCTTGCTGTGTTTCGAGATTGTAGATCTGCTACTTTTGATACTTTTGTGTGACACTGTAGTATGATCAAGTAGGGCATTGATTACGCTTCCAAACTCTGACACTTAAAGGAGCTACACCATGAATTTAAAAAAAATATTTGATATTTAATATCATATGGGTATGTCCCTCAAACCTTTTTCAAAAGGTTTGAGCCTAAATCATCACTCAGATATACTCATCCCAAGTCAATTGGCTCTGGCTTATACAGCACTTTCAGCTGCAATACAAAACGTCCTCTTGGGCAGGGGGGGGCTACTGAGCAATTCTGTTAATACAAAATTCTGTAATAAAAAAATATATATAAAAAAAAAAAAAAAAAGAAATGGAAAAATTATGCATAAAAAGATGCATCTAAGAAAATACAAAATCGAAAAAAAAACACTTTGAACATTTTTTGAACAATTCCACCAAGTGTTTGAGGTGCCTGTTTCACCCACTTCCGGGGGGGCGGAGCCAAATCCGAGCCCGAAGTATTTGTCGTAGACCCCCACTTAGGGGGGGTAGAAAAAGTTTCAGAGCGATTCGGGCACTTTTCATTTAACATTGGGTTTGCCATCAAAAAATGTTTATGACCTCATAAACATTGCCATTCTGAGATCGCCTGTTCAGACACACCCATTCTGGAAATCCATGAAATGAGAAGGAATGACTGAATTAAAAAAAAAAACATTTTTTGGGGTACAAGAGACACTGGGGACCCCAAAAAAAAACAAAAAAACAAGAAAAAGTGATTTTCATGGTGTAGACTCTTTAAAATAATCGCCTGCACGGAATTTGTTGACAGAAAGTAACTCATAATACTACGGTCTACGGTGGATTTTTATGAAACAAAAACTTTGCAGATAGAAAGAGGATAATTCAAGCTTTCCGTACAGCTAACATGTTGGTGAGTTTAACGTCGTTTAATAGATCAGATAGGTCTTTTCTGTTTGGATGTATGGGCTGGCAAGGCCAGAAAGTAGTTTTTTTGCCACTCAGTAGCAATAACTTCCACGTACGATGATGTCACACACATAACCTCGACTCTTTTCTGTTCTGGCCCCACAGTGGTGGAATGAACTTCCCACTGATGTTAGGACAGCAGAGTCACTGCCCATATTTCGCGCCGCAGGTTGAAAACCCACCTCTTCAGGAAACACTACCCTTCCTCTCCTGCCTGACCTACTTGTTGTTAACTAGTTGTACGAACGCTTGTTTTCTATTGTTGTATTGTTTATTGGATCTTGTTTAGTCGATACACTGAATTGTTTTAGCTCATGCTCATTTGACTTAGCTATTTTGTCTCATCTGTTTAAGGAAATAGGTAGCTGATATATTGCACTTTTACCTTAGCGCTCGGTATACTCTTGGTTGCTTGTTTTTGCAGAAAATGCACTAAAGACTTCTGGTGATTAGTAGTTTTCGTTCCCTACCTATGTTGAATACACTTATTGTAAGTCGCTTTGGATAAAAGCGTCTGCCTAAATGACTGTAATGTAATGTAATGTAATAACCTCTATAGATGTCAGTGTGGCAGAGAACCACACCTGGCAAGATTACTCCTTCCCGCATCCCAAACATCTGCTCTATTTAAGCCAATCAAATCAACCTAGAAGCTTAAGACTTTACTCTCTCTCTCTCTCTCCTCTCTCTCTCTCTCTCTCTCTCTCTCTCTCTCCCCCTTAACTGTACATCTATTTTCACACATGTGTATGTCTATATATTGTATGTTTGTTGTTCCATTGTTTTTACTGCTATTACACACCAAATTGCCACTCAGGGACAATAAAGCATTACCTTACAGTTGGCAGGTAGCATTTATACAATCACAGACGTCATAATCATTTCTTTAGTCTGTTTAAAGGGGGGAGGAGGGTCTGTAGGGAGCAACTCTGCTCACATCTCACCCATTTATTTTGGTCCTGCAGTGAAAGAACATTGTAATCGACATCAGACAACTTCAGAGGGCAATGCATCGGATTCCCATGACGCCTTGACATATGTTGCACAGTGATGCGTCGTGATAAACGATAAAACAATGTTTTTTTAATCACCACAGAGACTGACATCTTGAGCTGTTGTTGGTGGCGCTGACAGATCAAATGCTGCAGAAGGTGACACTGTAGCACAAATTAAGCTCTGTAATCATACTGTAAACTATAAAGCTCTGTAACAGTGTAAAAGTTGAATATGAAACAATTTAAAAACAGTGTCTCTCAAACTTTTTCATGTCAAGGAGCCCCAAATTGATATGTATTTGGCCGCGGACCTCCATAAGTTGTCTTGCTCGAGGGGACTTGGACATGCAGCCAGGAGGGAACTGGAGATCGAAACGGTCCGATTCCAAGAAAGCCACACTACATCCTGAAACACTGCTACCCGACTGAAAAATGCTCTCCTCTTGTCTCTCTTTCCTCTCTCTCTCTCTCTCTCTCTCTCTCCTCTGTCATGTCTCTCTCCACGTTTCTGTCAAAGCCAAACAGAAATACCTGAAAGAACATACTGCCTCATACAAGATTCTAAATAAATCAGGCACGAGCGTGTTGTCATTGAGCCCTGTTGACGTATTTGCAGCGCTAAGTGAAGCCTCCATATTCATGAGTTTATGTGTCGAGATAAAGGAACGCTATGCTGTGTTATATAGCTTGTATCGCTGCTTTAGCATGTAGCATGTCTAGTGTCTCTACACACAATATTTACACACAGCTCACCAGGGAGACAGCTACACAACAGCTCATTCTCACCCTCACAATGTGCACGCGGGTGTGTGTGTGTGTGTGTGTGTGTGTGTGTGTGTGTGTGTGTGTGTGTGTGTGTGTGTGTGTGTGTGTGTGCGTGCGTCAGAGGGAGTTGGAGGGTTTGTCTTATGCGTGTGTGTGTGTGTGTGTGTGTGTGTGTGTGTGTGTGTGTGTGTGTGTGTGTGTGTGTGTGTGTGTGTGTGTGTGTGTGTGGAGCATGTTAGAATGAGACATGTGTGAAATGTGTGTCTGAGTGTCTGTGAGACGGTCCGACCCCTGGGTCATAAAAACGACGATGAATTTCACTTAACCAAAGCATAATGCTTTGGTTAAGTGAAAAGTACATCCGCTTACAACTGCTTTGCACAACAGTTGTGCAAAGCAAAATAAAGTTTTAGATGTTAAAACACATACAGTATCACAAAATCTCCATGGTAACGAAATAAAAAGTGGCTGTCAGGTGCCTCACTCCCTCTATGTCCTTTGTCAACTGTCATTGTCTGTAGCCGAGATGTGATGTTTTCGTTTTACACCAAGGATAGTTTCAAAGTAGATAGACCTAGATAGAAAAAGAGGGACAGCGAGTGCATTTGCAGAAAAAGCCTGGGGTTGATCTTGTAATGTTACAATACTGGTTTGATTAAACAACTTCTATACTTTAATGACTGGGGTCCCCCAGAGTTCTATGCTTGGCCCCTTCCTTTTCCCCCTCTACACCATATCTCTTCACTTTAAGGCATGCCTAGAATACGGCTGCTAGGGTTCATGTGAGCAACTACGGTGATGTGTCTCTCCTGTTAAATAATGGAAGAATAAACTTGGATTCTCCACATGATTCATGCATTATTTTCAAACACAGAGGGGATTTTCAATTTTGACTTTTAAGTGAACTATATAGACGTATGCACTTGATGATTTTAAATCTATGTTTGATACATGTTTGACCAAAATCCGATCATGTCAGTGATTTCTGAGCACTCCTGTAAAGCAATTTAATTGTTATAAATTTAAACTGGACATATACAGTAAATTCCTGAGCTTTAGTTTAACTCGTGTAAAAATGTGTACACTCTCGGAGTTACGAATGGATAAATTAACACTACTACTGTGTACTGTACCTATTAACATAAAAAAACAACAACTCATGAACAAATCCAACTCTGAGTGGGTTAGCATAGACGTGTTAATTAATATAGTATACTGTATTGTACAATCTATCACCAGTAATATGAACAAACATCTATCGTCCATGAATGGATACAGTTTTAAGTAAATGCTTTAAGCTGCAGTTTCAGCCGCTGTCTGACGAGGGCTCTGTGACATCACACACAAACAATAAGCTGTTTTTTTAATTATGAGAGTTGTGTCTCTGGAGTAATCTCTCTCTCTCTCTCTCTCTCTCTCTCTCTCTCTCTCTCTCTCTCTCTCTCTCTCTCTCTCTCTCTCTCTCTCTCTCTCTCTCTCTCTCTCTCTCTCTCTCTCTCTCTCTCTCTCTCTCTCTCTCTCTCTCTCTCTCTCTCTCACACACACACACACACACACACACACACACACACACACACACACACACACACACACTCACGCACACACGCACGCACGCGCACACACGCACACACGCACGCACACACACACACACACACACACACGCACGCACACACAGATAAACACCCACGCAGATTTGCATAGAGATAAAGAGATACGTATATACACAAACAGTGTTTCCCTTGTAATTGAACCAGTTCAACAGTGTTGATGTGGCAAGTGCTGTTTGTGGTAAGGGTTGCAGACTATCACAGACTTCAGAGGGAGAATCAATGCTGTAGTTAGCCCCACCTGAGGAAGCCAGCCCATTAAACATGTCAGAGCCTTGAGGTTATCTCCTCAGAGTATGTGCGCACCGTTTGGCACACCGGATGGCAGGGAGTGTTTGCTGATATTTTCATCCTCTCCCTCACCAGGCTGTTGTTCCCGCAGGCTTCAGGATGTCCACCATTATGCCAGTCCCCAAGCACTCCAAAGTGAATGACTGGAGAACTGCACCCTCGCCTCACTTGTCAGTAAATGCTTTGACAGGTTGGAGAGGGACTTTGTTTGTTCCACGTTGCGTGCCATGTTGGACCTATATGGCAATTAGCATATCGTCAAAACAGATCTACTGACGATGCAGTTGCCATGGCTCTTCACACCTCCCTTTCTCACCTGGAGGGGAGTAACTGCTGTGTGCAAATTAGGGATGCAATGGTTCTCAGTGTAATATTGATCTGTATGGTATGCCATGTGTGGTTCAATATTCACTTGTGAATTGCGTCATTTTTGGTTTTGCTACTAAACTTTGAGTTACTACTGTCACAGTGTGTGTGTATACGTTTCTGGACATTTAGGCCTACTTCTGTTCTTGTTCCCTGTTTAGTATTTGTATTGTATTCTCGGTTTTTCCACACTTCTGGTTCAATACGTTCATTGTCTAGGTTTTGTAATTCTGTTACTCTGTTTCATTCCCAGGTGTCAATTGTTGCAATCATCCCAGGTGTCTCCAGTTTGTAATCCTCCCCCTGTGTATTAGTACTGGCCTTTTTTCTATGTACTCTGTTACTCCATAGTACTCTTTAAGATGTGAGTTTCTGTTTGCCTTATGCTAGTCTACCAGAGTTTGGATTTTGCCCTGTTGGCCTGTCTTGTTGGCACAATAAAGCCCTTGTATTGTAGAACTCCCATTGGGTCCCATTCCTCACTCACCTTAACAACTACTTTACGCACATTTGATACTGCAAATTTGGAGTGTGTGCATGTCTGTGTCTCTGGAAACCCCTCCCCGCGAGTAAATCCAGCGGTGTCGCTTGCCAAAGATAGCCGATCTACAAGCATTGTAATGCGTTGTGAGCTTGTAGATAATCTATTTCGTATTAATAAATGATCATATATTTACCTTCCAGCATTTATGTGGAACCAAGGTGTTGTCTGTTGTTGTCATCAGCAGCTCGTTAATGGAAAAGCATCTTTTCTTTTGCTTATAAGCAAACTAACGCGCATTTTGGACGTATTCACTTTTTTTTTCTTACGCAAACAAAACCGTGACCCAAAAACCAAGGTATGCATTAAATCATGGGCTAACAGTTGCACCCCTAGTAGAATGCTGTTTGTGGACTGCACCTCGGCAGCATAGTAGTTCATGCCAAGCTAGATGCCAAGCTCAGAGATCTGTGCCTGCACCTGACCATGTGCAGCTGGATACTGGATTCCTGTCAGGTTTTCGCAAGGTGGTGAGAATGAATGAGCAGCATCACATCAGATTCACTGGCTTTCAACCCCTCTGGGCTGTGTGCTGAGCCCCTGTTAGTCCCTGTTTACACACACCCTCGTGGCTATGCACATGCTTTAATTCATCAAGTATGCTGAAGACATGACAGTGATGGGCCTGATCGTCAATGTCAACGAGACGGCCTACAGGGATGAGTTCAGATCACTCAGTGGTCACAGTGGTGTCAAGAGAACAACGTGGCCCTCAATTCCAAGGAGACCAAGGAGCTAATATTCTACTGCAGGAAGCAGAGAAGAGAGCATGCTGGCCCTATCTACATCGAAGACATCACAGTGGAAAGGGTCAGTGACTTAAAGTTCCTCACTGTACACATCTCCGAGGGCCTCACATGAGCCATACACACACCACACATAATGAAAAAGGCTGAAGAAATTCAGCATAAGCACCTGCACACCCTCAGCACTTTCGACAACAGAGCATCCTGACGAACCGCCTGGTATGGGAACTGCGCCGCTCTTAAATGTTGAGAGTGGTGCAGATGGCCCAGCTCATGGTTGTTGGAGATGACTGAGCTCCTTTTTTTCCGGGACATGTACGCCAAGCGGTGTGTAGCCAAGGCTGGAGTATCACTCCGTTGTTGGGTGATCCAGTGAAACAGCTGTGTACATAAAATGAAAGCTTAAAGTGTGTAAACAAATGACATGGATATAAATGAGCTGTTTACATAAAGTTAAATGTTAACCACTTTCGACCTGGCGTCCCTGTTTCGGGCATGTCATTGCATGTGCTGTAGTGTTCATCCAAGTGGTCCATGTGCAAGCTGTGCCAGAAGCAAGCAAGAGTCAGTAATCCCAGAGAGCAGAATAGAACATAATGGAGGTCTGGCTTGGTTGTAGTAGAGGCGGGTGGCTACTGGCACAAAGGACTGTCCAAGTAGCTTTGTGGTGTGCTGGGGGAGGATGAGTATGTGGCTGAATGTGCTCTTCATCCCAACTACATCATCCAGGGGATGAGAAGGGTTCATCTGGATAGGTGTTCAACAGGATGGGACACATTTTGGAGAGGCTTCACACCATGGTACAGTATAGGGACTGTGAAGATGCACATGACATGAATAGACCATTTAGGAAAATGTGTCAGTGCCTCCATAGAAGGTTTCCACATGAGAATATAAAACCATTACAATGCAAAATTGTTTAGGCGTTCAGGTGGTGCAGGGGTAAAGTGCCCTCTGCTAAAGGCAGTTGAATCCTTTGCGGTGCCTCCGGCTTGGCTGCTCCACCGCATTATGAATAATGATAAATAAATCAAAAATAATTTAAAGTTAAGTTAAAGTTAAAATGATTGCATTTTTTCCTTTTGCCTTGGACTAAGGTACTGCCATCAGCTCAGTGGCCTTGTGGTTAGAGTGTCCGCCCTGAGACTGTGAGGTTGGGATTCAATCCCTGGCCGGGTCATACCAACTCTAAAAATGGGGCCCAATGCCTCCCTGCTTGGCACTGAGCATCAAGGGTTGGACTGGGGGTAAGTCCCTGTGACATACTAGCGCCATGTCCAGGGGGTGTACTTGAGCATCAAACTGCCACATGCTACAGAAACAGCTCCTGCCCTATGGGCCACGTGGCTTGGCAAGGCTTACTTTGGACTGCTTACTGACAGCAGAGGGGTTGGGGGGTTGGGAAATATTAGGGGACCAATACATACCCAACATAAGGCAGTACTGTTTAAGTTAGCTAAGAAAATCCCTTATAATTGAACAGAGTTTTCACAGTTAATTCTTGCCTTTGGCAACATTTGCGGACAGTATTCAGTAAGGAGTAGGCGTGCTAATAACTGTCTTGCTTCTGTACTGTATGTGTGCGTTTCCACAGGGCAGGTGTAAACAGATAAGTGAAAGGCACAGTCACACAATGTATCAAGGCCAAATTGTCCCACTGCTAAATGAGTCAGGGAAAGATGTAGATGAAAACCCAGAATTACCTGAACTTTACCCTACACCTACATACATGACAGACCACTATTAGCCATGAACGCTCTGAAGGACAAGTAAAAAGATGATGACAAACTGTGAGGCCACATATCCTTACTGATAAACATAATGAAGTGGAATACATTTTTTACATTATGATACATTTATATCTTGTCTAGCGATTACGATGGTTACTTAGCAGAGATTCCCAAAGGTTGAGAATCTACTCTGGGGGTGGTGCTTGGCCAATACTGAGTACCTCCTCCACCCTTTCTCCACTATTAGGCATACATGCCTGGCGGCTTACTAGTAGGCCTATTTCGTTACCAAAGCCGTCAGACGGCTGAATATCCATGGCCCCTGAAATAAGGAAATCTAATTTTACTCTCTCAGTCTCTCTCTCCCTTCCTCTCACTCCCCCTCGTCACAGCTCTTGCCAATGAAATGGATGACTTGGAGACTGGAAGCTTGAGTTATTAAAAGACTTAAAGGTGAGTATTAAACCAGTCTTCTCTGCAGCAGGCAGGTTAACCATGGTGTATGCACAGAAATAAATATGAATGTGGGAGATCGTGTGAGGAGGGAACATACGATCAGATCGTTTAGTCCAATTTGTTTATTCCGTATCCACAGTATAAACAGTTCTAAAATAAGTTGCTCACTATGCGTTCTATAAAACTTTAAATGCAAAAAAAATATGTTCAGGTGAATTTGACATCAGTGATCGTCATTTGCTCACAGGTTGTCTGCATTCTCACAATTAACACAGAATAAGAGTTACATTAGAGAGGCGTATGACTGACTGCCTTATAACAGGTGGAAGGCGATCAGCCCCAATTACACACAGGTGCAGCATACAGTAAAGTCTGAATGCTAGCTAATACATAATCTGCTTCAGAATGCCACTCCCCCACACAGCCACAGCCCACTACCACAATGAATGAATGTGTCAGTAATACCATTGCATTGTAAAGATGGAATTCCACCCAAAATGGGAACAGGGTCATTCTTCATAATCTTGCTGGTTAGTTTACTACGGGGTTCAGTTTGTCACTAAGCGAACATTGGCCAGGTAAATAAATAAATAGAACAAGAAAAGTAGGATAAAATAAAAAAGACAGAAACAATGTTTAAAAAAAAGTATGAGAAAGACTCAGACTATGGACTAGTGTCTAGTAATTTAGTATCAGATATATAGAGTATGGTGTGAGGTATCTACTGTATACAACAGTGTTAGGTTTGTAGTCTGTGCATATGATTCAGTTTAATTCCCTCTGGAGGCAAAAGGAACGGCATTAATTTCTAAAGGTACTCCACATTGGCCAACACAAACACATGAGAACCATTGATTTCCCACAGATTACACCAGTTATTTCATAACATCTTTGTAAAGCGAATACATCTGCCCTGGATGTGTTGGTCTCTGTCCAGACAGAAACACAGAACTCTTCCGCTTGGGTGTGACGGTGTGTCAAGAGATGTAGGGACTGTCGAATACAAGGGACTGTATTCACCAAAAATGGCATAAAGAACAACTAGGTGGCATGAGGAAAACACACTGGGAACTCTAGGAATAAATACTTGAAGAATACACTAAGAAACAACAAACAGAACCTTGTCACAACATCAACAAACTGTCAGGGAACACAAGGAACTGAGGGTTTATATGCACAGGGATAACCAGACACAGGTTAACACACCTGACAATCAACACAGGGATAGGCTATGGGACTAACGGGACAGGTGACTGGGGTTAACAATCAGAACAATCAGGAGAGACAAGACAGGTAACAGTAACTAAGGTAAAAGGAAACACTAGAACATCACTACAAAATAAAGGTAGGCAAATGTCAAGTAAAACCTACAACTAAGAAACGAGAAAGACACATTAACCTACTTCAAAATTAACACAAATGTAAAGTAAAACACTAACTATAACTGAGAATCAAGGAACACAATAAAACACAACAGGGAGATAGAACATGACAGGATTTCCAGGCTCATCCCGTTAAAAGTTTTTCTCATGTCTCAGATTACAATGCCTCAATCCGCATCCATATAATCATCATTCTCAACCTGTCCATTTGATCTTGATCAATTAGTCACTTGCAAGCTTTATGCTCAGGAGCGGGGCTCGAATCGATGTGGTTTTGACTTAAGCCATTGTCTGTTGTCCAGTGTCCATTGCCCGTTCTCGAATTTCTGATCTATTTCCCCAGTGGCTCTTTGGACAAAAAGAGGTGTGATTAGTTCTTGTTGTTTCTCTCTCCCCTTGTCCATGAAGTATCTCTGCTGACCATAAAGATGTGAATAGGAGTCAGGGATCAGAAGCCTAGTGATTTGACCTATATCCAATGTGTACAGTCATGTACAGTATAATCACTGGCGATTATGAAAGGCTTAAAAAAAACTGTATAAACAGAAGAGAAAACACACAAGTCACAAACATTAATCCTTGGAGACAAGAC
>NC_137621.1:38004009-38016509 GCF_963280865.1 Gymnoscopelus braueri | reverse complement strand
ACATTCTGTGGAATAGCGTGACAACAGTTCACTGCTTCCCAACTGGTTTCACACTGGGACCTGAGTTTGGGAGCATATTTATGTTCCCATGGGTCCTATGTTCCCAGGAGGATCCACCCTAACCATAACACTCAGAGGACCCTGGGAACTGTCCCTGGGACAGGAATGACCCCTCAGATTTTTGTGTCGAACATGAAGTGTTGACCAAACTAGCTAAATATTAACCCTATGAACGCTGTGGGCGAATGTTGGACGATAACAGCTGATCCAAAAGCGCACTTCACGAGCTTGCAGATCGGCGAAGACATTTGTAGAGGGAAAAAAAGAAGGGGGACTAGTATAGACCCCCTGGGGCACTCCAATGAACTAAAGTATTATAGGGTTTAAGGGGTTAAGGAACTCTTGGACGTTTTTATAGGTCTCAGAGGCCTGTGGATTGCTCTAAGAATTCTGTGCCCGCGTCAAAATCTGTGCATATACATGGCATGTGAAAAAAAGTTGTTCTGTCTTCTGCGACAGTGGAAAGTCTGAGAAAATGTGTCACAAAATGACATCCCTCGCATAATCTGACTTGGCAGAGAACGCCCTTTTAAATAAGTAAATAAGCAAGTAAAACAATTCTGATGGCTGCATTGACATCCTTTTGAATGGATTGTTGAACGCGGTTATTGTGATGCTTCGGCTAACCCGTTTCCTGTCTCCGCTGCCTGGATAATCTCCTCCCAGGTGTGTGCATTGAACTAGCAGTCTGAACATGAGTCACTTCTGTCTGACGTTGTTTGGTCCTGACCACTGTTGCTGAGGAAGACATTGTACTCCAACCTGCTGTCTCTGTAGTGGCTCTGAAATACAGCACTAATAAATTCAACCGTCTGTAATGTCTGTCTGTCTTCAAAATATACAAAAGCAATTCTGATTTTAGATCTGATCACAAATGCAACAAGATAATGTGTATTAACCAATATTAAGCCCTATTTCCAGTTTTTATTTTATTTTTATTATTTATTTTTTTTCCAATAGCTGATCTACAAGGATCGCATTGTGAAGCATTGAAGCTAGTTATGACATTTTTGGGGGAAATTCTTTTGACATAAAAAAAAAAAAGATTTAAAAACATGATCCTATAATGACAGGGCCGAAATAGTGTTCAAGTGGTTGACACCAGGTGTAAATGCAATAGCCTTGTGTGATTGCATCACTCATTATCCAGATAGAGATCACATGCTAATACCAGCAGGTCAAAATTAACCCAATGTTAATTACCCCTCCCCGAAACACACATACTGTACATTCATGGGAGGCCCCCTCTGTTGGACAGGTTGGCCCCCCTCTTTGTAGCTGGAAGACCCCCCCCCCCCCTTCTTTCTAGCCCTGCCGGGAAATATACAATCTGAACATGTTACAAGAGGTTATTGTTATTGTATTTTTGTTGCGTGCTTGATAGGGCCACAGAGGTCAGAGCCATGAGAATGGAGCAATTAGGAGACAAAACATTATTGTGCTTCAGCCTAAATGATGAGTTCTCTGAAAGGAGTTAACCCAGGAGTTGCACTGAATGCATGAGAGGACCAACTGATGCAGAACATTAATAGAGTCTGTGCAGCCACACCATTTCAAAGATTCAACTGATGCAGAACGCTGACCACATGGACCTAGCGTCCCTTTTCTGGGAGCAGATCTACAAGCTTACAATGTGGCGTGTTGTGACACGCTGTGAGCTTGTAGAACGGGGTATTCTCGGCAAAGATGTTGGTGGAGGAGGTTAAAAAAAGTGTTGGGGAAAGTATAGACCCCTGGGGTGCACCAGTCAACAAAGTACAGGGTTTAAGTGGTTAATAGTGTCTGTGCAGCCGTATGAATACAAAGACTCGACTGGTGCAGAACATGAATAGAGTCTGTGCAGCCATAGATGATTGACAGAATTGAAAACAAAAAACAAGGCTGGTAGGCTAAATGTTGTAAAAAACAACAACAACAACAACAACAACAACAACAACAACAACAACAACACATTTGGGAGCCATGGAACCAACCAGCTAATAATGAAATTGGACATAACGTGAAGTGAAATAGTTTGGAACAGTTCATCCAAA
Source organism: Gymnoscopelus braueri (assembly GCF_963280865.1). Lineage (NCBI taxonomy): Eukaryota > Metazoa > Chordata > Actinopteri > Myctophiformes > Myctophidae > Gymnoscopelus > Gymnoscopelus braueri. Next base: position 38,014,416 of record NC_137621.1, on the reverse strand, counting down.
AGTAGTGTACTCAGCCCCAAATATTGAACAAGGCCAAGGAAATGTTTTACAATTCCAAAAATGTCTTACAATTGTGCAGGTCAGAACTAAGAAAATGTAAGTAATGTGTCCAGTCCATACAAGGGTTTGAAAAAAAATGTCTCTAACTAGCAGACCGAGTTATACTGTAGCCCATTCACTGGCTGCTGTGCTCAGACAGCTAATGTCTTCATATTTGTGCAGACACTATTACACTTTTGCCCTGCTTCCCCCTGACATTGGAAATTAATTACAAATTCATTGGACCCGAACAAATGCACCAAACTGAAACACATAGACGTGTCTGACACGTTGGCATAGCGGAAACCCCCCGCAGCCCCTGCTGTGCAGTGTGGCCCCGAGGTGAAAGGTCACCGCCCTCCCCCTTAGTATAGGCTGCTACAGTGAGGCACCCTCTCCTCATCCTGTAGCGTAAAGGAAGGAGGGTGAGTTCTCAAGTAGCCTATGGAAATTAGAAAGTCAAATTTCTTTATGTCAAACACACAGAATGTGATGCTTAGGCAGATGACCGCCACTGAGGCCACATAAAACGTTTTTTTTTGTTCATAGTATATAACGTCTCTGTCGGGTGGACAGAGACCACCCGTCAGAGACCCATGATTGGGTCCATTTTACGCGTCGCAAGTAAATATCCCCTTTTCCGTTTCCCTTTTTTCCCCCCCAAAACCTTTAAAAAAATGTCAACAACCAAAAATATTAATTAATACATCTATAATTTTCCAAAGGAATTTCATGAATTAAGAAATCAAAGAGATTCCATCAATATACATATATATATATTTTAAGTTTAAAAAGTAGTGAAAATAGCCGATCTACAAGCTCACAACACATTTCTTTTTTGGGTCTCGAGCTAAAACCACTGGTCTGGTCGGAGGGTTCACGGTTTAATCCCGGCACCTCCTCTCTGGGTCCTTGAGCAAAGCAATGAACCCTTTTGCTCCTGATGAGTATAGTATGTGCCATGCATGGTTGCCTCTGCCATTTGTGTGAATGTGTGTGTGTGTGTGTGTGTGTGTGTGTGTGTGTGTGTGTGTGTGTGTGTGTGTGTGTGTGTGGGGGGGGGTGTGTGTATGTGTGTGTGTGTGTGTGTGTGTGTGTGTGTGTGTGTGTGTGTGTGTGTGTGTGTGTGTGTGTGTGTGTGTGTGTGTGTGTGTGTGTGTGTGTGTGTGTGTGTGTGTGTGTGTGTGTGTGTGGGGTGTGTGTGTGTGTGTGGGTGTGTGTGTGTGTGTGTGTGTGTGTGTGTGTGTGTGTGTGTGTGTGTGTGTGTGTGTGTGTGTGTGTGTGTGTGTGTGTGTGTGTGTGTGTGTGTGTGTGTGTGAATTGGAAAATGTCATGCACAGTCATGCACAAGGCATTTTCGCATTAAAATATCCCATTGGTTTTTTTTAATCACTCAATATACTGTAAGTCATGCTGCTTGTAGCTCCATGCTGACTTACTTGACATGTAGGCACAAAGGACTACAGTCAGTGTTGCCAGGTCTGCTTATTATAAGTTCCCCCCAAGGAATTTTATTTGAAAATAGCAGATCTACAAGCTCACTGTCGCGATGTGACACGTTGTGAGCTTGTAGATCGGCTATTATTTAATAGCTGATGGATGTTTAAAGTGCTCATGTGGCCCATAGTCGCTTCTTTTTGGCTTGTTTTTCTAGACCTGGTTGCTTGTTTCTCTCACAGAATCTGGCAACACTGACTAATGAACCAACGTGTTCGGTAGTCACATCTTTTAGTCCAACCCAAGAGTTAAAGTAACACTGATGATTTTACTGTGTAGCAGAGAGGCAGAGGGGAAGCACTTACCAAGGGTGAATTACAAAGACCAAAACAAGTGAATTACTTACCTACATGTTTGAAGATTTGTCCACAGTACTTAATTATATGGATTGTTTCAGAGAACAATAAAGAGGATCAGAATAAACTGCAGAGAAAGGGAGAACAGATAATACTTTAATATATTCGACACAATAGTTGTGCATGACGCTTCATTGTATTATAAGCACATTGTAAGAATTGTATGTTTCATATCTGTGCAGATACATTACAATACATCTTAATATTTTTCATAACATTCTGAATTTCTGCATGGTTTTCTTGTGTTCACACCAGACGCGTTTTTCACCTCTGCGTGTTTGCCAGACGGCGCAGCATGTGTGGAGGACAGATTTCTGGTGTGTACATTTTGCAATATTATGATTTTTTTATCCAAGCACCATATCTTGATTCAGATGTTGACGCTATTGGGCTAAATCGTGCTGACATCAGCAGTTTCTTTCCCATGGCTGTGTGGCTCACAGTCTATCCCACTGACTCACTCTCAGACATTAAGATCATACTATGCCTGAATCTAAGTATGTTGCCTGGATCAAAACAAACAAGATTACTAATTACCAAGACTGCTGGTTTAGTTAGCCCATGAACATGCCTCTTACTATACGTGCGTTGCAGCACAACACGTTGTGAGCTTGTAGATCCGCTATTGAGATGAATAGTGTACAGGGAAATACTAGCAGACCTAGTGTAGACCCCTGGGGGACCCCGGGGTACTATTAAGTATATCGTCGCTGTCGGGCGGGAACCAGCCAACTCCATTTTCAGCTTCTTCTTTTTTTTTTCATAAATCAACACTATTGAACACCCTTTACGTCTGTGTAAAAAATGTATAATATTGAACCAATGAAAAGTATTAAAAAGCGCTTCTGACAAAACCTCCCAACTCCATTGGATCCTCAAACTGTCGGTCAAACCACCCAACTCCACCACCTCTCCTCTGCGTGCAGCGGCTCTTGCCGTTCCACAGTGCAGTGTGCACACAGAGTACAGGACAGAGCTGCTGCGGAGCAGCAGATAAACAAACTCTTAACGAGGCAGGGTGTTTCCCCCCGTAGTCTGTATACTGTATGCAGTGTACCTGTTTATCAAGTTTAGCACTGACGCTAATGTTATGAAAACAAGTAATTCTATTTCTAAATTCTATTAAGTGTTTTCTGAGGAGAGCAATATGTGACAAGAAATTAGTTCATATAGCATTACTCTCGCTAGTTCTACTGAAACTGCAACTCTGTTAACCCCTCTTTGCAGAAGTTATTGTAATGTTTAAAGTCCTACTTATTATTGTAGGCCTATATAATAAATGTCATGAAGCATCGGGGCATTAATTCACACGTTGTGATGCATTGTGAGCTTGGAGATCCATTGTCAGCTTAGCCCCATTTGGAACCTCTCCCTCCGCAGCGATTGGAGCTATTGTCAGCTGTTCTTATCAATGATGGACAAAACTCCTAATTCCACTTGAGCTGGATTTGGGTAAAGTAAAAATATAACGACACATGCAAGTATCAATATATAAAGTCACAATACCAACTTTGATGAGGCAGTATTGCTTTGTTTTAAAAAATACAAGGTTTTTTTCATTTCCTGAAAATTGAGCGTTTTGGAGTTAGCTGGTTTCTGCCCGACAGCAGAGATATAGGGTTTAAGCGGTTAATGGAGTTAAGACAGTGAAAATATGGTGGGAGTTATTGGAGTGAAAAGTGTCTAGGCTGATGCAACACATTCTCACAGATAGGCGACATTTTCACTCCCTAATGCGTCACTATAGGACGATAATCCTCCTGCGATAAAATCCCACAGGGGAAACAACTTTTTAATTCTCTCTCTGCATAGTTTTTGTGAGGTTAGGGTTAGGATTAGGGTTAGGTTTAGGCATAGTTTTGTCAACATGCGACGTCGCCATGGCGTTCCGACATGTCAGAACTTGACGTTTCAGGGCTATTGACAGAGCTGCAAAATGTGACGCCTTGGGGGTGAGAACGGGTTGGGTGATTAAACCAGTTTTGGACCATTTATGTATCTCATCTGCTTGATAATTGTTCTTCTGCTGTGACAATGTTGTGTAGTCCAGTAGTTCTCAGCATTTTGTGGATCAGTGCCCACCCATGTGACCACTTAACACGGCAGCCCTATCGGCTCCCGTGTTAAGTGGTCAGGTGGGTGGGCGGCCTGCATTCTCAGAGCACGTTTATTTTCATGATCAATCAATCGATTGTGTTCCGGCATGATACTTTAATTTATTGGTATCACAATGAAAACTCGTTTTTACTATGACATTTTTAAACATAATTTTGAATATTAATGTTGTATCATCCCCAAAATCTTAGTGTTTTGCCAATTATTTGGGGGACGACTTGCAATATCCTCAGTGGACCTCAGCCCACAGGTTGAGAACCACTGTTGTAGCTAGTCTAATGTATGGACCTACTGTAAGTTGGTATGGCTGTGGAGGACCGAGGCGCTTGATTGGCGTCTTTAATTAACCACCTAAACCCCATATGGTTGATCTCAGGGCTCTACATGTATTTATTTGTTTTCTGTCATTGTGGGGAAAGCTTTACCTGAAAATAGCCGATTGACAAGCTCACAACTTGTCGATCTGCTATTTTCTGCAAAAGCTTTCCCCACAACTGGGGTTTAAGTCTGGGGTTTAAGTGGTTAAACACCCAAGTGTCTGTGCTGTGTTTGATCAATTGGTTCTTAGGTGAGATGGTATTTTTTAAAGGCAGTGCTTTGAAATTATGACAAAGAAGTGATTTAGCTATATTATATGTGTCTAATGTAGAGAAGTGCGTTTAGTGTTTTTTGCTAAACAATGTGTGTAGTGTGTTGCAAAAAAAAAAGTGTGAGCCTGAGAACGTGCTTATAGTTGTGTACAGTACATCTGGGCTGAGGTTTTGCTCGAGTGTTAGGTTTCACTCAAATGTTGTAGTGTTTAAGCTATCGAACGGCAAACTGTAAATTACTGTAACACTAAGGATTTCAGCCTCGACAATGAGGCTTATAGGACTTAAATGACAAAAGTAACGCTTACAGTGACAACAGAGGACTAATGATTGTTTGCTACTGAGACGTTAGTGATAAGTGGTGTGTGATATCTAAACTCTAGAGCAGTGGTTCTCAAAGTCGGGTCCGGGGACCCCCAGCGGTCCTTGAAGGGGTTCCAGCGGGTCTCCAGCCAAATGAGTTAATATAGCATCTAAATCATTTTAACCACTTTAACCCTATACACATATAGGTGCCATTTGAAAATAGTCAATCTGTAAGCTCACAACGTATTGCGCGATGCAATGCGTTGTGGGTATTTTCATTTTTCTTTTCTCTTTTTCAACACAAATCTTGTATGGGAGTCCCTGGCACTAAATTCAGATGGGGGTCCGTGGCCAAATACATATTAATTTGGGGGTCCTTGACATAAAAACGTTTGAGAACCACTGCTCTAAGAGTCTTGAGTTGCATGTGCCAATGTTTCACAGTCTCTAACTGACCGTTTGAGAGGGACAAGGTCAAGCCACAAACAATCATATTAGCTGAGCTTTCTGTTTGGACCTTCCCGGAGTGAGGCTCTACAAATAGTAGCCGACTGTATGTATGGACCAGTTTCAACCAGTGCATTGCAGTCAGCTTTCGGAGGAGCTCATTGTGAGCTTGTCGATCGGCTATTATCGATTATGAAAATCGTTTATGCTGCGTTCACACTGGCAGCTACAAAGATACAGTCTATACCATTCATTTTCAGTGGAATCCAGCATGAAGATACAAAGATACCTCTGACATGTGTAGCTGCTACAAAAGCTATAGCAGCTACAAAGCTACAAAAAAGTTGAGCCGGCTTCAACTTCAGATAGAAAGCTACAAAGCTACACATTATGCTGTGAATCTTTGTATCTTTTGTATCTGCCAGTGTGAACTCAGCATTAGAATTATTTTCACGATTCGTTGATAGATAAAAATTCAAAAAAAGGAAAATGAATTATCGCAAAGCATAATTGGCTTTGCGATTGTTTGATAAATAAAATAAAAAAAGAATAATCGCAAAAAAGATAACCAGTAGTGACAGTCTTAAAATATTGTTTCCCAGTCAGTTATCCTCAGGCGGACATAGTGTGAATAATATAACATAATAGTTGTTCATTTATATAGCCAATCGTAGTTTTCTGCTTTGTGCAGAGTTAAACAACGGTTACTAAACCCAAATGAAAGGGTAGAGAGAGGAGTGAGTCTAAGGCATTACTCGAACCAAATGTCTTTTAAGGTGATTTATTTTACTAATAACACATACAACACATTTAAAGGTTAGTGGTTAGGTAATAAAACCTGGTAAGAGAGAAAACAAGCAAAGAACATACATAGTATTAAGGATATGACTTCACTCCATTATGAACACATCAGACATACAATCATTTACAATGTTACTTACTATTGATCCCTCACTCTCTTCCAGATGATCAGTGAGTCACTCAAGAACCCATATTCGAGGAACAACCCACGGCCAGTTACTTATTAGAATCTGAAGTCTGTTCCAAGACCTTCCTAATTTATAAACTTCTCATACAAGGACCGCCTCTAGCAACAGGAAGTTCTGATTACCCACAAAGCCTTGCGATTCCTTGCCATTTCCTGTCACAGTGGAGCAGGCCCCCTGGTAGGGGCTTGCTACTTCTAAGTTTAGACTCCTCACCCAGTCTTCCACACAAAGGCCCATTGTCTCTTATCTAGAACCCGACCCCCGCCGGTATGCGTGACCTCTTTGTTTAGAACCCCCAACTGGTAGTGGGGGTAGGAATTTATGACCTACAGAGACAGTGGCCTGCAACTGTCTACTTGGTTCCATCTAGACTTGACTTAAATAGAACATTTCGGTAACTTCCTGCAGGAACAATAACAGCACCTTATTTTAGCACCAATAATAATACACAGTTATCTTTCATAATCATGGATTATTCCACACCTGCCACCTGAGATAACTGAACCATGTTCAGTTCTCTCACAACCAACCTCTACTAACACCTTTCTCGGTGAGCTTCTTTTTGGCTTCTTAAATCATGGCTTTGGGAAGTTCGATTTCATCTATGTAAACTGCTCTGATCCCACACTCATACAGGTTACATTCTCAACACAATTTTCACTCATTGTCTTTAAGTGGCTTCAAACCCATATTTTGGAATAATTTACAGTTCAACTTAACTTTCTCAATTTGTCATTTTTAAACTTTGGTAGGAAATCCAAATTGTTTTGGAAAACTTTTCTTCTCCCACTTTTTTCCCTAGTAAGTCAATGTCCTATTTAGGGCATGTTGCCATGACAATTGACATAGTAACTTGGTTAAAGGGTTTAAAAGATTTTAAAATGGCTGATCTACAATCTTACCTTTAAGAAACTTCACTCTGCATTTAAACCTCTAGCCCACATCCCAAAATGCTTTTTATACAATCAACAAATAATAATTCCAAAGGGCCTGATCATGAGTCCACATCAGTACTGAATAATTTTGTTGTTATGGAAGAACCTTCCAAATTATTGTTGCATTTTGACTTAGTGGCATATTTTCGGCAGTAAATTAATACATTTCATTATGCAAGTTATTTCTTCTGCCAACCCTAGAAATGATACATTCATTTTACACAATATTTCTCGAAATTCCTATGTAAACAGTCGCTCAAATAAGACATTTCGATTTTTTAGACTCCACGCTGGCATCTTTCACGCTCCTTGTCCGCACTGCGTACCACTGTCCACAGCTAATAACTGGATAGACCTGTTAGTCAAGCCTATTGCAAAGGCTTGAACCCCTGTCTAGCCAGTCACAGCTGCCAGGCCGCTTTCTCATGGACCTTTTCATCCGCACTGCTCCCTTACTCTGAGGGTGGCAGTGCAAATGTCAGTTTGTTCGCCAGCGTCACTTTGCTGGCACCACCAGCCACCAGTGGAACTGCTATTTCAGCAGCACCCAACTGGGGGCTCTTCTTCTCGGCCGCTGCCAAGAAAGAGCGTGGGGCTTTGCTCCACCTGGTGGCCCTCTTCCCCTCCGCAGAGGGTGGAGAAGGGATAGTTAGTCTATCTTTAATCTTCACCTTTTTCCTTCTAGTTATTCCAGCCCCACCAAAATAAAGCACCTTCTTTGCCTGGATTTTGGCGGTCAGAACTGTAAGGACCCGACGTTGCAATCCGCCCCTCTCTTTCCGAGCAGGCGCACGGATGCCAAGATTTACCCACTCAGACTTCTTTCTGAGGGGTTTTGGGGGAGCTGGTCTGGCGCCCAGTCCCCGTTTTCGGACAGACCCGACTGGTCTGCCTTGCCTGCCACCTTGGTGACACGGGCGCTTGGAGCGAACGCCACCCTTGCCAGGTCCCCTGCCCAGTCCCCGTTTTCGGACAGACCCGACTGGTCTGCCTTGCCTGCCACCTTGGTGACACGGGCGCTTGGAGCGAACGCCACCCTTGCCAGGTCCCCTGCCACCTTTCTTAGACAGGGGCTTGGATGGACCCCCCGGTTGGCTGGTCCTCCGCCCTGGTGTGGTAGCGTCGACGTGCTTCTCCTCTGCGTTGAGTGGATTGGTGGCGAAGTCCTCTGGTCGATCCCCCTGGGCTACCGACGTCGTCTCGTCTCCAGGTACAGCTTTTCTAGTGGCTCCCTCTGGAACCTCCGCCGTGAAGAGTGGGTTGGAAGCGGCGTTGGCTCCCTCTGGAACCTCACCCTCGGCCTCCACGTTCCTTGTGGCGACGTCTCTAGTAGCGGCGCCCTCTAACGCCCTCTCGGCCTCCGACGGCGCCTCTCCTGCAGCCTCTGATGGCTGGTACTCCTCTGCGTTGATTGGATTGGTGAAGACTTTCTCCGCCGTGGCGACGTCCATTGAAGCTGCCTTCCTGGCGGTCTGCTCATCTGCGACGTTGGCTCCCTCTGGAACCTCCCCGGCGTGGTCCCCTCCCCCCGCGGCCTCGTCCGCAGGAGCAGCTCTATCGATCACCAGTGGCACCTTTGCAGCTGCTCTCTCGATCGCAGCGTGGAATGGGGTCTCTCCGTTGTCCCCTCCCTCTGGATCAGTAGTGATGTCATCTATGACCTCCGTGGCAGCAGCTGCTGGTTCAGCAGCTTGCACAGTGGGAGTCATTTTCTCACCTCCCCCTGGAGCAGTAGTGATGTCATCTAGGTTGACTCTGAGGTCTGCTGGCCCATCTGATCCATCTGTAGGTGTGACATCCCTGCCCCCCTCTGCAGCGTCCGGCTTATCTGTATCTGTAGGTGTGACATTCCAAACCCCCTCTGCAGCAACCGGCTTATCTGTAGGAGTGACATCCTCACCTCCTACAGCTGCTGGAGGATTGGTCTCTTCAACCCCCTCTCCAGTTACGATCGGCTCATCTGTAGGACTGGTGACCCCAACCCCCTCTTCAGGTACGACCGGCTTTGCTGCAATCTCTGGGGGGTTAGACAATGGCTCTTCCCTCACAGCAGGGGGGCTTTCACTCACTTTGGGCTGTGTGAAGCGGCACCCAGATTCTCTCTGGACCGTTTCAAACCAGACCTGCCTCAATGTTTCTTCATACTCTTGGCAACAGTCATTCTGCATCCTGCAGATCTCAGATGAATTTTCCTCAACAATTTCTAGTATGGCGTTAGAATATGTAACAACCTCAAGGAATCTAGCTAAATTGTCTCTTAGCTCCCTTACCGCCCTTTCTTTTGGTAAATCATGCATGACAATCCACTCTATTTCCCTCCTAAAAACTGCTTGAGCTGCTTCACATTTCCCTATTAACTCAGCTAACACTTCCATCTCCCCTGTTTGGGTATAAGGTCTCTTAGTTAATCTTAATTCAATGGGCTGTGACAGCAATCGTATTTTTAGCAGTAGTAGTACTGTTCAGCCTTTAGCTATATAACAACAATAATTAATTAACACTGTGTTTAACCTGTACTAGCACCCACCCTTTTAGCATTCTATGCAAGAAGCCTGTTCATGGTCTACTTACATCAGTTAATTTTGTTAATTAATACTGGATAGGATATATTTTGCTCTACCAAAGTACATTTTAGTATTTAACCCACAATGAAGACCATTGATCCACTGTTCTTGTACACTAATCATCTAGTTACTCACAGTATTATTGATCCACTGTTCTTGTACACTAATCATCTAGTTACTCACAGTATTAGTCTATCATAAAGTCTGGTTAAACATTTAATTACTGGTAGCAGCATTCCCCACCCCCTCTCAGTGGCTGTTAGCTTAGCACTGTGCTAGACAATGGAAAGTTAGCTGGTAGCAACCCCCACCCCCTCTCAGTGGCTGTTAGCTTAGCACTGTGCTAGCGATGTCTCAGACAATAGACTCGATGCTTCGCACTTCTTAACTAGTGACACTAATGGTAGCCCTCAGGTCGGATGGCTTTAGCTTCTAACCTTCTCTGGTACGCTAATCAAACTCTTAGCGGTAGCCTGGCTACAAAACCTGTGGTTAGCCTCTAGCCCCTGCCTCCTAGCTCCTTACTCTTAGCTCAGTCAATAGAATTTGTTGGCACGCAGCATCCCCAA
>NC_137621.1:37946509-37996509 GCF_963280865.1 Gymnoscopelus braueri | reverse complement strand
CGCACCCACTTGCATGAACGCACTCGTGTGTGCACACACACACACACACGCACACGCGCGCACACACACACACACACACACACACACACACACACACACACACACACACACACACACACACACACACACACACACACACACACACACACACACACACACACACACACACACACACAGATGTCACAGGTGCACCTTGACAGAGAATAAACAGTGTTTCTGTCGTCATGGTGATATGGCTATCTTAGACAAACAGAAGGAGTGGAGGATCAGAGTTTGAAACACAAATAGCAAGTAAACTTTTGTTTTCTGTTTGTTGACCTCTGTGGCATCCGCGTTTCGTGTGTTTGTTTACTGAAAACTGTTGTCTAACAAACTCTCTGCTGTACAGATAAATCCTCAGTGTTCATTTAAAGTCATACTGTATAACTTTTTTTATTAAAGAAAAGTTTTTTTATATATATATCATCTTTCGCTGGCGTATTTTTCTAATTTTTTTCTAAAACAGTGGTTCCCAAACTTTTTAGCTCGAGTCTCCCCAGGACCCAAACTAGTAAAAATAGCCGATCTACAAGCTCATAGATGTGACGCGTTCAACGTCAGCATCGCAGTTCAACGTCAGGGACCAGGTGAACATGCATGGCCAAAATAATAACTTAATAGCCAAACTAGCTCTGAGGAAACAGGCTCTCATGTAGCTCTGGTCCAGAGCTACCTCCTGCTACTAAACAAAAACACTAATAAAAGTTACTAAACTTAAGTCCTTAAACTAGACAAAAACACCTATAGTCTACAAAACTGGTGATTTTCCTCCTACTGCACTGTTCTATATCAAGGTGCATTGGATTACAAAAAGGAAAGCCCGCTGGGTCCATTTGGTTCTGTACACTGCCAGAGAAAATACACACGAACAGCAAACACAGTTCACCATTCTACACCAGCAGTTACACACGAGAGACATCTCAACAGTCAGCAGTGCTGGCAAAAAATAATGCAGTCTAATCGAGGAAGTTAGAGAAAGTATTGATGCTATGAGGGCTCGTCTGAGGACGACCTAGAGAGATTGAACGCTATAGCAGTCATACCACTGTTGACTGCAGCATGCCAGTTCCCAGCATGCATAACAAAGACAAACATGCTTCCGTGGTAATGCATATTACACAGAATACACGCACACAGAACACAAATGCATACTATATATACACATACACAAAACACACGCTCATTATTTTATGTTGTTATTCCTCTAGGTTTGGGTTTTGAAGCTTACTCTTCCCTTTACCTCTCCTTTGTCTCATTCTAACTGCTGTTGCTGCTATGTTACATGGATTTACCTCCAGGGATAAATATCTTATATATCTTATCTTATCTAGTGGTTATATTCTATTAGCAGTTATTGATTCCTGGTACATCATATGTATCACTGTACAGTTGACCTGATATAAGTATACAGTAACTGATATAGGACAGAAAGAGAGAGTGTGGAAGAAAGAGAGAGTGTGGAAGAGAGAAAGAAGAGAGGAGAGATGGACAAAGAGACCGAGAGGGAGGAGAGACAGAAAGAGACATCAGAGATGGAGGAAGAGTCGGAGACAGAAGAGAGAGAAAGCAACGGACAGAGAACAGAGAGAGAGAGAGAGAGAGAGAGAGAGAGAGAGAGAGAGAGAGAGAGAGAGAGAGAGAGAGAGAGAGAGAGAGAGAAGACTGCGGGAGAGAGAGAAGAGGGAGAAAGTGATGGAGGGAGAGAGAGAGAGAGAGAGAGAGAGAGAGAGAGAGACTGAGAGAGAAGACAGTGGGAGAGAGAGAAGAGGGAGAAAGTGATGGAGGGAGAGAGATAGAGAGGGAAGGAAGGAGAGATGGGAGATAAAGAGATGGAGGGAGAGATGGAATGAAGGAGAGAGAAGATGGACAGAGATGGAGAGCAAGGAAAGAGAAGAGACAAAGAGAGAAAGCAGCCTTGGATTCTTGCTACCATGACAACGCTACTATTACAGTAGCGCTGCTGCTATGGTGACCTGACGCACACACACACACACACACACACACACACGCACGCACACACACACACACACAGACACACACAGACACACACACACACGCACACACACACACACACACGCACACACACACACGCACACACGCACACTCACTTATGTCTGTAGTGCATTGTTGAGGGTTTTGTTTAGAGTTGGGGGGGGGGTATTAGAATGACAGAATCCAGATTGCGGTCTCACAAAACAAACGACAGGAGTAGAAATGGAACGCTTTAAGCTCACATTAAATTGCAAATGATTTATCATCCAGTTTAAGACTCTTGTTTATTTATTGCATGAAAGAGAACGCTTAAAATGTAAAAGTTATCCGGTAGGTGAAAGTTCAAACATAATATGGCCATCACACGAGTGGATGAGGTTGATGACCAAAATGTTTAAAAAATATGGGTTCTAAAGCCTATTTTGCCACTGTGTGCCCTGTCTGTGTGTGTGTGTGTGTGTGTGTGTGTGTGTGTGTGTGTGTGTGTGTGTGTGTGTGTGGGTGTGTGTGTGTGTGTGTGTGTGTGTGTGTGTGTGTGTGTGTGTGTGTGTGTGTGTGTGTGTGTGTGTGTGTGTGTGTGTGTGTGTGTGTGTGTGTGTGTGTGTGTGTGTGTTTGGGGCCAGTTAGTATGTTGTACATTTCAGCAGTACTGATTCAACTTCTCCACTTGGACGCCCCTCCTGACAGCTGGGCGGGGCATTCCTGACCCCAAATCTCCCTGATTATCCTGTAGTGTGACCTCTGGGCTCTAGTCCACCTCTTCTCTTAGTTCCTGTGTTGGTCCTGAAACCAGTAGATCTATAAATTATGCTATATTATATCTATAAACATTATCAACTTTATTCTGCTGACAGACTATATAGACACAGTGTTCTTTGTGTTCATGTAAACATGCAGCAAAGGCAGTGCGAGTGTTGGCTGCTGCCGTCTGTTTATCACATAATTAGCTGTTTCTTAAAGTTTTGCTTGATTAGGGTCACAATTTACTATTAAGTGTTGTTTGTTTCTCGTCTCGCTGTTGTCTTTGCTGAGAGACTTAATGAGATGTCAAACTAAACACCCTGGCTGTTTTTGTTATAGTTTGTATTTTTCTGAGCAAAAATAACACTGTTTACTGACGAACATAGAAACAAACAGAAACATGAATTCTAGCAGCTAAAACACAGTAAACACACAAAAGAGCTGCTATAGCTGCTGTCATGACCCCTCTCCACCTGGTTTAACTTTTAGCTTACTGCTACTGCTACCATAAAAACCCAGACAGGGGCCATGCCATTGGTCCGATGGCGTGTATTTTAACAAAATAATTACATCAATTCAAGGCCTCGTAATCGTGCTCAGTGTGCATATACTCTACTCATAACACAAACAGCAGTTTAAATCAATGCGAATTAATCACAAAAAATGTATACCCCCGGACGGAGTTTACCCTAACCACACCTAACATTTTTCGGACGTCGCAATAACGGGCGGTCGGACTGATGGGTAGCCCCCCCCCCCCCCCCACAGACCAGAGGAACACATAGCCCCTCTCCACCTGGTCTATGCTATTGTAGCAACACAGAACATGGAGAGTTGAATTCCTTTGTTTCTTTTGAAGATGAATATCAGAGTGTTTTTCCACATCAAAGGTAACTCTGTCTCTTTTCATCTTCCACCCTCTCTCTTCTCTGGTACTTCCTCTAACTCTCTCTCTCTTTGTAACCTATTCCTGTTTGCTTTCACCATTTGCCCCTTTCTTATGTTCTGCTTCTCACCCCTCTTTCTTTCTTTCTTTCTTTCTTTCTTTCTTTCTTTCTTTCTTTCTTTCTTTCTTTCCTCTCTCGCTCTCTCTAGTTTCCAGAGTGTGGTTTTTACGGTCTGTACGAGAAGCTGTTGTTGTTTCGCCATGACCAGTCCTCAGCCAACGTCCTGCAGCTGCTTAACTCTGCTGCGGAGATACAGGACGGAGACCTGATAGAGGTGGTGCTGTCAGGTACATGGAATTAAACGCATGTGCTGCGCACACACACACACACACACACACACACACACACACACACACACACACACACACACAGACACACACACACACACACACACACACACACACACACACACACACACAGACAGACACACAAAGTGATAGACTAGACAGGAAACAGGAAGCAGCTGTTAGCCAGGAATCAGTGAGAACATGTCATTACGCTACCAGGCATGTTAGCATTACTTTGTTGACACAAGTGTGCTAGCATTACCGAGGCTAGCCAGAGAGCAAATGAGCATCTGTTACTAAGGCAGACAGGCAGTGTGGGTGTCAGGGTGTCAAAATGTGTTGTCAAATGCACATCGTGTGTTAATGTAGTTTATATAGGACTACTGACAGTAATGTACACATAAACACACGAGGAAGACTATTTAACACACACACACACACACACACACACACACACGCACACACAATTCCGTTTCCTTAACGATTCCCTCTTAACGGTATAATTCCCTAACGGTTCCCTTTAACGATTACTATATTTTTAATAATCAATATAATTTTGGGTTAGGGTTATCTCTCTCCGGGTTTCATAAAAAATAAATAAAAAAATCAATCATGCATACAGTATTGCATAATATATTATTATAGAGGTTCTCAAAGTGAGGTCAAAGGACCCCCTGAGAACGACTGGCTATTGCAATTGTTTAGCGGACGTGAATTCCACACACCAGCTCTGACAGTGCTATAAACCGGTTCCGGAAACGGTTCCAAATGTGATGGAACCGATTCCGGTTCTCAATGTTGGATCCGGTTCCTCCGGTTCTGGATCCCACCCCTATACACACAGCAATGGTTCAGCGTGCCCATATGAACGCACAAAGAGCCTGAAGTGATCATGCATGTTGTGAAGTGAGGGGTAAACAAAATAAAGATCAGGAAGAAAAGACATGTTTCTATGATGTGTGTCGAAATCTTAACAATTTAAACCCTGTATACTGTACTTACTACTTCATTGTACAGCGAATAGTGAAACTAGCGATCTACAAGCTCACGTGTTGTGAGCTTGTAGAATAATAAGAGAATAAAATAATAGTAGAATAATAATAATAGAGATATTTAAGCTATTTTTCGAACATTTTAAATATTTTCAATTTTGCCTATAATGACATGACAAAATAGGGACGTCAGGTTTAAAGTGCTTAAGACAGCAATTACAGTAAATTACAGACAATTATTAGAACGGGGTGGGAGGGGGGGGTTCTGATGAGTAGTTAAAACACAATCACAACATTTCACCAGGAGAGAACAAAGTGCACTGAGAAGAAATGTTTAGTTTGTGTATGTGTGTGTGTGTGTGTGTGTGTGTGTGTGTGTGTGTGTGTGTGTGTGTGTGTGTGTGTGTGTGTGTGTGTGTGTGTGTGTTCTTGTCTACCTCTATATCAGTTGTAGTGCGTTAGTTGTAGTGCGTTAGTTGCTGGCGTACGATCAACCGTGGAAGCTATCATTAAAAACGTGTCACTACAGAGAGAGAGAGAGAGAGAGAGAGAGAGAAACAGAGGGAGAGAAAGAGAGAGGGAGACCCAGAGACAGAGAGAGAGAGAGATCTCCACCTGTAGGGGGTGGAGGAGGTGTATGCTTACACACACAGGGTGTGGAACTGGTGCCTACTGAGCGTGTGCAGACACACTTTTAACAGTGTCAAACACAAGGCTTCCTGCTGCTCAACACACAAGAGAGCAATGCCGCACGCACGCACGCACGCACGCACGCACACACGCACGCACGCACGCACGCACGCACGCACGCACACACGCACCAACATTCACATACACACGGACACACAAGTACACACACATTTCGTGTGTAGAAAGTTTTGTGCAGATTGCTCAAAAATCCCAGGAGTTCGAATTTAACTGTTGTTCATAAAGTTCGTAAAATTCAAAGTATGGCAGAAGATCTAAGGGTCAGAGGTCAAAGGTCACAGTTGCAAATGTGTTCCTCATGAGGAGACGCATACTGTATGCGTAATGAAGTTTCATGGTTGTAGATCAAACAGGACATGCGTTGTGCCTTATTGCCACCTGTAGAGTCGCATAGTTCTTTCAAAATATATCTTCATAAAAAGGTGAGCACATAGTAATCTGACGCACGACGCACTTTGTATCCGTTTTAGAGTCTTTACTGAACATTAAAGCAAAAAATATAAGGCATACAACAAGTGGTTCTTGTAGTGGTGTAGTGGTAAAAACAATGTGTGCTCTCAGCTTCAACTTTAGCTTCTACTGACACATCTCAAACAGCACAGCAAAAGACTAATGATCAAACAAAAGAGCACCAATCACAAACATTCAATCAACAGTACACTGCTGCACATAATCATTAAGGCATTACACACAGCTGCAATAACTTGGCACAATTAAGGTCAAGGCAAAATCAGGTCATCATGACCTAAGCTCGTTATGGCTCTTACATTCCGGCCCCTATTTGCTTACGCAATACAATTTAAGCAATTATCAAATAACAAAAATACTAAGAGCCAGTTCAACTTAAATCTAAGATAAGCATGTAATAAACAATTCTAATCTAACACTTATCAGTCTTTGTCTTCACATGTCTTCATCATGTGGTTCTCTTGGGTTCACACGGTTTCTTGCAGCAAGCACAACTTATGTATCGGTCTCTCCAGAGTGCTGGTTTTCGTTTGCAGCTTCACTCTGCGCACCGTTCCACTGGAGTCAGGTATGGTTTGGGTAATTCTTCCCATTATCCAGGTGCTTCGTGGGGCTGAACTGTCAACCACCAGCACTACATCTCCAGTCATGACATTTCTTTTCAGCCTTGTCCATTTCTTGTACTTTTCCATGCGCTGTTGGATAAGCACCTTCTGTTTCCCTGGATCTTTTTCCAACTGATTTATTGAGTTTTGTAACTCTTTCCTTTTGTCTTTCAGGTGGCTGTTCACAGGGTCAGGCTTTTCTTCAGCTGTGATGGTATTCACTGTGACGTTCTTGACTTCTGGATCATTTTGCTGACTTTGAGTCACATTGTCTGGTCTCTGTGGCCATTCACTTTCTGGCTGCAACAGAAACTGTGGCCCGTTCAGCCATGTTTCACTTTGTATCAAGCTCTTGGCGTTCATTCCTCTGGTGACCTGATCAGCTGGATTCTGGGATGTTCTGACGTACCTCCATTGCAATGGTTTGGTAGCCTCTCGTATCAGAGCAACCCTGTTCTCCACAAAGGTTTTGTAGCGAGCTGTCTCACAGTCTATGTACTTGAGAACTGTTGTACTGTCAGTCCAGAAAGTAGACTGCTGAAGTGGGATTTGTAGTTCTTCTTGCAGCATCTTATCCACTTTCACGGCAACAACAGCTGCGGTTAACTCAAGTCTTGGGATGCTTCTCATGAAGTCTTTGTAGTCATCAAGAAACACTTCATTTCTTCTCAGTTTTTTTCCCAAGCTAGCAGCTCGGTGTTCTGCCACACATTGGTTGTTTGGCATTTTAGCTTCTTTATCTCTCAGCGGAAGCCCAACACAGTAATGCCCATCCACACATCTTGTGGTCTTTTGCACTCACATCATAAACTGCTTGTCTTCCTGAGACATCTCTTCCTTGTCATCGTAATGACGCTCTGGAAAGTCTGTGTTATACTGCTGCACCAGCAACTGTTCTATTTCCAACACTGAGATTCGGTTGATGTTGTAGTGAGCTGTATCTTTGGAATGTTCGTTCTCGTTCTTCGCAGATCCACACACCATCCAGCCCAGTACAGTCTTAACAGCATAAGGCCCTTCATCTTGACTATTAATTATGTGCCACGGCTCCATTGCCTTTGGATTATCGGCTCCTATGAGAAGGCCCACATCAGCGTCAATGTGTGGTAAGCATACTTCACTCAGGTAAGGCCATCTTTGCAGATGTTGTTGACTGGGTATGTTTTCTCTCTGAACTGGGATGCTATTGTGTGTGTAGACTTTAGGTAACTGAAGATACGTACTCTCCTCCAAGCCACAAACCTCTAGGTCAGAGATCTTGTAACTGTCAACCAGCTTCGGTCCATCTGGTTTATCTTGGCCCATTGTACTCAATGAGATCTGAGTCAGCTTTCCTTTTAAGTTCAGCTTATTTCTGAGCTCCTCTGTGCAGAACGTGGCAGTACTGCCGGGATCCATAAAAGCATACGTGTCTACAGACCTTCCACTGCTACGGGATTTCACTTTCACAGGCACAATTGATAACATACACTCGGTGTCTCCCCCTCCAGTGTAGCCAACTATTTCCTGTGGAACAGATTTTTGAGTGCCTGTGACTTCTCTATTCGGAGTGCTGTTAGTACTTGTTGACACGTTTGTGTTTTTAATGGCTTCTCTCTCTTGATGAAGAATGTCTGGGTGTTTACCTGAACACTGTTTGCACTCCATCCTCTTCTTGCAGGTTTTGCTAAGATGGCCTTGTGTTAAACACCCAAAGCAAAGCCCCTTCGACTTTATGAATTCAACTCGTTCTTTGTGTGCTAGCCCTTTAATTTTGCCGCAAGATTCCATTGTATGATTCTTTTGACAGAAAAGACATGGGGTCTCGAAGGCGTTGGCTGTTTTAGATGGATTAGCTTGCTTTGCTGTTGCATCTGGCCTTTTCTGTTCCACAGACACATTGGTTGCAAAGCTGCTTCCTTTCACTCCACTTTTGTCAGGTTTTCCTTTTTCCTGGCTTTTCGCTGTTGTAGATATGCGACTATCTTGGAGGTCTCCAAAGAGCGGATCCATAGCTACTTTTGCTTGACGCTCGATATACATGACAAGATCAGCAAATCTTGCTCTGTGTCCTCTTCTTTCCTTGATTTGGAAAGCTGAATCACGCCATCTTTCCCTCATTTTGTATGGCAATTTGGAAACCACCATCCTCATATTTGTGGGATTATCCATTTCCTCCATAAACGCCACATCTTCCATTGTGTTACGACAGCCAGTCAAAAATAAAGCATAAGTGTTTAGTGCTTTTCCATCTTCGGATTTAATTTGTGGCCACTTCAAAGCCTTGTCAATGTAAGCGCTAGCAATCATCAACTCATCTCCATAATGTCTCTCAAGCAGCCGTTTTGCTTCCTTGAATCCTCTGTGCGGTGGCATGTGTTCGCAACTACGCACAAGTTCTTGTGGTTCTCCTGCAGTGTACTGTTGCAGGTAATATAAATTGTCCTCATCATTATCAGTTCTCTGTTCAATGGCTTGTTCGAAAGCTCTGATAAACGATCTATAGGTAAGGGGATTACCTTTAAACACTGCAACCTCTTTAACTGGAAGCTGAGCCTTTGACTGCTGCTTAACTAGCAGTTCTGTGATTGCATTTTGCTTTTCCATTACTTGAAGAATGCCATCACTGTTTCTATCAAGCTGTTGCCTGTCATTGGTGTCTGTCTGCCTTGGCCTCACAACCTGTGGCCCTGTAACTTGTGGTGATTTGTATGTAACCTTGCTTTTAGTTACAGCTATGTTAGTGGTTGGATGGCTTATTGGCTCTTTTTTCATTCGAGCTCCTCCTGACACATGTGAGCGGACATGACTTTTATTTTCTTCCTTTGTTTGGGCTCTCTCTGCCAAATGTGAGCGGACATAACTGTTCATGCCATCCCCTCCTTCATGCTCCCTTAGTACTCTTACTTGAGCTCTTTTTTCAGCAATTTCTGCCTCTAAGTTCAGCTGTTCTAGCTGGGCTTTTATACGTGCTACCTCCAACTCCAGCTTCTGTTTCTCCTGTAAAGCTGAGGCACGTTCCACTAACACAGCTAGATTTGCTTCTTCAACAGCTCGAACTGATGACCGAGTGGACAAGACAGAAGTGCGTTCAACAACTGAACCCCTTTTACGACCAATTGTCATTTGTGAAGCACTATCGTCAGGACCTATATCATCATCCTCCTCTTCTTCCTTTTCCTCTTCACATGCTAGATGTTCTTGATCTGACTCGCTTTCACACAGGCCATTCACCCATTGTTTAGCTTTGTCTTTAAACTGATTGATAGCCAGCATCTTAGGATCCAACCAGTTCCTTACATCTGCATCTTTTTCTTCTTCAGGCAAAAGATCTCCTATCTGCCTACTGAGATCTCCAAACTCAGCAAGTAAAGTGTTTAAGTCATAGTTCACCAACCCTTGCACTGTGTGCAGATTGGCAGCATCACTCATCAGACTTTCAACTTCCTTAATTTTACCAGTTATCTGGGATAATTTTCCTCTTCTGGCTCCAATGAGCCTATACAGTTTATCCTCCAAAGCTTTCTCAGTTGGCTTACTAATTCTTTTAGATTCCATTTCTACAGTGTCAATGATCTCTTTATCTTCAGCCATCATGTCAGAAAAACAGTGCGCAAATCTTATGCAAGTGAATAAAAAGTATTACTTTTAACACTTCTTCTCTTCAGACCAGATGCATAACAATTTCTGAACACGCAGAGTCTTCCATGGCTTTTAGTTTGCACACAGAGAAATCACTGAGTAGCTTGAATGGATTAACCTCAGAGGCTGGGCAGGTTATCAGAAATGTTCCTTCTTTTCTTTCTTTTTACCTTTTTTGAAGTTGTTCTTGTATTCCAAAAAAGTCTTTCATTTAGTTGTGTTGAAGAAATTGTCCAAAAAAGAATGTCCAAAAGTTCCAAGAAATGTCCAATATAGTCCAAAAAGAATGTCCAAAAGTATCCAACAATTGTCTGGTAGATTTCCTAGAATCCAATGATCTCCTTTAATCTTCCAGTCAATCCAATGAGCAATTGTTTTTACTAATGTAGAGTCGCATAGTTCTTTCAAAATATATCTTCATAAAAAGGTGAGCACATAGTAATCTGACGCACGACGCACTTTGTATCCGTTTTAGAGTCTTTACTGAACATTAAAGCAAAAAATATAAGGCATACAACAAGTGGTTCTTGTAGTGGTGTAGTGGTAAAAACAATGTGTGCTCTCAGCTTCAACTTTAGCTTCTACTGACACATCTCAAACAGCACAGCAAAAGACTAATGATCAAACAAAAGAGCACCAATCACAAACATTCAATCAACAGTACACTGCTGCACATAATCATTAAGGCATTACACACAGCTGCAATAACTTGGCACAATTAAGGTCAAGGCAAAATCAGGTCATCATGACCTAAGCTCGTTATGGCTCTTACACCACCCTTTGGCCAATCAATGGTTTAATTTCTTCGTCGTTTTCCATGACCCTCTACCAGAACTGTAAAACGTGGCGGAAGAAGAATAAAACTAACAAATACAATAGGGCGCCTACGCACTACGTGCTTGCCCCCCTAAATATTAAGAAAAGAGAAAATAAACTGATAAATCATTGGAAGAACACTTTTGCAATGTCAGTTCCTGTTTCAAAACGGTAGCATGTGAACTTCTTGCAAAAACTGCCAAAGCAGTGTAGTATAAAGATTATTGTGCAGTGTTAGTATATTGTCTCTGTTGGGTGGAAACCTCATTTGTCCAAAACTGTGACTTTTCAGGATTTAAATTCAAAAATAGCAAAAGTAGCAGATCTACAAGCTCAAAATGCGTCGCTTAGTGCCGTGCTTCGAGCTTGTGGATCTATAGCCTACTTTTGATACTTTTGTGTGACGCTATTGTATGATCAAATAGGGGATTAATAAACACAAAAAGTTAGAATATGGTGATAAGAGGTTTCTGGCCGACAACAGCGATATAGTAGTATGGAATTTGGACACGGCGCATGACACAGCACTTGTTTACAGCAGAATTCCGTCTCCAGCTAGGGTTAACAAGCTAGCGCACATCCATATGCACACACACACAAACACACATCCTCAGTATGTACAGTAAACATTGAGATTTATTTAGACCACGACTACCTAGGAGCCCTTCAATGAAACAAACACACACACTGATTTTCTGAAGCATATAATAACAGTTTGGGAGCTTGTTCAGACTTCAAAGCTATCTTGGCCTCCAAACAAAAGGCAAAAACAATAATTTGAATAAATGAAGGTAATTTACTGCAGTCGAAGATCTAATCAGCCAGTATTCTACTGGAGGGCCAACACACGCAGAGGTGTGTGTGTGTGTGTGTGTGTGTGTGTGTGTGTGTGTGTGTGTGTGTGTGTGTGTGTGTGTGTGTGTGTGTGTGTGTGTGTGTGTGTGTGTGTGTGTGTGTGTGTGTGTGTGTGTGTGTGTGTGTGTTTGGAGAGAGAGAGGGTTTGGAGAGAGAGAGGAGTGGGAGAGAAGAGATAAATACAGAAACAGATAGAGATAAGAGGACAGAGAGAGAGGGGGGAAGAGAGAGAGAGAGAGAGAGAGAGAGAGAGAGAGAGAGAGAGAGAGAGAGAGAGAGAGAGAGAGAGAGAGAGAAACGGGTACAAGAGGAGAGAAAGACACACACACACACACACACACACACACACACACACACACACACACACACACACACACACACACACACACACACACACACACACACACACACACACATATCCTGTTCTCATGCTGTGCTCTCCACTCATAAACTACCCATCAGGCTTTGCCAATCCCGCAGCCAATCAAAACACTTGCTTGCAGCTACCAGCAGCCACTTGTGCAGTCAGTCAAAACATTGACAAAACACACTAACACCCCACCCTCTCTCTGTGTCTGTGTCTGTGTCTGTGTCTGTGTCTGTGTCTGTGTCTCTGTCTCTGTCTGTGTCTGTGTCTGTGTCTCTGTCTCTGTCTCTGTCTCTGTCTCTGTGTCTGTGTCTGTGTCTGTGTCTGTGTCTGTGTCTGTGTCTCTGTCTCTGTCTCTGTGTCTGTGTCTGTGTCTCTGTCTCTGTCTCTGTCTCTGTCTCTGTGTCTGTGTCTGTGTCTGTGTCTGTGTGTCTGTGTCTGTGTCTGTGTCTGTGTCTGTGTCTCTGTCTCTGTCTCTGTCTCTGTCTCTGTGTCTGTGTCTGTGTCTGTGTCTCTGTGTCTGTGTCTGTGTCTGTGTCTGTGTCTGTGTCTGTGTCTCTGTCTGTGTCTGTGTCTCTGTCTCTGTCTCTGTCTGTGTCTGTGTCTCTGTCTCTGTCTCTGTCTCTGTCTCTGTCTCTGTCTCTGTCTCTGTCTCTGTGTCTGTCTCTGTGTCTGTGTCTCTGTCTGTGTCTGTGTCTGTGTCTGTCTGTGTCTCTGTCTCTGTCTGTGTCTGTGTCTGTGTCTGTCTCTGTCTCTGTCTCTGTCTGTCTCTGTCTCTGTCTCTCTGTGTGTCTCTCTCTGTGTCTGTCTGTCTCTGTCTCTGTCTCTGTCTCTGTCTCTCTGTGTGTCTCTCTCTCCGTCTCTCTCTCTGTATGTATACACAGTCAAATGTTTAGTTTTGTAACTAAAAAAGAGTTTGCACAATGAATTTGGTTACATTTGTATGCGCTCAGGGTTAAATTAGCACTCAGGATTTCACAGAATATCTGATGTTTATTGTGCGGTGTGTTGTGTGTTGAAGCTTCAGCTACAGTGGAGGACTTCCAGATTCGACCCCATGCCCTGATGGTTCACTCCTACCGCGCCCCGGCCTTCTGTGACCACTGCGGAGAGATGCTCTGGGGTCTGGTCCGCCAGGGACTCAAATGTGAAGGTAGTGTGTGCAGTGATGGAAAAAGCACAAAAATTATTTATTTAAGTCCAAGTACTGCAATGTAGAAATACTCTGTTACAAGTAAAAGTCCAGAATTCAAAATTAAAGTACACACGTATTGGTATCAAAATGTATTTAAAGTACCAAAAGTAGAAAGTTCAAAATGTATAAAAAAACCTTTTGAAAATAGCTGACCTACAAGCTCACATGGCGACGCATTGTAAGCTTGTAGATCTGCTATTGTTTGCTTGTAGATCTGCTATTGTTTGCTTGTAGATTGGCTATTTTCAAATGGATGAAAAATATATATGGCTGAAGTGGTTAGTGTGTTTTGTAAAAATAATCAAAATCTACAAACTAGTAACAAAAGTTTTCAAATAATTGCAGTGGACTAAAAGTATAATATTTGCCTCTGAGATGTAGTGGAGTAGAAGTAAGTATTGAAAATTGCAAATACTCAAGTAAAGTAAAAATACCTCAAAATTGGACTTAAGTACAGTACTTGAGTACATGCAATTAGTTAATTTACTTCACTCTGGCAGTGTGTGTGTGTGTGTGTGTGTGTGTGTGTGTGTGTGTGTGTGTGTGTGTGTGTGTGTGTGTGTGTGTGTGTGTGTGTGTGTGTGTGTGTGTGTGTGTGTGTGTGGTTGTCCGCGAGTACGCGTGTGTTGTGAGAACTGGCCTCTCGCTAAAACTAGTCACCAACATACGACCTCCACGACAGGTTCAAAGTTCATATTTGACTGTCTTTATCAAGGGAATAACAGAAGTGGGGAAGGCAGTTACATTTTTACAATTAGAGTTAAAGCAACAAACAAGGATTTTACTGTGTGTGCCAAGGTAATGCTGCCTTCATGACAACTCGAAACATGATGTCCGACGTGTGAAAACTAACGGAACAATGCGTACTTGTGTTTTTAAACTGCTGTACCAACTCCAAAATGTGCAGTCTCCAACCACTTCATTATGTCCTTCTGACGCCATGTTACCCTAAGGCCATGGAGTGACGGGGCGATGTTTTTGGAATGAAGGCATACTGATTTGGCTGCTGACCTGTGAGCAAACCACTAGAATTGAGTGTCTATATACTGTTAGGCCGTATTCATTAACATTCTTTGTCAGTAGGCTGCCACCGCGATGGTGAAAGAAATGATGAAGACTCTTCAGTCTCCAAGCAGTGGTTAGCAACACACAAACACAGGCACAGATGCACAGGATGGATGGAGGGGGGGTTGACTTTTTGAAAGTAGCTGCAAAACTGACACGTTGGGAGTAGTTAGCATTAGTACTGCTCCTCCCCTACTGTAGTGTATACTAGCTGCAGTCGCTGTCCCTGGTGCTGAAGTCCTTTCTCAGCCTCTCTCCCCTGTGACTCTCAGTGAAGGGAGGGTGTGCATGTGTGTGTGTGTGTGTGTGTGTGTGTGTGTGTGTGTGTGTGTGTGTGTGTGTGTGTGTGTGTGTGTGTGTGTGTATGTGTGTTTGTAGATGGATGGATGGATGGATGGCTGGATAATTAAATAGACACTTTAGGTGTTCATTTGACTAACTTGTCCTACCTCTCCTCCCTGCAGGTTGCGGGTTGAATTACCACAAGCGCTGTGCCTTCAAGATCCCCAACAACTGCAGTGGATTGAAGAAGCGTCGCCTGTCCAACGTCTCTCTGACGGGCCTGGGGCTGCCAGGGGGAGGAGGAGGAGGAGAAGGCTTCACCTTTAACTTGGCCGCTCTACCACACTGCAGCTCCGATGAAACACTGCTGGTGCGTACAGATGCTCTTGGCAGCCGTTTCGTTTCGTATTAAGGACATTAGCCGCTTCTCATTAACCTGTACTTGTGTTCTCTTGAACCTGCAAAACATCATCAGTCCCAATTCAAAAGTTCACATCTAGCCAAGTTCAGTCCAAATGCCCGGATGTCGTTTGATCCGCCCCTTTTATCAAGGATGCATCAGTGAATTTGGGACAGCCAAATATTCTAGAATGCATTTCGCACAAACCAGCAGCAATGGCAGAGGAGAACCCTCACAACAAATTTTCAAATAAGTACTTGAATGAATGAAAGTGTTTTGAGGTGAAACTTTTAATCTTCGGTTGATTTATCAAGACAGAGTCTTGAACATTTGTACAGATTTTTTTTGGAGATGTGTCTTTGTTGAGCATAAATAAAGTTTTCTGTAATGTTGAAAGGAAACACACAGATACAACCAGGAAGTGAAGTAACAGGAAATAATAATAATACATTTTATTGAACATTTAAAGTTGTGACTCAGGAGGGTGGGTAAGGCTAGTGCTTTAACGGTGGCTACATGTATGGCTTGTAATATTTACATCCTTTGAAAGTAAGTAAATATTACAATAAACTGTTAGGAGGGTGGAGTGATTAGAGCAATCTGTAGTTTTCAAAAAGGACAATTTTAGGAGGTGTAATCTGGAGACACACACACACACACACACACACACACACACACACACACAATTCATGAACACCTAAAGGTATGTATAGCGCCTTCTCCTCCACACAGTCGAGCTGCCTACGACAGCGGAAACAGAGCTGTATTTGGCAAGTTGTTGTTTGGCTTTGTTCTTTGTGATGTCAGCAATGTTCAGGCCACCCGTGTTACATACTGGCCACACACACACACACGCACGCACACTCACACAGGGGTGAATGCGAAGATAGAAAATTATATGCTGCTACCTTTGGAAAACCAGAAATAGTTTGACTTTCAGTGAGTCAGACATGTGTGGGCGTGGAACATTACTTCAGTCTGTGTAGTCTGCAGGAAAGACAGGTCTGGTTTAATGGGTTTACCAGAGACAGGTGTAAATGGAATCTGGATTTCAGATCAGTTTTTTACCAGCATCCATATTCTGGGGCAAACCTTCGCAGACAATAGCAGCTGTAGATCGGCTATTTTCAGCAATATTATTTAATGTAGAGTGAAAACTGGAAAATACATAAATGTGTTTACCAGGTATAGGAGTAAATAGAATCCATGTTGATGTGTCAACTAATTATACTTTACTTTTTCCTTCCCATCTTTCACCTCCACTGACTTCACCTCTCCATTCTTCTCTCCTTCTTTCCTCCTCTGTCTCTAGTCTCCGCTCAGTCCCGGTATTGAGGTATGTCCTTTACTCTGCATTGTTAAAGGGATAGTTCACCCAAAACATAACTTTTTTTCTATCGATTAGTCACCCCATGGACACTTGAATTCATGGATATTTTTTAGTTTTTGTCGCATTCCTAAGCCAATAATTTGATGACCAGATACCAGTGGTTCCAATAGGAGACACAAAGAGTCTTCTTTGTGTCTCCTACCGGAACCACTGGTATCTGGTCATCAAATTATTGGCTTAGGAATGCGACAAAAACTAAAAATATCTCCATGGGGTGAGTAAGCGATAGAAAGAAAAGTCATTTTGGGGGTGAACCATCCCTTTAACACTCATAGTTTTATTCACTTTGTTACACTTTTCTCACCCTGAAATTTACCATTCCAATTTAACCGTTGCCCCCTGCCTCCGTCTCATCAGAAGACCATGGCGGATTGTTTCCCTGGCCGCGAGCGACGGTCCAGCTCCGTGTCCTATATTGGCCGACCGATCGAACTGGACAAAATCCTGCTGTCTAAGGTCAAAGTACCTCACAGCTTCCTGATTCACTCGTACACCAGACCCACTGTCTGCCAGCACTGCAAGAAACTCCTCAAAGGACTCTTCAGACAGGGCCTGCAGTGTAAAGGTCAGTCTCACCTCACCACTTAATCCCTGTACGTCAGTGGTTTTCAACCTTTTTCATATCAAGGTCCATTATTTATTCAGCATTTGAGCCACGGACCACCATTTGATGAGATTTAGCCTCTTCAGACCCAAAACTTTTAATATTTCTTCTACATTCTATAATTGTGTAGACTTCTTGTGAATTAAGTAATGCAGATGTTTTACAATTATTTAACTTATTATTTAACTGACAGGGGGGAGTTTCCCCGGTAGGACGTAGCGCGTGGAAGGAACACGTTATTCCAACCAGTTCCCTTCCCCTCCATCAGGCGCCCCGGCTGTCATGGGGGAGGCGGTACAGCGACCAGGATTACTACATGCTTTTGTGAGGGTATTAACTACCCTAGGAGACACGGGGAGAACATGCAAACTCCACACAGAAAGGGCCTTTCGCCAACCCCCCTAGGGTATGGGCGCTGATAACGCAGAAGAGAGGACACGCCCACAGTGTCCCCGGCGGGAATCTAACCCAGGACCTTCTAGCTGTGTGGCAACAGCGCTACCGACTGCGCCACCGTGCCCCCACAATTATTTAAGTGTAAATTGAAACCAAATGGATCCGTAAGGGTCCATTTGGTTTCATTTTACACTCTCAAGAGTTCAAGATCTATAAGGGTCCATTTGGTCACCAACTCTCCATCATTTAGATGGGGACCACCTGGAACCCCCTCAAGGACCACTGGTGGTCCCCGGACCACTGGTGGAGTCCCTCAGGGCTCTATACTAGTGTATCTGCTCCACATTAAATAACTTCACTGAAAATAGCAGATCGACAACAGAAAGAACAGAGTGCTAATTAGGCATGTATGAGCCAAATACAACATGACACCTTTCACTACCTGTTGTTAGTGGAAGAATACATTTTGAAGACCAAATCTTTTTAAATGAAGAAAATGTGTTAATAGAGTGATAAAAAAGGTATCATTTAAATGAATGAGTTATTGAAATAAAATAAACGTGAATTATATGTAAATGGTGGTAAATATAGCACCCTTATCCAAGGCGTTTTACATAGATTGTGCATTACATTCACCCATTCACACACCGATGGCGGAGGAAACCATGCAAGGCACCAATCTGCTCATCGGGAGCAATTAGGGGCTCAAGGACACTTCGACACTACCTCTGGGGGAACCCGGGATTGAACTGGGAACGTTCCGGTTCCCTCACGGCCGCTCTACCTCCTGAGCCACTGCCGCGCCCCTGTAATGTAATTGTTGCCTACCTGTTCTAATGCAATTTAACAGTTCATAAAAAATTTAATAAAAATAGTTAAGTTCAAGTTCAAGTTTATTATGTCCCAAACTGGGCAATTTATGTTACAGCAGATAGTAAGAAACTCCAACACACAGTAAACATACATACACAAGACACACATAGACATAGACATAGACATAATCAAAGGATCCAGATAATAATAGCTACTCATAGCTACCTCCTCCTGCTGCTATTATTGATGGCACGAATGGAAGTAGGTACAAATGAGAATATGTACCTGTTTTTAGCTGCAGGGGTCTTTAACCTTTGGCCGGAAGGCAAGAATTAATATTCAGAATTTAGGGGGTGAGAGCTGTCTGCCCTAATAGAAGATGCTTTCTTAAGCACCTGCTGGTCATATATATGACTCAGACAGCTAAATTGTACCCCCACAATCTATTACGTAAAACCGGGAACGCATCTGTGTAACTTTAACCATTATTTTATACTTTGGCTATTCAAAAATAGCAGATCTACAAGCTCATAGCGCGGCACAGAGTGCGGCGCGACGAGCTTGTAAATCTGCTATCTTTTGAAAAAACGTTTTTTTTTTCCATGTCAAGGACCCCCAAAATGATATGTATTTGTCCGAGGACCCCCCCATCTCAAAATACTTTGTTCCAGGGACCCCCAGAAGCAAAGATTTGAGTTTAAAAAATGTATAAATATATATTCAAAGATTTGCAAAAATGTTCAAAAATAGCAGATCTTCAAGCTCATAGCGCGGCACTCGGTGCCGCCCTATGAGCATGTATATCTGCTATTGTTTAATAGCCAAAGAAATCTAAAATGACACAGAGGCTTTCCCGGATTGAGTGGGTTAACAGTTCATTATATTTAAAAAACTGCTTAAAATGCATTAATTAGGGTTGGTTGGGTTTCAGGTTTTACTGGTTTGGTAACATGTACTGTATGAGCCTAGATTGGATTGATTTGATACAAGCCGACTATACCGACATTTGTCATTATGAAATGTTCTAGCACATCTATTATTGTACAATTTTCAGAGTTCTGGTTATTAACATAATTGTTTACCACTGTAAATGTGCCTGTTGCACATCTTAACAAAAATGAACAAATTCAAAGCACCAGGAAAATCAAGAGGTCAATCCCCCAGAATTCACAAGGAAGGAACGATGGTGTATAAAAGCTAACATTTTCCAGTGAGAGAAAGACAACAGATTGTTGGGACAGAATGGGGATGGAGAGTGACGTGGTGTTGGGCTGTTAACTGATGTTATGAGTTTGTGTTTACAAGTGGCAGGCTGAAAATCTGACAATGTGTGTACAGTACAGCCTTGTGTCAAAGAAAAAAATAGCCAAGAGGCAGAGCTTAGCTACAGTAACTTCTAGTAACTTCTAGTCTAGTCCTTTAATATAAGAGAACCTTTATTTTTCAGATGGCATTTCCAGAAAGAAAAATGGTTTTATACTCAGGCAAATAGGATCACATGGATGGATAGATTAACGGGACATCGAAAGATTTAATAGATCTATTAATGATGTATTGGATACACTTATTGCAGATCCTTGCACTCTCTCTCTCTCTCTCTCTCTCTCTCTCTCTCTCTCTCTCTCTCTCTCTCTCTCTCTGTCTCTCTCTCTCACAGATTGTAAGTTTAATTGCCATAAGAGATGTGCTCCTAAAGTTCCAAACAACTGTCTTGGAGAAGTCTGCGGGAATGGAGGTAATATACTTTAACCTCTATTTGCTGAATTGAATTGTTTACATTTATATACGAGACAAACACCCTGTGATTCACACACATAACTATCCATCCATCCATCCATCCATCCATCCATCCATCCATCCATCCATCCATCCATCCATCCATCCATCCCAGTGGTGTAAAGTAACTTAGTACATTTATTCAAGTACTTTTACTCCACTACAATTATTTGAAAACTTTAGTTACTAGTTACTTTGCAGATATAAATTATTACACAAAACATACTTTAACCACTTCAGCCCTATTTTATACCGAGGCTATTTGAAAATAGTCGATCTACAAGCTCAAAATGCGTCGCATTGCGACGCGTTGTGAGCTTGTAGATCTGAAAAGTGAACACTTTTGTACTTTTACTCAAGTACATTTTTAATTCCAGACTTTTACTTGTAACGGAGTATTTCTACCATGCAGTATTGATACTTTTACTTAAGTAAGAAATGTGAGTATTTTTTCCACCACTGATCCATCCACAGACCTTCTGAGTCCGGGGGCGGAGTCGGATGTTGTCATGGAGGAGGGTTGCCTTGACGACCAGGACGTCGACAGGGCCGGCGTCCTAGTCCTATTGGATGACATGGAGGAAGGGATGACATCGGAGGTGACGGGTGTGCTGCTCAACGCAGGGCATGGAGATCTCTGTGATCTCCACGACCCCGACCTAGATGACTCCAACAGATCTATCAGGTACACGCACGCACACACACACACACACACACGCGCGCGTGTGTGCACACACACGCACGCGCACGAACAGAAATAGTAACTTCTGTCGACTCTCTTGCTTCTCTTGACTTGTATTTCTAACTGCTGTGTTTCTATTGGACCTCATGTGTATGCCCCGCCCCCCTGAAGCCCATCAACCAGTAATAACATTCCCCTGATGAGAGTCGTCCAATCAGTGAAGCACATCAAGAGGAAGAGTAGCAGTGTGCTGAAAGAGGGCTGGATGGTTCATTACACCAGCAAAGATACACTGGTAACTGTCTGTCTGTCTGTCTGTCTGTCTGTCTGTCTGTCTGTCTGTCTGTCTGTCTGTCTTTCTGTCTGTCTGTCTGATTACCCGTCTATTTCTTTTCTCAGTCATCTCAGTAAGTAATCAGTGTGACAGGAATAACTCACTAAATATCTCCTCTCCTCTCCTCTCCTCTCCTCTCCTCTCCTCTCCTCTCCTCTCCTCTCCTCTCCTCTCCTCTCCTCTCTGTGTTTCAGAGGAAAAGACATTACTGGAGGTTGGACAGTAAATGCATCACGTTGTTCCAGAATGAAACAGGAAGTAGATACTACAAGGTACGACGCTCTCTGTTTGTTTCTCAGTGGAGACAGACAGCAGCATGAAGCTACATTTGTCATTAAATGATGGATCCTACAACTATGCTACTCGTATAGAGCTTAAGTGATTAAAGCAGCCCTGAACGTGACTATTCCTACTGTACTGTAGTCTGCTGTAATTATGCAAGGGACAATTAACGGCGCGGCGGTCATTGTTGAGAAATAAACCCCGACAGGACTGTCGGGGTTTATCTCTCAATAATGACCGCCACGCCGTCAATTATCCCGTTTAATTATTACACGGCTACTTAAGAAGTAAATTAATAAATTGACCCAAAAGTAACAACAAACTAAGTATTTCCTTGCTTACGGAAATGAAAGTATTCCATTGATTTATGGCAGGTGCGGCCGACCGTCCGTCCAGCGCAACACGGTCGACTCGGAAAAACAACAGGAAGAGTTGATCAGATAGAATCAATTTTCGGTTACTGTATTGACTATTTCTCACTTCAAATGTTTTCAAAACATTTTTGAGATCAATGTTTAGTTGTAAATGACATTGGGCGTTTGTTTACATGGCTTCCGTGTTGGACAGCGGTCTGTTATAGAGCTCATCAATCAGAATCCAGTGGTTTAAAGTAACTAAGTACATTTACTCAAGTACTGTACTTAAGTACAATTTTGAGGTATTTTACTTTACTGGAGTACCGGTATTTAAAAATGTATATACTTTTACTTCTACTAGTAACTTTAGTTACTAGTTACTTTTCAGATATAAATTCTTACATTATGAAACATACATTAACTACTTTAGCCCTATTTTATACCTAGGAAAATAGCAGATCTACAAGCTCACAACACGTCACCATGCGACGCGTTGTGAGCTTGTAGATTGGCTATTTTCAAACATTTTAGTACTTTTACTTTTGGTACTTTAAGTACATTTGGATACCAATACTTTTGTACTTTTACTGAATTCTGGACTTTTACTTGTAACAGAGTACTTCTACATTGCAGTATTGATACTTTTACTTAAGTAAAACATTTGAGTACTTTTTCCACGACTGAATTTAGGTTAGACTCCACTGTTCTCTACTTTGCTAACAGTGTGGTGTTTCCACTGCACTGTGCTGTGTGTGTACTGTTGTAGGAGATCCCACTGTCTGAGGTGCTGTCTCTGGACCCGGCACGCTGCTTCTCTCTGCTCCCCGATGGAGCCAACCCACACTGCTTTGAGATCGTCACGGCAACGCTGGTGTACTACATAGGAGAGAGCCTCCAGTGGCCTGATGGCAGTACGGCAGCTCCATGCTCTGTCAGCCCCGCTGCCGGACACTCTAACTTACTGGTAAGAGACCAGCAGCAGATCGATGAAGGAATTGATTTTTATTTTCATTTGACCTCAGTGTGATTGTCATGTTTGTATGTGGACCACAATGGAAATAAGTCCTGCTCTTATCCTCAAAAAAGTACTAACGAGGACCATTTGTATGTCATGATTATTGCTTTTTTCTAATGAATCAAATAAAATCTAATTGACTATAATGTATCGTAAAACACTGTGACTGTGTTTATATGGACAGGGTGATCCTCATTTCAAGCATTTAATCAGAATATTACTTTTGACCTGTCTTGCACAAAGTGGTTCTGCCTGTTTTTTTCCTGTAAATTTTCCAACCAGAAACCAACCAATCAGAGAGAGATGATCAGAATAAGTGTTTACATACTGATATTTTCCTGCTGATCTGAATATCAAAAGGTTTACACCACCCCTCTCAACCAGAATGAGAATTCCTTCCAATCAGATCTTTTTATTTTTATTCTGATTGAGTTGTCATTCTGAGTTAACATGGAAATGTTTGTAATCATTCAAATCTGGCTGGTTGGTTAATAACACATTATTCTGTGATGCTATAAACTGAAAATACATAATTGTTACATATAGTCCAAATCTCGTATGCCCAGCCTACTTCATCATAGTGTGTCGCACAAAAGTGTGTCGCTTGTGAGCTTGTAGATCGGCTATTTTCACTATTTTAAATCGTTTCTTAAAGATAATAATAATAAAAAGGAACGCTTTTGGATTTACAAGGTTTCCCACCGAACAGCGACGGCATAGTTACTGCTTTCCAGCCACTTTAAACTAGTTCTAACCCACATGTGTTTCACTAGCTCAGTGGTGTCGGTCGGGACGTGTCCAGGATGTGGGAGATGGCTATCCAACGTGCTCTGATGCCTGCCATCTCAACAGGAACACAACACACCAAACACAGTAGGATTTACTCACTATCTTTGCCCAGGAGATCATGATTTCACCCCTCTGCATATGTGCGTGTGTGCGTGTGAGTTTCTGGGTGTCTTGCATACTACTAGGCCAATCACCATCGTATTCCAATCCGTGTGCACTCTGCCAGCAGGGCAAGGATCTCAATTTTCAAATATGTTTCAAATACTTAAAAAAAAAATGGGAATCTTCCCTCCAGGCTATGGAATTGGAGACCCGCTACCAATTGGTCAATCGTGCACTTGACAACACTCCTGTCCCTCTGGCTTACAGGATGTACCAGAACTAGCCAATCACAGGCATACAAGTTTCGCCGGGGCAAGCCGACGTTAGATATAACACCAAAATGTATTTATGAACATGGCAACATACCCCAACACCCAGAGTAGTAATGTCCATATACGTTCAACTTATTCCTTAGGCATTCTTAACTCAGTCCTTAGGCACTTTTATATTTTACAGAGACACCCGGCAAAGCAGAGTGAAATATGACAATATGACAATTCCTTTGTATGTGCAAGAGAGGGAGGAATACATGTAGAGATGGCGAACTCTTAATCACATGTAATGCTACTTTTTTCATGGCATCACTGTTATTATAAGGGCATGCCTCCTGGCCGAGATGAGTGCTACAGTATACTGTCTGAGAGCAGCTTTCTAGTTATTATTATTTATCATCATTAGTGGTCATCACTGTGGTCCCATTGACATTACACTAGCTAATTGTATTCACCTCAAGTTAAGACGTCTTGAAAAACAACAGACAGACAGACAGACAGACAGACAGACAGACAGACAGACAGACAGACAGATATCTGACTGCTGTGTGTTTGTCTCCTTCAGAGGACGTGTCCATCAGCATCTCTGTTTCCAACTGCCAGGTCCAAGAGAATGTGGTGAGAATACACACACACACACACACACACACGCACACGCGCACACACACACACACACACACACACACACGCGCGCGCACACACACACACACGCACGCACGCACGCACGCACGCACGCACGCACGCACGCACGCACGCACGCACGCACGCACGCACGCACGCACGCACGCACACACACACACACACACACACACACACACACACACACACACACACACACACACACACACACACACACACACACACACACACACATGCACGCACATCTATGCATGCACGCACACACACACTTGACATGTTTTTCCTATGCATTAGTATATCGATGCATAGGAAGGCAGAAACCTCTTATCTCCATATTTTAACTTTTTTCTGTTTTTTCATAAATTACTACTTGATCATACTACACTGTAGTAACTACAGCGTCACACAAAAGTAGCAGATCCACAAGCTCGAAACACGGCGTGTAGCGATGCATTTCTGATACTTTTGCTGTTTTAGAATTTGAATCCTGAAAAGTAACAGTTTGTGTGGAGTTTGCATGTTCTCCCCGTGTCTCTCAGGGTAGTTAATACCCTCACAAAAACATGTAGTAGTCCTGGTCGCTATACCGCCTCCCCCACGACAGCCGGGGCACCTGATGGAGGAGAAGGGAACTGGTTGGAAAAACGTGTTCCTTCCACGCGCTACGTCTCCCTAGGCTGATGAGGGGAGTGTAGCGCCCAGGATCACTTAGAAAATTGGCACCGGGTGAAAAATAAGGTTTACAAAATCACGGGATAAAAATTTAAGAAAAAAAAAAGAAAAGTAACAGTTTTGGACATGATGAGGTTTCCACCCGACAGAGACGATATAGTATTTTAAATGTGTCTCTGAGTGCTTTGGAAACACAAGTACTAGTTTAATCATGTTCTCTTGGGTTTCACTGGCAAGTGTGAACAGAGAACATTCATTAACAGCACATTCACACATAGCATTCTATTCCTACCTCTACAAAATTATAGCATACTATAGGAAGGTCAAGTCAATGGACGGTTATCCATTACCTCGCTTGGGTGTAATATCTATATATCAGTCTCTGAACCAAGAGCATCAAGTTTGTGAAGAACTTATCGTGAGGAACTTTCTTCCAAGTTACTGTTCCCAGCACCAACTCGGGAAGGCCAAACTTACAAGAAGACAAGCACACAGAATTCCAACTATTATGTTTGACCCGCTGTGACCACATTGGAATTGAATTGTTGACTGGGGTTTCCAAAGTTATGGTCTGCGAATCTAATCATTTTACTACTATTGTTTTATTTGCAACTATCAAAACAAAACTAAAGAAAATATGTTATTTACTTATATGAATAACATCAAAGAGGCAACTGAAAACGGTTTCATTAACATTTGTGGAACTTAAATTTGAGCAGTAAAATGTGCCTGTGTCATTTGCAGGGATATTCATTTTGAATATGTAAAAGAAAAACTGTGTCCACTGTGACCTTATTTTCTTCCATTGTTTTGGCGGGTAGCCCGGCTGCTGTCAATGGTAGAGTGCGGGAGCCGGTGCTCTCGTTGGCTCCATTGGATAAACAAGTGGACTTGGAAGTGATGACACAAAGCAGTGTGGAAAAATGGAACTGGAACACTATAACACTGAAGCTGATAAATGGGTACTCTCTGGCTGAAATCGGCAACCGACCTGAAAATATATTGTCTGTTTATTAAAGAGCTGGAGAGACCTCTGTTATTGAACAAATACTCTATAGCAATTATTACTATCAGA
This sequence comes from Gymnoscopelus braueri, assembly GCF_963280865.1. NCBI lineage: Eukaryota > Metazoa > Chordata > Actinopteri > Myctophiformes > Myctophidae > Gymnoscopelus > Gymnoscopelus braueri. The sequence continues at coordinate 37,969,932 of NC_137621.1, read as the reverse complement.
ATATAGAGCTTGAACTTAAAGAGAAAAAAAGACAAATGTGTTGTTGTAAACCAAAAAGATATCACTTATTACTCACTACTTTTTGCACTCTGTACAGGTGTAGAGATGTTGCTCGGAAACCCCTGTAACAAAATGTTAGCATACTACCTGCTCTTTTCTACATCATAAGGGCATGCCTCCCCACACACAGTACATCAGTATGTGGGGAGCTGTCACCTTCTACTGCTGTGTGTTCAGAGTGTACACACACACAGACTACTCACTTGCTCTGCATATACAAATGCACATTTGCTCCATGCACACTCTCTCTCTCTCTCTCTCTCTCTCTCTCTCTCTCTCTCTCTCTCTCTCTCTCTCTCTCTCTCTCTCTCTCTCTCTCTCGCTCACACACACACACACACACACACACACACACACACACACACACACACACACACACACACACACACACACACACACACACACACACACACACACACACACACACACACACACACACACACACACACACACACACACTCTCTCTTTAGGCAACACACAGGCACTTATATTTTACATGCACACAGACATTTACTCTACTGTACATACACACACACACACACACACACACACACACACACACACACACACACACACACACACACACACACACACACACGTTCTCAGTGCGTCAGAGCGTGCAGTCTCCAAGGTGTGAGCGTCTTCAAGCAAAATGGAGATTACTGTCATTAGCCACTCAGCCCTGCGGTAACCATGACGACAGCCCCGAAGATAATTAGGCAGCGAGTGAGGCGGCAGGCGCGCGCGACTGTATGTGTGTGTATGTGTGTGTGGGGGGAGGTTTGGGTGATGGTGGTAATATCGTATTTCTGTCTTTCCCCCATCAAGGTGCGATGTGATATTAGGCTGTCAAACTAAAAGGTGGGGGAGATTATTGCACACAAAACGAGAGGAAATCGCCGCTGTCGGGTGGAAACCTCATATGTCCAAAAAAACGTTACCTCTCAGGAAATGGAAACAAAAATGTTCAGAAATAGTGAAAATAGACGATCTGTACAAGCTGCGACGCATTGTGAGCTTGTAGATCGGCTATTTTCACCACTTTTCTTTGGCACTCCTGAAAAAAAAACAATGAAAAAGTTGACATTTTGAGATACGAGGTTTCCACCGACTGCGATGTAATATTTCAGTTGAGGAGATGGATGGCAGAGCAGCCAAACACCAGGGGCGGCCTGCACTCCATCATCCATACACATGCATTTACTCATTCATTGGTTTACATGACAGTATGTTTGAGTCATTTATCTGACACGCGCCTCCGGAGAGACTTACAACAAGCCCAACCATTAAATTAAGCCTCAGATCCTAGATCAGCAACATTACAATGAACCAATTGTAAGTAGAACAAGGATATCACATCCTAGATCAGCAACATTACAATGAACCAATAGTGAGAACTACCAGAATCAGATCTTAATCTCAATTGCAATGAACCCGATGCTGATATAGATCAGCATGAGGACTCAATACTGCTGTGATCCCCTGCAGTTGTAGGAGTATTGTACTATATATATAAGTGCTCTAAAACAGTGGTTTTCAACCCTCTTCATATCAAGGTCCATTATTTATTCGGCATTTGAGCCACGGACCACCGTTTGATGACATTTAGCCTCTCAGACCCAAGACTTAAAATATTTTGTAATCGTTGGATAAGATTTTGTCCACAATTCCATGCTGTATTGATGTTGGTACCGTAGGAGAGACGACAGGCCAGCGTTTATCAAAATAACAGTTCTGTAATTAATTAAATGCAGATGTTTTAACAATAATTTAACTCTTGAGAGCGTAATATGAAACCAAATGGACCCGTAAAACGGTCCATTTGGTTTCATTTTGCAGTTAAAGATCTGTAAGGGTCCATTTGGTTTCCAACTCTCCATCATTTAGCTAGGGACCACCTGGAACCCCCTCAAGGACCACGGGTGGTCCCCGGACCACTGGTTGAGAACCACTGCTCTAAAATAAGCTTCAGATCCTAGAACAGCAACTACTACGACTACAGACACTCGAATGCTTTTATTATACGGTCCAGCAGAGAGAGAGAGGCAGGAGAAAGACACAGGACGTGACACATGGTCCTGAGTACGTTTCAGAGCCATTCCAGGTGACACACGTCCTGAACACCATCCAAAAGCCATGTCATGGCGGTTAGGGTATACTAAAGCACTGGTTCGCAACCTGTGGGCCGGGGTCCACTGGTCGGCCGCAAGGGTATTGCAAATGGGCCCTCAAAATAATTGGCCATTAGATTTTAATGATAATTTAACATTTATATTAAAAAAGTGATACCAATAAATAAGAACTTACGGTATGGGTCCTGGCCCTGGGTTCGATTCCCGTAGGGGACGCTGTGGGCGCTGGGGGCGTGTTCTCTCCTCCTCGTCATCAGTGCCCATACCCTAGGTGGTGTTGGCGAAAGGGCCTCTCTGTGTGGAGTTTGCATGTTCTCCCCGTGTTCCCTAGGGTAGGTACCCTCACAAAAACATGCAGTAACTACCTCCCCCTGGCCAGCCGGGGCGCCTGATGGAGGGGAAAGGAACTGGTTGGAATAACGTGTTCCTTCCACGCGCTACGTCCAACCAGGGAAACTCTCTCCTGTCAGGTGACAAGAAGGTGAGTTGGCTCTCATGCATTGAAGGAGGCATGAGCTCGGCCCTGGCCTCCCTAGGTTGGCAGAGGGAAGGTAGTGCCCAGGATTACATAGACAATTGGCACTGGGTGTAAAAAATGGGGTTACAAAATCGTTTGATAAAAATGTAAGAAAAAAACAAAAATAAACTTACATAGGTTCCATTGATCCAAGGTGGAATATAATCGATTGACTGATCGGCAAAAAAAAAATACACGCGACCCATCCATCTGAGTACTTAACGCGGCAGACGTGTTAAGTGGTCAGATGGGTGGGCCGCGAACGCTTTCAAGGTTTTCAAGTGGGCCCTGATCCAGAAATAGGTTGAGAACCACTGCATTAAAGGGCAATGAATGAATTATCTTTGATGGTTTAAAAGTGCACCTTTTGTTTTTGATATGTTTACAGTAAACATCTGTCTGTCTGTCTGTCTGTCTGTCTGTCTGTCTGTCTGTCTGTCTGTCTGTCTGTCTGTCTGTCTGTCTGTCTGTCTGTCTGTCTGTCTGTCTGTCTGTCTGTCTGTCTGTCTAGGACATCAGCTCTGTGTATCAGATATTTCCTGACGAGGTGCTAGGATCAGGGCAGTTTGGCATTGTGTATGGAGGTAACACACCACACAGCACACATATAAGCACATACACACACAGAGACGCACGCACGCACGCACGCACGCACGCACGCACGCACGCACGCACGCACGCACGCACGCACGCACGCACGCACGCACGCACGCACGCACACACACACACACACATACAGGTTGGCAGTTTACTGGTTATTGTAGGCTACTGGCTTTGTCACGTCTTTGTCATGTGTTTGTGTTGCAGGGAAACACAGGAAGTCAGGCCGAGACGTGGCCATTAAAATCATCGATAAACTTCGATTCCCAACCAAACAGGAAAGCCAGCTACGCAATGAGGTGGCAATACTACAGGTATACACGCACACTGTAGTAATACACGCTACACACACACACTACACATGCGTGACCACACACACACACACACACACACACACACACACACACACACACTTTACACTTGGTTTTATTACCTAACCTTTTCTTAAAGACATTATGTTCGTTAGTTTCACGTCTTCTTTCACACAGCATGATTTGTTGAAAATGATGCTCCTATGAATTAAAATGAATTATAAAGAAAGGTTTGCTTATTGGTTCTACTGAGTGACCCAGCCTCGCTGCAATGCACCCAATAGCATTAGAGTATTCGCAAACCGGAAATCCAAGATGCTGGATTTGAATTATCTGAACTACAGGCTTTAAAATGGGTCTGTCGAAACCAATGGGTGACGTCACGTCTCCTTTGTCCATACTTTTTATAGTCTATGTGCTGGTTACTTTTCGTCAGTGGAAAAAGTACTCAAATATTTTACTTAAGTAAAAGTATCAATACTGCAATGTAGAAGTACTCTGTTGTAAGTAAAAGTCTGTAATTCAAAATGTACTTGAGTAAAAGTACAAAAGTATTGGTATCAAAATGTACTTAAAGTACCAAAAGTAAAAGTACTAAAATGTTTGAAAATAGCAGATCTATAAGCTCACAACGCGTCGCGATGCGACGCGTTGTGAGCTTGTAGCTTGTAAATAGCCCAGGTATAAAATAGGGCTAAAGTGGTTAATGTATGCTTTATAATGTAATAATTTAAAGTATATCTGGAAAGTAACTAGTAACTAAAGTTTTCAAATACTTGTAGTGGAGTAAAAGTACAATATTTGCCTCTGAGATATAGTGGAGTAGAAGTAAAAGTATTGGATATTGGGAATACTCCAGTAAAGTAAAAAAAAACTCAAAATTGTACTTAAGTACAGTACTTGAGTAAATGTACTTAGTTACTTTACACCACTGCTTTTTGTCACAGAACCTCCACCACCCTGGTGTTGTCAACCTGGACTGCATGTTCGAGACCCCGGAGCGTGTGTTTGTGGTCATGGAGAAGCTCCATGGAGACATGCTGGAGATGATTCTGTCCAGCGAGAAGGGACGACTGCCTGAGAGAATCACCAAGTTCCTGGTTACACAAGTACAGTAGACACACGCAGACGCACACGCACAGGCACAGGCACACGCACACGCACACGCACACGCGCACACACGCACACACATACTCAAACAGGAAATCCCTGCCCATTCATTTCAATGAAGTTGCTCGCCCAGCGCAAAATCCTCGTTCTGGGTTCTCATTATTACGTCATTGTGGCAATAATGAGATAATGAAAATTGCAATAGTTTTGGCGTCCTACACATGCACATTGATGTCCTTTATGCGTCTAACTGGTTTATTTACTTATTTTTTGGTTTATCTGTTGTTGTTGTTTTTGTATTTTAGTTTTTTCTGTCTTCTGATTCATGTATTTTAATTATTGCTGTATATGAATGAATGACTCTACCTGTTCTCCATCTGAAAATGTTTTATGCCAGGGACCCCCAGAAGAGTAGGTTTGTGTAAAAAATAATCCAAATCATTAAATTTTCCAATACTTTCAAGATTTTATTTTATTTTTTCAAAAATAGCAGATGTATAAGCTCACAGCGTGGCACCAAGTGACGCGCTGTGATTGGCTACTCCTGGTGGTCCTTACTTTGAGAACCACTGCCATATATGACTGACATCATAGACTGGCCCCAAACTACATGTACAGACATGACGTCAGAGTGCTGATGACATGCTAGTGACTTCATATACTGGCAGTACGTCGTTATACAACGGTACCAATGTATAGAGTCCAAGGCTCAGGCTGTCGGCCTCCATGTACTCTGGCCACGGGTACCGACGAAGTGACGCATTGTCAGCATGTCATGTATATAAAGTATATATATATATATATAGGGACATACCTCCAGTGCTGTGTTTTACTGGACATGTGTAATAATAATAATTTAACTCATAATTTATATTGTCAATGCAACAATCTATTCTGTGTGTGTGTGTGTGTGTGTGTGTGTGTGTGTGTGTGTGTGTGTGTGTGTGTGTGTGTGTGTGTGTGTGTGTGTGTGTGTGTTTGCGCGTGCGTGCGTGCGTGCGTGCGTGCGTGCGTGCGTGCGTGCGTGCGTGCGTGCGTGCGTGCGTGCGTGCGTGCGTGCGTGCGTGCGTGCGTGCGTGCGTGCGTGCGTGCGTGCGTGCGTGCGTGCGTGCGTGCGTGCGTGCGTGCGTGCGTGCGTGCGTGCGTGCGTGCGTGCGTGCGCGTGCGTGCGTGCGTGTGTGTGTGTGCGTGCGTGTGTGATCAGATCCTTGTAGCTCTTCGTCACCTCCACATTAAGAACATCGTCCACTGTGACCTGAAACCAGAGAATGTTCTGCTGGCTGACGCAGACTCCTTTCCACAGGTAACAGCTGCGTGTGTGTGTGTGTGTGTGTGTGTGTGTGTGTGTGTGTGTGTGTGTGTGTGTGTGTGTGTGTGTGTGTGTGTGTGTGTGTGTGTGTGTGTGTGTGTTCGGTTTGTGAGTCAGAGACAGTTTTAAACTCTGCTCTGATGTCTGAGAGGCTCAGTGTCATCTCATGATTCATCACACACACACACACACACACACACACACACACACACACACACACACACACACACACACACACACACACACACACACTATACACGCATGGTGTTTATTTTTGCTCTGTGTGTGTTGCTCTGTGACGTAATCACATTAATCACAGCATTTATTTTAAAGGCACATTCCGTAGTTTTTTTAAGGGAATCTTACAGACGAACTCATGGTAGAAGGCTGTGGCTCTATTGGGCAGCTCAAATGAAAGTTTCTGCAATTGCCTTTATGTCTGTCCTCCATCTGTCTGTCTGTCTATCTGTCCATGTCTTTGTACAGGTGAAGTTATGTGACTTTGGATTTGCTCGTATCATTGGTGAGAAGTCTTTTAGACGATCTGTAGTCGGGACCCCGGCTTATCTGGCCCCTGAGGTCCTCAGGAACAAAGGTTACAACCGCTCTCTGGACATGTGGTCTGTAGGAGTTATCATCTATGTCAGGTAGGAGCCTTCCTATACTGTGATTATTGTACACATGAATTTGACAAATTAGTGTTTATTTATGTTATAGTTTATAGTATTACGATCTAAACGCACCAGGAGCGTTTATTTTGTGCGATCAATCCACATTAATTTAAACTGCTGTTTGTGTCACGAGTACATCCGCAGAGAACGTGAATATTACATGGCGATAAAGCAATGTATTTTTTTGGTTGATTTTTCACCACGATTAATCTGTACGAATGAGGCATCACCATATAGTTTAATGCAAAATATTTGCCATGTTTATCACGCTCCCGGTATGCACATTACACATTCACTAAGTACATTTATTTGAGTACTGTACTGTATTATTGTATTGTATTATTTTGAGTATTTGTTTTCTTTACAAGCACTTGAAATAGACTCTGCTACATTTTAAATAGAAATATTGCACTTTTTGACTCCACTATTTCCTAGCAAAGGACTCTTGGGACCAAAACTTACAAAAATATATTATGAATCAACCACTTGATACCTATTTCACATATAGTGAAAATAGCCGATCTACAAGCGATGCGTGAGCTTGTTGTAGATCGGCTATTTTCACTATTTTTCAGTTCTGAAAATGTATTTGAAAATGTACTTTGTAATTTGAGCTTTTGAATACTTGAGTATTTACTTGAGTGTATACTTTGTCCACCAGTGCCGGTGTGTAAGGGCCTTTATTATTGTTCAGCTAGTTGTTAACTGTCTCCGTCTCTGTTGTCAGTCTCAGTGGGACGTTTCCGTTTAACGAAGACGAGGACATTCATGACCAGATTCAAAATGCTGCCTTCATGTACCCCCCTCATCCCTGGAAGAAAGCATCACAGGAGGGTATGTTCCATTACCATATGTACTCACCAGGCTTTCCACATGGAGGAAAGCCTGGTTTTCTTTCACAAACTAACCAGTGTGATCTGGTCCAGGCCATGCCTACTCCAGAATTCTATAAAGTGGTTTCCAGTTGTGGTTTCCGGCTGGTGTCGTTTAGTTCCCCCCCCCCCCCCGCCACCTGAATGCTGAGTCTCGTCTCGCCAGTCACGCTACGAGTTGGAATAAAACATGGATATACCAAACGATTAGTATACCAAACCAAACCATACGATTTATACCAAACAAACAAAATATTATTATGACACATTTGCAAAGAGCAAGAATAGCTATATATATATATATATATATATATGTATATATATATATATATATATATATATATATATATATATATATATATATATATATATATATATATAATGTCAGTCCTCTTCTCTGTCATGACGTACTTTGCTGCCGTCAATAGCTTCAAATGTGTGTGTGTGTGTGTGTGTGTGTGTGTGTGTGTGTGTGTGTGTGTGTGTGTGGGATTGACTCGCTGCCTCTCATCCTTCTGACACTCCTCTTCTCTCATCTCCTCCATCTATCCAATTCTGCGGACACACATACACATATGCACGCACGTAGGTACGCACACACGCACACGCACACACAAGCACACACACACACGCGCACACACACACACACACACACAAACACAAGTCTGGCATTCCTACCCCATGCTGTGAACAGCTTGTCCTCTGAGAGAGTCTGTGCACACAGCTAGAGAAGAGCATTTTTTTTCTTAAACGTAAAAGTTTGTTTTTAATGAGTTTAATGAATTTATTGAAGCAGCAAATCTCTGACAGCTGGATGGTGAACACAAAACACATCATATAGGAATGTCTTGTTTAACCACTTACAACCTGCCGTCCCGTCCCTATTTTGGGCATGTCTTTATAGGTGAGCATTTTCCAACATCTACAAGAGAGAGAGAGAGAGAGAGAGAGAGAGAGAGAGAGAGAGAGAGAGAGAGAGAGAGAGAGAGAGAGAGAGAGAGAGAGAGAGAGAGAGAGAGAGAGAGAGAGAGAGAGAGAGAGAGAGGTAGTTAGGGAGATGACGAGAGACAGACAGACATAGAGAAAGAGAGAGAGAGAGCGTTCTATTCATCTGTTGGTCCATTCATGTGAGTAATGCCAAGCGATGGTGGCCCCTATAGAAGCCAGGGGCCCCTGTTCAGACCACTGACCCCTGAAGAAATGTTAACATCATGTTAGCTCTGCTCATTAGCCCTGAGTGGCCCCCACCGCAGGGGGCCACTCACCCCTAAATCCTCTCCTCCCACCCTCTCTTCCTCTCCCCTGTCCTCCTCCCCTCCCTTTCTCTCTCTCTCAACTTCCTCTTTTCTCCCATACACCTCTCCCTCACCCTTTCCCTCCCTCTCTTTTTCTCTGCAAGTAGGTTTGTCTATTTGTCCAGTCTTCTTCCTGTGGTAACTTTATTCTGTCTTATATCTGTCTATTTGTTCTATCTATATACCTTAAAAGAAGGTTAGCCAGATCAGCTTTTTCCTACTATGCTCCTCATGCTTCAGAATCAATAAATTCCGTGGGTTAATTGCAGATTCGGTTGATTTGTTTTTAGCCTTATTGATGTTTTCTTAATGTATTAAATGTTTTAGTGATTTTAGTGCATTGTCATCTATTTTAGAATTATTGTTGCTATATTTCAACTGTTGCATTTGATACAGTAATAAATGTTTAGCTTTTTCTGTCTGCATTGCTTGTAATGTACCTCGTCACCATCGAAAATGAGGTTTCGCCCCAATGTGCTTTCCGAGGTTTTAAATAAATAAATAATGATGATTTCTCTCTCTCTCTCTCTCTCTCTCTCTCTCTCTCTCTCTCTCTCTCTCTCTCTCTCTCTCTCTCTCTCTCTCTCTCTCTCTCTCTCTCTCTCACTCACAGCCATAGACCTGATTAATAACCTGCTGCAGGTGAAGATGAGGAAGAGATACAGCGTGGACAAAACACTCAGCCACCCCTGGCTACAGGTAACAGTGAACTACAATAGAATGCCATTATATTTAAATAGAGACGACAACCCCAGGCTACAGGTAGAATGCAACTAATGGAATGCACTGGAATTGTAGAAATAACCACTGCCACACCTTGCTACAGACTATAGAATATAATACAGTAGAATTAGATAAACACCTAGCCACCCCTGGCTACAGGTAACAGTAAACTACAATATAATGCAATATAATTAAATAAACACTCAGCCGTCCTTGGCTACAGGTAACTTTAAACTACAATAGAACACAAAACTCTGGCCAAACGAGTCTGACACAGGCAACAGCAGGGAGGCAGCAGCCTCCATTATTCTGTAAGAGTCTGACACTGAAAACGGTTGTTAAGTTCCATGAGGTGTCCGTCAAAGAATTTAAATCCACAATGAATGCAAATCCATTTCACTTCTAATGGGCACAGACCTGCCCACTGTAGAGGTCACATGCGAATCGGCAAATCTGGAAGGCAATTTCCTGTTACTAGATCTTCAGGCCGCTATGCGGCTTCACACCTAGTCCTATGTTGCGCTGATAAGAGCAATGGTCACCCAAGTATGGGCATTTGAAGTGTTAAACACTGCTAGAACACTGCTGCCGAGAAGTGAAGCACTTGCAGCACCCAGGTCCAGCTGTCATACCTGTGCAAGCTTGCGTTCGGGAAGGAGGGGCACTTCCGGGTTGCACAATTGAACTCCACACCCCTCAGAGAGTCTCTGGTTGAAGTTTCAAGGCAATCAAAACAAACCGGAAGTGGTCATTTTGTATCAAATTGGAAGTCTGTGGGACCACCCAGCAAGTTTGGAGCCTGTAGCATGCTGGGAACTGTAGTTATGGGTGCTTAAACCCCAGCCAATAGGAACACAGAGGGGGTGGGGAATCAGCAAATTACAGCCCGTTATTATTGGCCACCTAAAAGCACCCACCAAGTCTGGGGCCTTTAGCATGCTGGGAACTGGAGTTATGACTGTGTAAAGCCCAGCCAATAGGAACACAGAGGGGCGGAATAAGTAAGCCTGATGATTCCCTTAGATTCCCCATCTGAGTTATTCCTAACTAGCAAACATTTATCTGAGGCCCTCAATCACTTGGATGCAATCGGTCACCGAAACTGTCTGCCTTTTGTCACAAAATCAGTGGCACTGAACTGCTTAGATAGAAAATGCCACTGCAAACTCACTCAGTGTTTCTAATATGACATTGTATATAATATGAAAACTTCACTGACAGACTCATATCTCCAGCTTATATCTGTAGAATACACAAGCTCAAGACACTCTTTTTGGATGTGTAAACATTGTGTGTGTCTTGGCCCCAGTCAAGAAATGGTGCAGTGAAATTAAAACATTATACAGTGGCCACAATAGGAGTCATTTGCGAAGCTGTCGAAAGAGATTCAAGCGGTACGAGTGGCAATGTACATACTGTAGACTGCATGGGAGGAAGATTTATTGAGTAACAAACTAGATGGTAACAGCTAGAAGGTCCTGGGTTTGATTCCTGCCAGGCACACTGTAGGCGCTGGGGGACGTGTTCTCTCCTCCGCGTCATCAGTGGCCATACCCTAAGTGGGGTGGGCGAAAGGGCCTTTCTGTGTGGAGTTTGCATGTTCTCCCCATGCCCCCTAGGGTAGGTACCCTCACAAAAAACATGCAGTAATCCTGGTCTCTATACTGCCTCCCCCTGGTCGGTGCTTGATGAAGGGGAAAGGAACTGGTTAGAATAACGTGTTCCTTCCACACGCTACGTCCAACCGGGGAAACTCTATATCAGGTTTTGAAATTAATATTTTTGAAATTAATATATACACTGACTGTGTACAAGAATAAACCTTCCTGTGTGTGTGTGTGTGTGTGTGTGTGTGTGTGTGTGTGTGTGTGTGTGCGTGTGCGCGTGTGCGTGTGCGTGTGCGTGTGTGCGTGCGCGTGTGTGGCTTAGCCTAGCCTAGCCTTCATGACCAAGGTCATTGAATACCAACCACTCCATACATACCATCTCAGAGCTAGGTTATAGGTGCACACTATTTGTTTTTATATTTGGCAGCCTAGGACATACCCACAGACTGGTTGTTAGGCTGGCAAAGTATTGTGCTGTCTCTGCTATAATTGCCAGCCAGCATATATGGGCGGAGACGCTGCTACTTATACCCATAGAGTACTGAGTGACATGCTTATTGTATCATGAAGACATATGCCATGATTGTGTGAATGTAACCTTACTGCACCCATAAAATATTTGTGTCCTTTGTATGCTCTCCTTTATGTGGACAAATACATTGTTAAAATGTGTGTGTGCGTGTGTCCTCCAGGACTACCAGATGTGGTTGGACCTGCGTAGCTTGGAGTGCAGGATGAACGAACGCTACCTGACCCATGAGAGTGACGACCCTCGCTGGAAGCACCACGCCAACCAGTCCGGCCTCGACTATCCCCAGCACCTCGCCAACTGTCTCCATGGCGTTCATAGCCGCGGCACGGTGCGCTACCAGGAGGAGGAGGAGGAGGACATGGGACTGCTCAGCGAGAGAGTCAGTGAGCTGTGATGTCACTGTGACGTCACTGTGGTGTCATAGGGCATCATATGGCTCTTTTCAACTACGAAGGGTAACCCAGAACCTTATCCATAAGCTGAAACTTTCCAGAACCTGTGAAGTTCTGTGATGGTTTTACTTTCTTGCTTATGTTTTCATTATAAAGCAGAACTATCCCTGAAGGGTGGGGAAAAAGTCATAAAAGAAGCATAAACAGCTGATCTACAAGCTCATTTTCGCAATTTTTTAAACAATTTTGAAAGTATTTAAGTTCTGGGCTCCCAGAACTCAGGCTTGGTACTATACCTCCTGAGCAAATTAGGTTCTGAGAACCTTATCTGAATCCGAGCCGCAGCGTATATGGAAACAAATCCAGTATCCGAGAAATATGTTTCACGGCACGGCTCGGCTTCTTGTAGTCGAAAAGAGCCAATAGAGAGGCTGTGATGTCAGTGAGACGCCTTTGATGTCATGTTGTTACTGTTGCATTCACTGTGGTGTCTCTATGAGGGCTGGGATGATTTCACTACTAAGAGTTCTGATGTTCAAATGTGTCCTTAAATGGAAGGAATTAGAGGTGAATTTGATTACAGCACATTCAATGCAAGGTGTTACAAAATACAGGACAAATGTAGTAAAAGAATGTACAAATTCCAGTGCAGCCAGTCATTTAGTCACTCAAATTATTTGCTCAACTGATCAGTCAGCCAGTCAGTCATTAATGAGTTTTAACTTCATTAGCAGTTCTTGCTTGTTCCAATGCCAACAATTTTCTACCTCAAATTCATTGTACCTACGGTAACCAACATGTACAGCAGTTAAATAAATCAGCTTGTAAATAGATTCTGAAGATCAAATTTAAAACAGACATTACTGTCAAATACTTGACTTAACGTAACCAGTTTGAATTAGAAAACTACAACCAGTGATTTCCTGCTGGTTTTACTGAAGTTGTCTGGCAAACAGGATGTTTTTTGTTGTTTACATTTGATGCCATGCTGTTTCAGTGCACAATCCGCATGAAATAAAACTATAACCTTATAATACCTCAAAATGACCTAAAGCCATTTCTGTTATTTAGCTCTCAGAAGGAGATCTCTGATGGTGAAATCAAAGAAAAGAACCCGCACACTGTCAGGAACTCTGCAAAGTATTTATATTTGCTGACTGTCTATCAGGATGGTAATAAAAAAATGTTGTTACTGTATATGATGATGAGGCTAATCCGCTGTGAACCGTTCATTAACAGACCACCTCCAGTAGCAAATAGAGAACAGTACAGAATGGCCTCTGTAAATGATAACCATGCTGCGCGATATTAAACGACTATACAGTATAATGAACTGTATTCAGGTTATACTACAGTAAGTGTAAGGAAAGAACGAGGTATATTTATTTGAGCCAGAATACATCACTAAGGAACTACAGCGGAACCAGAGACTGCAGGAACTGAAGGAGGCTGTTGTCTGCTAGTCAGAGGCACCATGCTTCATAGAAATCATGCTTCCCTTCCTGGTTTTGGAAAAGAAAGTGTTGGGACGCTACCAGCTTGTTGTATAGTTTTCCAGATAGTAGAGGGTTCTTGAATTCCACTTTAATCAAACCGACACCTGTCCTAACAAACGCAACAATACTAACTACTACTGGAGCTATAAAGGTCACAGACATTGACCAGGGTTCAGAATTAAAATCAATGAAAATTAAATTCTACAGAATTATATACTCACCAATTTTGTTGTACCAGTACCAGCAATATATTAAGCCTACCTACAAAATGAACATCAGAACTCTGTCTACAGTACACCACCTGCCCTTTAAGAGGTTGTTGCTAACTATGGCTCCCCTATGAAAATAAAAATGTCAGCTGCTCTCGTACTGAAAGCATTGCACAGCACAAACAAAAGCACATGAATGGTAAAAATATATATAATGGTATGTATTTTTTTTTTTTAAGATTTTGCTTCACAGTTTTTCTTCTTGTTTTTTGGGGGGTGGGGGAGCAATTTGACTCATGACCTCAAGATTGTGTACAGGAATGGTATGTATGTGTTTACATTATTTATTGTCATTCATACTTTTCAGTGTTTCTAATGAGTCCATGAAGCCATTGGTCTGCTACAGACAGCCACTGAAAACCAAGGGTGGCTTTCTGGAGCTGAATCTCCTGAAGGTGTCTTTAGGTCGCTGTAGACCCTTCTGGGTGTCTGTAGATCTCTCTGGGTGTCGGTAGATCTCTATAGCAGTGGTTCTCAAACATCTTATATAACTGAATAACTTTTTCATCCATTGCACCCCGAATTACATTGTTACTTTATAGCACTTTACATTTATGTCATATTACGGTACATAAATATGTAGATCTCTCCCCCTAAGATACAGTATGTCACAAGGAAAACGAGAGAATATCCTCCATTAGGACAAATTGAAAATAACTACACTTGAGTGGACATTTAACCACAGCATCCCTATTCTGGGGGGAACATTCACCAGAAATAGCCAATCTACAAGCTCACACTGTTAGCTCGTAGATTGGCTATTTTTGGCGAAAATATTTGGTGTAGAATAGATCGAAAAAGAACGCACCAAGTATAGTGCAAATCAGGTACGTTTTACTAAGTATAGAGGCTCTAAGTGGTTAAACTGAAGTGATTGATAGATTCCAAATATTATCAAAGTATTCCGCAGCACCCCTGGAATGGCGTCATGGCACCCTAGAATGCCACAGCACCCACTTTAATGACAAACCCTGCTCTATAGGGCTAACTAGGTCAGTGGAGTCCAAACATTGATGGAGGGTTTGCAGTGATTCATTCCAACCAAACACTCCAGCAGCTAATTTAACTAATTACTTCCTTCTCTGTGGCTGAACTTGTGTTAAATTAATTAGTGAAGTCAGCTGCTGGAGTTTGGTTGGAATAACAACCTACAGGATTCATCTGTGTGGTCAAACTTGTTTCGTCTACAGATGTTTCCTTTTAATGAGGCTTTGCCTTATTTGTATTCAAAAAAACAAAAACAAGGCCAATTATCAAGTGTTTGTTTCTTGAAGTGTTGAAGTGTTTTGTATATTAACGGTCTTATAGTGGTACAGTCTTACTTTGTAAAGAAAAAGATCCAGGGTATGTCAGTATGTCAGTACCTCTTCTCAGTGCCATGATTTTAATGGAATACTCTTATCTCATGTTACTACTTTAACTGGTGGGGCAGTGCCCAAAAGTGGGTCACAAGATAGTGTGTGTGTGTGTGTGTGTGTGTGTGTGTGTGTGTGTGCGCGCGCGCATGTGCGTGCGTGTACAGTATGGAGGAAATATAGTATATGGGACAAAATATATTTTGAGAGCCAAAACTAAATCTAAAATATATTGTGAACATCTTTTGGGAAAATTTTTCTAGAGTGTAAAATAAAAATATATAATAACAGAGGAAATAATTTCCTGCCAATTTCTGTATATTTTCAATGAAAAGTGAAAAATATCGGAAAATTCTAAATTGCTTGGATGCATTTCCTGAAACTCTTACCACTTTCCCAAAAAGTGCAATCCCCAAAACAGTTAAATCATTTCTACCTCCCTCCCTCTCCCTCTTGCCCCACCATGCACTCAGACACCTCTTACCCGACTGACACCTGCTTCTTGCTTCATTTTTACCTATAAACCCTTAGCATTTATACGTTTGTGAGTATTGTGTTCACAATTTTGCACCTGTGGGATGGAATTGACAGCATGTGTTTTTGTTTACTCTTCAATTGTGTGAAGGGAAATTACTTATACTTCAATCACCCATCATGCTGGCCTTATCTTTTGCACAAATACAATGCTCATTGTACGTAGTATGTTGCATGCAATGATTTACATTTACATCATTAACAACTGTGTCAATGCGAAGGGGAAATGTAAACACAGTAGCCAATTGAGAGAAAAACAATCTATTTTGACTGGAATGTCAAAGTGGAATGAGAATTGCATACTATGACAACTGTGTTTAGTGTTTTGTATTCAGTGTGAACACAGTGACAAGTGAAATAGTGTCTTGGCCAATTGCCTTAATAGTGTGGGGATTGAGGCATTGTTATACAGTTTTTCACAATTGTTAACACACGTTTCTCAAAACAATAACGGCTTTCTCAAAACTGCACACACAAAACTGAAAACCTCACACACAAAATGCTAAACCCCACACTGCCTTTGCAAGATGACTCTTTGCCATCAAATCTTTTAACTGTTCACAAAATGGAACTCGTGTTTTCATTTGGTACACACAGCCATATTTTCAAATGACACACACATACCATTCATTACAGTACACACAATAAGCATGTGCTGCACACTACCAAACATTTACAGCACACTGCAGGGCAAAATTGAAAACACAATCATAGAAATGGAACACACCATATGAATGACATTGACAATTTATTTTGTAAAATGACTTATAGTCAAACACAAATATGCAGCCAAAAAGGTTGTATTGCTTTACATTAGGCATACATTTAGGCATCAAGCCTTCGGTTCACGTCTGGCCAGAGAGCCTCATCCACATCACATGCAATGTTCTCCCTGTCCAAGCAACGCTGAAAGAAACGCCTCGAGTGGCGCATGAAGCCCTGACAGGCCTCAACAGTGACTAGCGCTGCAATCGATTTTCACGATTTTTGTATAATAACATTTTTCGATTTTGAATTGGAAAAAATAATATTTTACTAATCGAGAATCGTTTGTTTTGAAAAAATCTGAAAAGAATCGGAATCGTGACCCTAAGAATCGGAATCGAATCGAATCGTGAGATAGCATTAGATTCACACCCTAACAGTGACGTCGCCACAAGGCTCCTCCATGGCCTGGAGCAGTGGGACCCGGCTCTGTGGGTTCCGTTCATATACCTTCCACCTCCAAGTTCAAAAGAACTCCTCAATGGGATTCAGGAAAGGAGAATAAGGTGGAAGGTACAGAACTGAAAAATGTGGGTGGTCCTGGAGCCACTCACGCACTGGAGCAGCCCGGTGGTGCAAATTGCTCACCAGACCTGAATGTTTAGAGATTTGACTATTTGTGTGTTGTAGGTTGATGCTTTGAGATTTTACGTGAGAAGTGTGTGCAACAACTGAACATTGTGTGTAGTGTTTGGACAACAAGGTGTGTTGTAGATTGATGCTTTGAGATTTTATGTGAGAAGTGTGTGCAACAACTGAACATTGTGTGTAGTGTTTGGACAACAAGGTGATAATGTAATTGACATCAGAGTGTAAAGAAGGAAAGTCAGAGTGTAATGCAGATAAGGGAGTGTGAAGTAGTGCTAAATTGGGTCGAGCGATTAGTACATGAAGTTAAGGTTGTGAAAATGTTGCCGAATTTTCGCTTTTTGTGTTAACAATTGTGAAAAACTGTATAAGAATGAAGTTAGAGTTTCAAGAACTGCCTCCAAGCGGTTGATATAAACTGAGAAAACCTGATAAATAGCATCCACCAGTTTATATTCATTCAGAGAAAATTTAATTTAATTGTCAAAAGTACAGAACTACACACAACTTAAAGACTGGATATCCATTATCCAGGACTCATTCGTTTAAAATAGGATTATGGTCCTTACGCCCAATTTATACTTTATACTTCAATTCAATTCGTTTTTTATTTTATTTTTTTCAGTGTCGTACGACGGGGCATAAATTAGGCATATCAGACACTTGATGTTTGATATTGTTGAGGATCCTGTTAGATGCTGTGATTTAAATGAGTGTGTGTGTGTGTGTGTGTCAAGAATAAGTAACCCTTTAAATTAAAGGGCATTTATTACAGTGAAATTTGACATCTGTAAATTAAACGATATTATTATCCACTTCAACCCTAGCATCCCTATTCTGGGGGGAATTTTCGCTGAAAATATCAGCTTTGAAAGCTCACAATGTAATGCGTTGCGGATCTGCTATTTTCAGCGAAGAGATTTGACGCCGGTCATTTAGGGTTGAAGTGGTTAACATAACTATGACTGGTGATCACTTTATAGATGTGTGAAAATATTTTTTTAACAGCAATTGGCTGTGGGTGGATAAAAACAATACATTTGCACAAAAACATCCAACTTCATCATATATTACATGGACATTTCTGGAACATTTATGACCTGTGATTTTACCTTGGATGTCAGACATTTCAAACAAACACACCTGCTGATTTTCGCTAATGTGCTCACCTACAACCCAAGCAAGGGCAACTCTGTAAGGAAATTATAGTATTTGGTTGGAGTGAAAGCCTACCTACAATGCAACCCTCCCTGCTATTCCTACATGATCAGACACCATTAGGGTAGGCCTGATCTGTGAGCTTGTAGATTGGCTGTTTGCGGTGTGCGACACCGTTGTACAATGGAGCATAAATGAACAAGCTCAAAACGCGTTGCGTGCATCGCGTTTTGAGCTTGTAGATCATTTCCATGATGGTTAATGCAAAAAAAAATGATTCTATCACACAAAGATTTGGTGCCCCCCCTGTATAGTAACTCTGAGGACCCCCTGTTGAAGACCCCTGGTTTAAGTGGTTAAGTATACAAGATGAAGGATGGCGGACAGATATTTAGTTTGTTAAGCAGTTTGTCTAGTCGTCGTGCTGAGAGCTGAACTGTAGCAGTTTGTTGAGCGGTGGCTTCGCTTGTGGCTTCGTACCTCTTTGATTGTGCTCTGAACAAAACTGTCCCGAAATGGATCTGTCTCTATCTGCAGCAGCTTTAAAGATGTATTTTTTTCTGGTTTATGCTTAAATAAAGTTATTATAATAGTAATTAAATTCAGAAAAGTTGTTTTCCACACCTGTCCGTTTTAACACAGCTGTTAAGTTCCAGACTAGAATGAAAACCAGCAGTATTCTGGGTTCGCAGAAGATGTGAAAGACGATTATAACTATACTTGTATAAACTATGACAATATATTTCTAATTTATGCATACTTTAGTATATAACTTTGCAGTGAACTGCTTGGAGTGTAATAATGTAATGTAGACAGCATGTCAGGATGTTATACTTTCCTTCAACTGTTACTATAATTAATATATAAACCACAGCCATAATACTTCAACTAGAACGTTGTACCATATCTACTTTAATCTATCAGAGTCTCTGTGACCGTGTATAATATCGGCTATTTGAGTTTGTAGATCGGCTATTTTCAAATATCCTAAGTACAGTATAAAATAGGGCTAAAGTGGTTAAACTATTCCTCATTTTGCTGGGAACCACTGCCTTAAACAATTTACCTCACTGAACAGTCCTGAGTGTGTACTGTTGTCAGTCATTTGTTGTATTGCTGTTATTGTGGACTGTTGTATGTATTGTTGTCTGATATTTACAGTGCTGTGCTATGGAAAGCAATTTCCTCCTGGGGACAATAAAGCTTTAACAAACAAATAAAGAAAAATAAGTCCAACGACGACCATGTACAGTACACCCTCAGGGTGATATAAGTTTAACAAGTATCACCATTATAGTTGTATTTACATTTTTTTTGTCAGTCACTTAGTTCCATTTCTTGAATAATCCTTAACATTTACAAAACAGTAAGTGTTTCTCAAAACAATTTGTACAAACAACAGCACCACTCAAATTGATTATCTACAAAAGCCCCTAACCTGCTCAAAATCCAGAGTTTATCTCTCAAAAGTAAATATTCATATCAGTGAACATGTCAGTGCCATCAGAATGACAAGTCACATTGATTGTTTACAAACATGCCAGTCAGATTGCTCACAGACAGTGTGTATGTAGTTCATGATGTCAACTAGGCTTTGATGACAGCTATTGACTTTTCCCTGTATGGCACATATAAATTACAACAGCACAAAGTTACACAATGTACAATATGTGGGAGATTGATTGGTTCATATTTGCAGTGCCCTTCTACTGTTTGTAGTGTAATCTGCTGACAGACTATGTCATTGCAATACAGAAAAGTAAAATCAAAGACTGTCTTGCAGCACTGCATACCACAAAGGGGGACAGGAAAATACAATATTAGAAGTGTAAACATAGGAAACACCCCTTGGGCAGAACTGTACATGCAGCGCTGTATGGGGAATTAGAGTGCAGTCTTACCGCCTGCCGTTCCTGTCTGTCGGGACACAGATTCTCATCCATCACAATGGATGTCTTCCCTTGCAATGGAGCATGTAAAGCAGTGGTTCTCACATTGGAAAAAAGAGTAGACCAAGTGGGCTACAGAGGCCAAAGGTCAAGTTCAAGTATTGAGGGTTTAAGTGGCTAAATGTCTGAAAATACACATTAACATAAATTCAACATATTAATAGAAAATAGAGATAATTTGTAGACGGATTTTTTTTTAATTTACACAACACTGATGATAGTGCTGTCAAGTAAGTCTATCAAGCTATCTTTGAAATCTGAAAAAGTTTAATCTGCAAGACAGTTTTATACAATATGTAGTAGGGGTCCTTGCACCATCGCTCTCTCAGCTAAGGGATCCTTGACATGAAAAACACTGAAGACTCCTGACTTAGATGTTTTGGGGGTAAGATGTGATGTAATGCAGGAAACAGCAGACATTGTTCATAATCATTTGCATGAATGTGACAAGCATTGACAATGTGTTCAAAAGAATGAGAAGTTGCATAATGTGAAGTCAGTGGTGGAAGAAGTACTCACGTTTTTTACTTGAGTAAAAGTACCAATACCCTATTGTAGAAATACTGTTAAAAGTACAAGTTCGGTATTCAAAATGTACTTAAAGTACCAAAAGTAAAAGTATTTATGCAGAATGTCCCATTTCAAGTTTTCAAAAGTATCAAATGTAGAAAAATCCCAACGCCACACGTTGTGAGAGTGTAGATCTGCTATTTTCAAATTGCCAAAGAATATAGGTCTGAAGTTGTTTTCTAATAATAATCAAAATCTACAAAGTAACTAGTAACTAAAGTTTTCTACTAATTGTAGTGGAGTAAAAATGCAATATTTGCCTTTGAGATGTAGTGGATTATAAGTAGAATTATTGAAAATTGGAAGTACTCCAGTAAAGTAAAAATACCTCAAAATTCTACTTAAGTACAGTAGCCTACTTGAGTAAATGTATTTTCCACCACTGTGTGAAGTTGCATAATGTGATGGTGCATAGTGTTAATGCATAAGGTTGAAAAAGTAGTTTTGAGAATTTCAATTCTAAAGAGTCCTAATGTAACTGTACTCTATTCTGTTCCTGTCAGCGGATGCAGAGAGATGCTTATTGGCTGTGCTGACAAGGCCTGTCACAATTATTACATAATCAGCCGATCGCAATTATTTGAGATGATCGCAATTATTTTGCATAATCGTAGTAATCATTTCCATGATGAAAAGTGTTCATACATTTTCAAAGATTTCTTTTTCGGTAATACCGAAAATAGCAGATCTACAAGAGCTCGCAGATCGGCTTGTAGCTCGGCTATGTGCACTATTTTAAAACATTTGTATATTTAAGTTATTTGGCACATCTGCCATGTGCAATTTTTGTTTACGAAGCCTAAAAGCAAACAGAAATGAACTGTTTATGTCCACTAGGAAACATTTCAATGCTCAATACCAAAAACACAATTAAATCATTCATTGCAATTATGTTTGCGGCAATTAATCGTCAAGTAAAATGTCATGATCGTGACAGCCCTAGTAACTGACACAGTCAGACGTTTTCCTGGTGAAATGTTGAAATGGGCATCGCTCCCAGACCAACACATCACGCATCCTGGGGATTTCTCCACAGACCTCCTCCTAACAAGGTCTGAACATTTATGACTCTGGGTTAAAACATATTAGCTTGTTTCCCAGGCAACAAGATGTTAAAGGAATAATTGTGTGATTGACGCTGGCGTGACGGTTAAAACACTTTGCCCTTCTTACCCTTGGCTACACAGAAAGAAATTCATCAGTGTTAATTTATCCACTTTGTACAGTACTATATGATAATTACGGGTTAATTTGGTTGCAAGTGTAAGCTGTCATAGTTTCCCCTATAATGTGTACTTCTTCTCAGTTTTCCTAACCACTTAAACCCTCTATAGGGTCCGCTTTTTGTCAAAAAAGAGAGATCTACAAGGGTCAGAGAGATCTACAAGGTCACAACGCGTGTCAATGCCACACGTTGTGACCTTGTAGATCTACTGTTTTTGGCTAATGCCCCCCCCCCCACCCCCAGAATATGGATGCTAGGGTTCAAGTGGTTAATATCTGTCTCCCGACACAGTCTCCCTCTCAACTAATAAATTGCAATTAATTAATCAATATAAATCAGCTTGGGCCGATATTTTGGATATGATAAGATATATGAATATGATAGCTGTTTAATTAATGATATATTTTTTGTCACAGTGCAGATAGCTCAGCTTAAGAATCAGTGTTGTCATTGTACGCCTTGTTGGGACATCATACACATAAAGCCCTGGTTGTTGATTTATCCATGTGTAACTCTGAGAGTTCAAGGGGCTGTAAGTGATGATTTTGATCTAATGAGTGTTAGATAGCTCTATATTCCGATAGCAATCATTGCTATAGGGTGTTTGTTCAGTTTTGTCAGGAGAGAGAACTCATACAGAACACAGGACAAACAAGTGAAAATGGAAGTGATGAAATAAAAATACACAAACATAAAATAGCGGACAAACCAAAATTGGAACTGGAACACAACATTGAAGCTGATGATGGTCTTCGTCTTGGAGTTCTCTCTGCTAAATTGGTATACTGACCTGAAAATGTATTTTCTGAGCTGGAAAAATGAGGAGGGCCCCTGTTACTGAACAAAAACTATCTATAGCAATGGTTATTAGTAAATATAGTGAATATTTTGTAATGAAAAACATATCACTATACTGTACACCCCTCTTTAAATGAATATAAATGAATGTTCCTGCTCTATCATTCATTGTATAAAATAGAGCTGTTAGAACAATCTATTATGGGAATTGTGTTGCGCTGTCATTAGATTTTGCTACACTGTCTAATTCTCAGTCAGCGCAAAGACTGGATCACGGATGTTGGGCTAAATATCCATTAGTCCAGTTAATCTTGTCCTGGCTTGGCCTGGCCTGACATACAAAGCTGCCTGCCATGCTGTGTCAAAAATAGAATAGAATGAAACCAGTATAGAAATAGAATAGTCCATGGGCGCACAGAGAAATACTCAATTTTTCACTTCAACAATAATGAATCAGCTTGGATAAAACGCAAGTTATTGAACATATTTTCTGTGGTTTAGCTTCATAGAGCTATAGCTAACACAAATTAGCTAACAGGTTCTCTGTTTTGTGGCACAGTGCTATAGGCGGAGGGGAGGACAGAG
>NC_137621.1:37921509-37944009 GCF_963280865.1 Gymnoscopelus braueri | reverse complement strand
GCCGATCTAAAAGCTCACAATATCATGCTGTAGTGAGGCGTTGTGAGCTTGTATATTGGCTATTTTCGGCGCGGGACACCATCGTGTGACGCAGATTAAATGATTTGGCTTAATAACTCGCACGCGCCTATATCAGGGACCAGTTTTATTCACCACGAACAATTAATTATTGACCAACAGATGTTATTTTTTAATTAAGTACAGGACGTTAAGTTTTCTTGAACTAGGCCTGTAATTTAAACATGATATATTATAATGTATTCAAATATAGTATATATTAAATATTTTTTAAATGGTTTCAAATAATAATAATAATAATAATAATAATAATAATACTTATTGTTATTATTAGTCTATACGCAAATTGATGATGAGCATTTGAGGATGCTAATTTTCTGTTTTGTAATGTCATATTACTATCATCAGCATTATTAACACGAAAATACATTTCAAACTAAGCTTAATATTTCATTGAAGACATACACGTTTCTAGATTACTGGAATAGACTTACACACATTTATATTTTAAATGTTTTATATTTTAAATGAAAAATTGTTACCACAAATAATAATAATAATAATAATATATATATAATAATAATATTATTATTACCCTTATTATTATTATTATTATTACTACTACTATTACTACTACTATCAGCTGAGTAAAACGGCCTTGTGACATATTAAAGAAGAAACATTGAATTGCAGGCCTGAGCTCATACTTAACTAAAAACTAAACAAAAAACAGCATACACTACTAATAATATTATAACAACAATAATAATAAGGGTAATAATAGTAATAAAAATAATAATAATAATAATAATAATAATAATAATAATAATAATAATAATAATAATAATATTAATAATAATAATTGTAATAATAATAATAATAACAATTATTATTATTATTATTATTATTATTATTATAGTTAAATGAAATATTATGTTTTTCAAATGACTATAAATTGATATAAAGGGCCTAATAGATTCATCTGTAATCAAATTAAAAAGATAGATTAAAAAAAAATCTTTGAAACAGAAATTCATTAAAGACATACAAGACATTCTTCACAGAGAAAGGATGTCTGCTGAATGGCAGGATAGACAGACAGACAGGCACGCAGGACGCACGCACGCACACACGCACGCGCGCACGAACACTCACACACACACACACACACACACACACACACACACACACACACACACACACACACACACACACACACACACACACACACACACACACACACACACACACACACACACACACACACAGAGAGAGACAGAGAGAGAGACAGAGAGAGAGAGAGAGACACTCATAGAAAGGTGGGGGAGGATTTTTGTGTGAAAATACAGCTCTCTTTTTATATGCAAAACTGCAGTAAAGACACAGATTGCCCCACGGTGTTTCATATCTTCACAAAATACCCCTGCATTTACACTGTGGGCCATTATTATAGAATCCTTTCTATTCCATTCCAAGCCAGAGGGAGAGAGAGAGAGAGAGAGAGAGAGTCTAGAGCAGAAAACAGTGGGAAGTGAGACATGCATCAGTCGAGTATAATTGCTTTGCTGTGATGTTTCTTCATTATATCAAGGTATGTAAGTATGCAAACTGGAATCACAGCAGACACCTCCCCTCCATATGCTTGTCTGTCTGTCTGTCTGTCTGTCTGTCTGTCTGTCTGTCTGTCTGTCTGTCTGTCTGTCTGTCTGTCTGTCTGTCTGTCTGCCGTGTTGTTCTCTTTTTTCTAGCTCATTTTACATTTGTCTGCATTGCTGTCTTCCGTACACTTTGTCCCTCTCTGTTGTGCGTTATGTCCTCCTCTCTCTCTCTCTCTCTCTCTCTCTCTCTCTTACTCTCTCTCTCTCTCTCTCTCTCTCTCGCTCCGTGTCCCTCTCTCTGATGAGAGCTAGATATTGGGATGATGGGTTTGTTGCCCTAGTAACTCACTCTCCCTACTCTCTCTCTCTCTCTCTCTCGCACAAAGAACACACATACACACACAACGAGAGAGACAGAAAAACACTGATACAGACAGACACACACACACACACACACACACACACACACACACACACACACACACACACACACACACACACACACACACACACACACACACACACACACACACACACACACACACACACACACACACACACACAGAGGCATAAACATAACAGTTTTCACCCACGTTTCTGACTAAAGTGTTTGTTCTCGTACTATCATGTTTACATACAGCGCCACGGAAACAACAGACGGAGACACACATCTGTGTGTGCACACACGCACGCACGCACGCACGCACGCACACACGCACGCACGCACACACACACACACACACACACACACACACACACACACACACACACACCACACACACACTGTATGAAATGAATATATTAATTATTATATGTTTGAAAATATACTCAATTACAAAAAATGTATTTGATCTCCTTAAATGTTTTAGATAGTCCAGCTGCTACCCACACACAGTCAGTGGCCAAGCATGGACTTGGTCTGTAACACAATGGTTCTCAAAGTGGGGTCCTTGGGGGGGTTCCAGGGGGTCCCCAGCAAAAGTACTTAATGTATTGCATCACAATCGTTTTAATCACTTTATCCATTTATACGTTGGCTATTCAAAACTTGCAGATATACAAGCTCACAGTGTGTCACTTTGTACAGCGAGCTTGTACACTCTGCTAAAAAATATATAAATATTTTAAACATTTTGAATTACTTTTTAAACATAAATCTTCTCTTCTGGGGGTTCTTGGCACGAAACATTTTCAGATGGGGGTCCGCGGCCAACTCAAAAAAGTTTGAGAACTACTGCTGTAACAAAAAAAGGCATCGGTTTGATCCCCACGAGAACATAATATCCGTCTACTCTACAGCCATGTGTGTGGCCCTGGGCAAGGCACTATAGGATCTCTACTTGCTGATGCTTTTATATCTTTGTAGCACATCAGACAGACAGTCAAGGTTACAGACAGACATACAGAGGGACAGACAACCTGCCAGCTAGCCAGCCAGCGAACCAGCCAGCCAGCCAGCCAGTCAGTCAGTCAGTCAGACAGACAGACAGACAGACAGACAGACAGACAGACAGACAGACAGACAGACAGACAGACAGACAGACAGACAGACAGACAGACAGACAGACAGACAGACAGACAGACAGACAGACAGACAGACAGACAGACAGACAGACAGACTGATTGACAAACAGAGAGACAGACCGATGGATAGATGGACAGACAGACGAAAGGAAAGAAAGACATACAACCTGCACAGCACAGAGCAGACATATAAAGACAAATGAAATTAATCACAGTGGAAATGATCTCATATTCAGTCCATTACACACCGCTGTCCTCAATCAGCATGGAATGAGCTCATTAAAGTCACTTTCATGCTGGTGGTGTCTGGTGTCCCTATTTTGGGCATGTCATAATATTCAAAAATAATTTGAAAAAAAAAGAAAAAAGATCTACAAGCTCTCACCGTGTTGTGATGTGTACACACAGTGGGAAATCATCTCACGTTCAGTCCATCTCACACACACACACACACACACACACACACACACACACACACACACACACACACACACACACACACACACACACACACACACACACACACACACACCTCCTCAATCAACATGGAATGAGCTCATTAACACACTCCTATTCACGCCCATCACCCAAAACTAACATCCTATAGATAATAATGATGATAATAATAGCAGGGTCTGGTTGGTCGACCAGCCTGTTTCCAGATTCCAGGGAACACTGTATAGATAGAAACTATAGAGCTGACACATCTCATTAAGATCACATGGTGTGTGTGTGTGTGTGTGTGTGTGTGTGTGTGTGTGTGTGTGTGTGTGTGTGTGTGTGTGTGTGTGTGTGTGTGTGTGTGTGTGTGTGTGTGTGTGTGTGTGTGTGTGTGTGTGTGTGTGTGTGTGTGTGTCCATAGTGTGTGTGTGTGTGTGTGTGTGTGTGTGTGTGTGTGTGTGTGTGTGTGTGTGTGTGTGTGTGTGTGTGTGTGTAGGACCACATTTCTTTCCTCTGCAACCTCTGGCCTTTGCTTGACACCCTGGCTGAGCAACTAACACCTCTCAGCATCCATGTCTCACACGCATGCACGCATGCACGCATGCATGCACACTTTCAAACATGAATGAAGACTTTAATTCTAACTTCAAGTGTTGGCAGTATCTAATAGTAAAGCGGTATTAGCAGTTGTAGCAGTCGTTGTTGTTGTAGTAATAGTAGTAGAAGTAGTAGTTGAAGTAGTAGTAGTGGTAGTAGCAGCAATAGTATTAGTGATGTTGATAAACAGAGATTCAAAGTGAAAACAGACAAGTGTATGTTCTGATTTGTGTGAGTATGTGCCTGTGTGTGCAACGTTGTGTGCTAAAAAGTAAAAACTTTCAAATACAGTTGGACATTTCTTTCAAAGGTCTTTCTTAGCTTTCACTTTATATATAACAAAACTAATAGTAGCCAATCACATTGCAGTCACAGTGGGCGGTAAGGTAATTACAAACTCACCAATTCTCTGCTTCAAGCCCGATTGGCTGAATTAGCCTCGGTGTGACCATCCCTCCACTTGAGAGTCCATCTTAACGAGGATGATTGTGTGTTAACGAGGCAGCTCATTACTTAACTAGAAAGGTATATTAGCTCTAATGGAATGCAATTCTGGGCAGGTCCGGCCCCTAGACTCTCTCTCTCTTTCCCGGTATGACACCACCAAGGGTCCCACTGGACAGACTGTTGCCTAGGCAACCGCAATCACTACAGTATATGCCCCCCCACCACCACCACACCGCCACCCAACCTACCTCTAGCTTAAATGTCTTCTGTGAGAGGGAAAGTGATTTAAAGATTAGAAAGTGAGACAAGGAGAATTAGAAAAGAGGTGTTAATGAAGAGCTGCGGTAATGACAAAAAATGACCAGTGTTGCAGCCAAGGAAATGGAGTTTGGGTCGGGGCTGTTTTAGAAGGAGCAGCATGGGGGGACAGATTAGAAGAGGAGAATATTAGCAAGATTAGCCGTGGCCGAATCACAACCATTCAATTAGAGTGGAGATGGGGAGATAATTGCCATCAGATTGGTTACTTCTGGGGCCCTTGGACTATTTCTCTCTCTCCTTTTCTCCCTCTATGTCACCCTCATTCTGTCTCTGTCTTTCAGCCTATCTCTCTCTCCCTCTCTAACCTCATTCCCGGGCTTTCTTGCAAAGGAGAAAGCCTTGAACGAGGTCCGTGGTGCCCGTGTCAAAAGGGAGGGAGCATCTGGCGTCATTGTTCTGTCGAGTGTCAGCAGGAAGTGCAAAGATGATGGCTGATGAGTTTTACATGTTTTGCCTATTGATCCATTGAATATTGGCTCTGATTGCTCTGTATTACAATGTCCCTTTTTTGTTGATTTTCACTCCTTTGTGTCTTCCTGTGGAGTGTGAGGAGGAAATGGAAATCCCTTAACGCCAACACAACTCTTCTTTACAACTTATAACAACTTAAACCCTATACACTTAGTTGACCGGAGTCCCCTAGG
Source organism: Gymnoscopelus braueri (assembly GCF_963280865.1). Lineage (NCBI taxonomy): Eukaryota > Metazoa > Chordata > Actinopteri > Myctophiformes > Myctophidae > Gymnoscopelus > Gymnoscopelus braueri. The sequence continues at coordinate 37,938,419 of NC_137621.1, read as the reverse complement.
GCTCTATATTGGGTCTGCTAATATTTCAATATACACTAAATCTCTTCCCTGAATGTTCGCTCCAGAATAGGGACACTAGGTTCGTGGTTTAACTAATTCCACTAATAGCCAAGAAAATCAAGGACCATGGTCAAGCCAAGGTAGCCTATGCCCTTATATCCATTCATTCTATGCATTTGTTATGTAGCACCCCTTTAATTATTTTGTATTTATTTTTATTATATTATTTCAATATATCAGTTTCTTAAATAAAGTTTAGCCCTCTAAATATTGTTTTTAATATTATTTGAATAAGCTCTTGTGCATAACTGTAGTCCCGTTTCCATAAGGTGGCATACCTGTTTTCTGTTCTGTTTCAGTGTCCCATAGCTTTGTTTGATTGGCTCGGCAGCAGAAAAAAACACAAATGACACCTTATGTGTGTTTCCGATTCAAATCTGGTTCAACTGGGTGTTATTACTGTGCCTTAGAAAGTGTGAATAGTTGTATTTGTGTCAAAGAACATTATTAGCTATTCACAATGTTTCTTTTCTGATATATTGGACTTCATATGGTATATTTGCAGAATATTGATTTATGCATTGTTGAAGAATCACTTTATTTGAAATGTCAGTTTGTCCATAAAGATAGATATTCAATTATATTTTTCAAGAAAAAAGGTTCAGGTGAGAGAAAAATTGTGTTACATGAATGCATTGCCCACAGCAACCGAATATTAGCATAATGTTATAAATTAATATATGGATCGGATCGGAGGATTACATAATTCCTATACGTTTAAATTTTTTTCCATGTTTATTATACTTTTTTAAGTCAATGTTCTTGGTGCATCCTTCTGATGAATATTATAGGTTAGGCGATATGTCTATGTTCTTTCACCTTTTTTCTCACCTTGGAAGAATATGAGAGAAAGAGAGTGGAGTGATTGGAGGTGACCTTTAGAGGAGTTGAAATGTGGAGGTGAACATGTGAGAGGAGATAGAGGAGGTGTAAATGATAAAGTGGACACAAGAACAGATCAGTTACATAAACCTCAACATTTCAGTACAGTTTCCATCCATACAATAGACTGCTAATAATAAGGACAGGGTCACCATGATGTCACTGTCACGGTTTGTGGGACCCCCCTCTCTTTAACTCCCAAAGACCACCTGCAACACCTGCAACAGCCTAAAAACAGGTTTATTTACATAGGACTTAAGGGTGGGCAGACAGCAAAATAAAAAGAGATCTAAACGTAAACCTCCTTACATTACCTAGGCAAAATAAAGTAAACAGAAGACAAAAAGTAACCCAACTCCTCACTCCAAAACAGGTAGAAATGTTGAGTCAATAGAAATACAGCTCTACAGCTCACCATGCAACCTAAGGCATACAGAGTATCCTTACTTCATTATCCCCACCAGTAAAGAAGTTGGTCAACGTGCTTTTAAATATAAAGCCCCAGCCGATTAGAACAATATTCCCAGTTCCCTTAGATCTATTAACTCTCCTTTAATATCTTTAAAGCTCCTATCCTTACTCATCTTCAAATATCCTTCTTCTGTTTTTAATTGCCTCTGATTGTTTTCTCTGTCCTCTATAATCCATCCTGTGAATCATATGGAATACACTGTCATTTAATTACCAAGGTGCATGTGCATGTTTGTACTTTGTGTATTCGTATGGGCATGTTAATGCATGTTACTGCATGTACGTAACGATCTGTAGTTTTTGTTTTTGTTCATTTAGCTTGACATGGGTAAATTAATGCATGAAGTCTGTTATTTTGTGGGTGATCAGGTGGGGTGGGAGCGGCCAGTTACAGGAGAGACTTTTTTGTTAAGTTGTCCTTGTTTATGCATGAATGTATTTGTTGCATTGTTCTGTCTATTGTACTCGATATTTGTGATAAGGATCCCCTTGAAAACGAGATGATACATATCAAGGGGTTATCCTTTCAATTAAGGTACTATATATATAAATGCTACCCACTACTACCAATCTTGGCTGTTAATTTTTTTTTCACACTTTTAGAGCATACCCACGGTCATGAGCCATGTTTGTATATTTTTAATTACTTCCTGTAAACGCAAAGTACTGGGTGATGACATAGATAGACCTTAATGAATATAAATTAAACTTGATTTCATTCACCTGTTTGATTCCCATAGCTCAAGTTCCTCCACTCACACCTGATTTAATTAGGGAGACACAATTGGGCTGCTCCTTCTTTATCCAACTCAAGATTACGGCCAGGCGGTGCATTACTCGTTTTAAACTCAAAAAGTACATTAAAATGTGTATCTGAAAACATTGGAGGTGAGAAATAAGCAATGCATAAAAGCGCCGCTAGCATACCATTGATCCCCTCTCCCTCTGCCTGCTTGCAGCTGTGCTGTGTGCTCTGATCAGCTAATCAGTGTGTAGAGTTCAGAGATCATAGCTCGGTAGCCTGGGAGCAATACCATTTTCGGGTTTCTGCTCCGACCGGATGTCGGAGCGGAAATAACTTTACGTCATCAGGCGGCCGGAACCCATGCACGACCTCCTGTGCCGTGCACCTCCAAAATGATTCCCCTGGTTTAAAATTGGTTAAATAATGCGAATTGATTCGCATTATGTGATGAACAAAAACAATGTGACGCCAACCGGAACCCACCACCGGAACACGACTTTTCTTTTATTCTAAACCGAATCACACCAGTTTGGAACGAATACCAGGCTTTCCTCCGCGGTGGAAAGCCTGGTGACGCGAGGTTAATAGTCCGGAGGGAACAGTACCGTCGGGCGTCGGCTGCAGATTCAAGTACACAGTTGCTTCTTAGATTAACTTTTTGTTTTCAAATATGCTTTGTATGGTCCCGTTTTTTTAAGATGCATCATTATCAGTCCTCATGAGGGGATTATTAAGGCTAGGCCATTTTCAATCTGATGGCGGTTATTTGCAGAATAAATTATTTTCCCTCTAGACGAATCCACAGACGCGCTGCCTGTAGGCAGCCATGGCTGCAGTGTCAACGCTTCGCACCACGACACCGCAGCAATGGCCGCCTACAGGCAGCGCGTCTGTGGATTCGTCTATAGGCACAAGTTCCTGTTGCATTCTCCCAACAGCTCTGAAGACATCCTGAATGTTGACCTTATCCCCAAACTCAATTTCCAGATGTTCCAGCAGAATGCCCTGCAGTCCCGGCCCAATGACGAACACCCCACCCAGAACAAAGCCCTCCCCAAACACATTTCCCATGAAGCCATTCTTGAAAGCTCTCAGGCCATTCGGCCAAATTTAGCAAAAAAGCCATTTCACCACGGATTGAAACAATCAATAATCCCAATAAACAGAGCACGTCATGGCCACTGGCAGTCTGGCCATGAGTGGAGAGAGAAGTTAAAAGGAACTTGAAACAGCTAGGAGGCTGCGACCAATCAGCTATCGGGCACCACCTACACACTCAATCATCCACTCAGGCAATCATCATCACAACACACCTGCAGCACATCACACCCAGACACCAGCAGGGAGAGAATTCCACAACCCTACACAGGGTTACAGGACAGATTATAAGCACATACACCTATACAGGTGTTGTAACAGTCACCCATTGGTTTATGGATTCCCGTTTTGAAGCGTCAAGTTCAGCAAATTGACCGTCCCCATGTTGGAAATGCTGCCATGATGGAGAGGATGGCACTGGGGAGACGCATTGTTATACCCCTATCCTGATAGAAGTCTATTGCAGTGACTTGACAATCACAACATAGCCACGCCCTAAAGCATACCCTACTTTATTGTGTATTTTACTCTGGGACCATAATTTACAAAATGAACATCATGTTTTGTATTGAAGCTAGCGACTGAAAACATAAACTGTTTAATGATGTAATAACTGAGAAGTACATACATTTTCCTTTGGTTACTAATATACTGCGGTAAAAGAAATAAATACACCCCTAAATTGTGCAACCATGCCTTCAATGAACAACCATCCACAACACGTGACAATCAGCAAAATGTATGGGAAAAAAATAGGACAGCCAGGATCTGTGCATGGTAGATCATCTAACATGCATAATCCTTCCCTGGACTTCACCCCTCATGGAGGACTTGTACAGGGAACAGACTTTTGGAAGAGAAAAGTCCTTCACCCTGCCAAAGAGCATTAAGGGCCCAAGGGCAGTCCCCTGCCCGTCCTACTACTCTCCTACAGCAGGAGAGACAGTCAGAGATGATAAAACATACATCATCCCATTGGTCAGACAGAGGATCGTTCAGATCGCTGCGATTTCTGACATCTCCTCAAGTGCAAAAACATTAACTCCATCCCCCAGCCTTCGGCCTGGCAGAGATAACCACTCACTAACCTGTTGCTTTCTTCTTATTATTATTATATTATTTCAATATATCAGTTTCTTAAATAATGTACTGTTTTATTTCAACAGGTTTAATAGGCTCTTGTGCTGTGCGTAACTGTAATCCCAGTCTCCAGAAGGAGACTCAGTCTCCTTACAGTCACTACAGTGCGGTTGAAGTTTCACCAAATATTTCTACTGTATTGGTCAACAGACTCATCCAGCCAAATGTTAAATATTATCATCTCTGTGTAGAGAAAATTACTTTCCTTAATCAAGTAATAACGTTTACAACTTGGATTTGTTTGGTGGTGTTCAAATTAAAATACAAATCTGTTAATAGTAAACTGACAAGGTGAGACATTTTGCAACATTTCCTTGTTATTTCCAAGGCTATGTAAAGAAGGAACAGTGTGTCATAGTTGTGGTGACACATTGTCACTGAGGACCCAGACTGCTGCTGAGTCAGAAACATGCTTGCAGAAACAGCTGTGGTCTTTAGATAGATGGAATAAATAATATATTCCGAAAAGTGAAAAACACAGAAGATCTGTATTCTGTAAGCAATGCAAGTTTTCCCATTGTCTTCTCCTTCTTCAGGCTTCTTTACAAACTGCCGATGATGTCATGTGAGCAGCGTCTCATTTAAAGAGACAGTGGTTGAACTGACCTGTTGGCCCCTGGGCCTTATTATTACACGAGGTTATTAAACTTCTTGCTGAAAACTTTGGAGGATCTGTCAAAGTTACAGAGCATTTTTCTGACACTGTTGAGCGGCAGAAATAGCTGATCTAAGCTCACAACACGTCGCATTGTGATGCGTTGTGAGCTTGTAGAACTGCTATTTTTGCTATTTGTCAAAAGTCATGAAAATATCCAGCCCTCATTTTTTCTTTTTTTTACAAATCGAACCCTCGGACTAATGTTAATGCAGGGACAGCTGTTCTTCTATCTTCTGGTGCACATGTAAATATTGTATCCAGTGCAGGGTAGAGTGCATGTGGTGAGGGCTCAGATAGGAGGAATACATTTTTGTTTTGTAAATATCTGTGCCTCTAATGTGGGTTCAGAGCCGGTGGAGGTTTTTAAAGCAATTTTGATTTGCACAGGGCGATGACAGGGATTGGCTTGGCATAGTTTAGGGGGCATAGTTCAATGTCACTTGAACTGCACACTTGGCAATAGACAAGACACGGAATCCAGATTAGTAAGACTGACAAAGATAGATTTAACCGCATGAAGGCGTCCCTATTTGGGGCAGCTGGTATAAGTGGGCTAACAAGGCTTAGCCCTCCCTATATTTTAGAATGAAGTTGAATATATATATATATATATATATATATATATATATATATATATATATATATATATATATATATATATATATATATATATATATATATATATATATATTAATTATATATATTATATATAATAATTATTATTATTAACCATAGTAGATATCATTTTGAATGCTGACCGAACCGGAGCAGCACCAATACTAGTCACAAGAAAAACACAACATATTTATATCTAAATGGCTATGCAAAATGGGCTTATTTTCTACAGCCCAAATCTGCTTCCATTCACTTTCATTGAGTGAGTGACAGGTGTCAGGCACGCCTCCTCAGCATGTGAGGTCACTGATTTTTAACCAATTACATAATACACCCGCTTGTGCGCTTTGAACAATGGCTGCGTGCATGCAGATAAATTAATTACTTAGTTTATAGTTCAAATGATGTCCTAAATTTGTAACTCGGTTTCAACTAAAGGAGTAGTTAAACGTATAATGTTTTTTATTTTCCATGTTTGCTTTGAGACACTACTTGGACCCAATTGTGTGGATTTGAAACAGCCAACATTGACGCAGTGTTGGGTAAAGTGAAATCACCTGCCTGCCAACTTAACGAGGTCCACCGCATCGCTGCAGAGACACGAACAGTAGGAGAAGAAAGAAGAAAGTTGTTGATGGGAGCTTCTCTTAAGGTAGGCCTGTAGGCTCAACGTCTTACAATATCACACAATATTATATATATACATATTGAATAATACATTGTCTCTCTTCTTTGATGATTGCTATTACTGTGGTTATCAATTAGTTTTAATTCGACACAATTGTTGCAAAACAGTAGTGAAAAAGGAAAAGCAGTTGCAGTAGGCTATCTATTGACAGTTGTTACAGTTGTTTTGTAGTGCATTCCAAGGTGGACCCTTTTCTGATGTCATGTGGCCTATCATTCCATCATTCTTACTGTACATATTACATCATTGCACAAAATGGCGTGTGTGTGTGTGTGTGTGTGTGTGTGTGTGTGTGTGTCTGTCTGTCTGTCTGTCTGTCTGTCTGTCTCAGTAGTGTCATTGCTGTACCTTGGTTTCTGGGATGTGATGATGCTGCTGTGGCAGCAGCCTGAACTATGGCAAGCCTATGATGGATTTGTTAGCCCACCTACCCAAAATCACCACCACCAGCCGAAAACATTGTTTTCTGCCCAACATCAAACAACACAGGGCTACTGACAGAGTAGGTGATAATAGGACCCATAGTAGCTACAACTATGCAGCAGTCCAACAGTATAGCTGTACATATGTACAGTATACTACTGGACTGCTGCATAGTAGAACATATAGACATTATTTAGACAACTGGCCTCTAAAACCAGATTGATTGGCAGTGGGCAGAGCTGAACACCAATCACCATATACTCCTAGCTTTAAATCCATTAGTGTTATGTTGAAATAGAATATAGCCTACAGTAAGTGATTACAGACAGAATCAGAAAGATGGTTTCTTAATTTTGCCGGCAATGGAGAGAAAATATGTATACTGCTCTTAAGACGAAGTATGACGGCCATGTTTGTGGAAAACTATAGCAAAATATTTTTTTTCCAAATTAAGTATAGGCCTAGTTAGTTAGAATTGCAAATAACTTGAAATCAAGGGGGACATGCAGGGCTTTCTAACCCTGTTGTGTGTTCCTGTGGTTGAACACAATTCTACTTTCCCTCCCTATGATGCAAAAATGGTTTGGTCTGTCACATTACATATTTTCCTGTCTGCCTGTGACTGTAGCGGGAGGAGAGTGGGCCCCCAAATAGCCTTAGCCTCTTGCTGCGGCCCCCCGTTTCTGAAAAAAATAAGCCATGTGTAAATGCTGTAGGTTTACAGAAACATAAAAGTCAGGATCTGTCTATGTGTTATATTTTGAAGTGATATTTTATTGTTCCCTGTTCTCTGTGGTGTACTTAGGTCTCATCTGCTTTTTTTTTTGCTATCTTTGTCAATTCTTGTAATATTCATGCATGGGCGGATTATAGACTGGGCCAGTGCCAAGGGGCCCTTGACTACTAGTACCACAGGCCCTGGGGCAACCATGAGCCACAAGGCTCAATAACAATTTACTAAAACGTAAATAGGTTAAAACTCAAATGCATAGGCCCCTCGGCCTTTACAGTAATTAAGGCCCCTCCTAAAATATGGCAAAAAATATGGCAACTGTGTGGTTGAAGCTGTTACAGTATGGGTGATTTTATAGTTCGTTGACTGCCAGAAAATAGCAGATTTACAAGCTCATTGCGACGCATTGTGGGCTTATTTTCAGAGCGTGACGCGGCGCGCAACCATTATATGAATCAGGGATTAGTGTTTTGGTTTTGGTTGCCCAGAGAGCGGAGAGCTTGGTGTTCACGGTTAGGATGTGAGGGGTCAGAGAATGATTCTGTTCGCTCGGTGCATAAATGCAGCCCGTTGATGGGAGGGTCAGTCAGATTCAGCAGATGACAGACTGAGAGACAGATGGACGATTTGTGGGTCATGTTGATCGGGACCACTCCACTGAGCTCAGTGATTACACATACTGAGCCAGCCAGGTCCATCACAGAGCAACCAATCACATCACAGCCTTGTTCCTAGTGTGACCAAGATAGAGTTTTTAATTATACAAAATAGAATGGCAAGTGTTATTATGGATCTGAGTGAATTCAGTATATCATTATTTATATACCACTTTGTTGAATGCTTTGATTCTGATTTGTCAATCGGGGCATTCTGTAGTCTTGTTATTTCTCGATTGCTGACCGCTGTTCTCAATAACGGACCGCTGCTCTGACTCCGTTTACAGAGTTTTTTTTATTATGGAAATGTTAACTTGCAAGCTAATAAATTCATGTTTAAATCAATATTTGTGTAAGATGATTGATTGATTGATTACCTTACAAGTAAGCTGTGTAATAGCGGGATAATGTAACATGAGGTTGTCATTATAATCCACTTCACTGTGGTCCGGGAGGGCTCCAGGGAGTCCCTAGCTAAATTAGTTAACATAGCATCACACTAATTTTAACCACTTTAAACATATTTTATACGTTGGTTGGCTATTAAAAAAGAGCAGATATAAAAGCTTGCGAGCCATTGAGAATTTTTTTATATATATATTTTTTTTTAACACAAATCTTCTCTTCTGGGGGTCCCTGGCACAAAAGATTTTCAGATGGGAGTCCGCAGCCAAATACATATCAATATGGGGGTCCTTGACATGACAAAGTTTGAGAACCACAGCCCCAGGGGTCTACAGTAAGCTGGGTAGGCCCCCTCCAATCTATTTAGTCTTGTCTGTCTACTGCTACCTGTAGAGGAGAGGAGGAGAGTCTGTGGTTGTGGTGAGAGAGGGAACAGAAGAAAGGTTGAAAAAGGAAGGAGAGAGAGAGAGAGAGAATATTGTGGTGAGTTAGTTCACAGGACAAAATACTCATGGAAAATTATCTGTGGGACAGCCTGGCTGTTACACCCACAAACCACAGCACGCACAACCACACACACACACAAACACACGCATGCACGCCGGCATGCGCACTAGGGCTGCAACTATTGATTATTTTCTTAAAGATTATTCTGTTGATTGGTCTAAGTTTTTGATTAATCGAATAAGCTTGAAGCACGTTTTTATTAAACTAGAGGTTTGTATAGCTCACACCTACGTGTCACCGCCTAGCCGAACAATTTGTCCTAGTGTCGGGGGCTTTGTCAGACTACCCGTTGTACCCGTCTGTCTGTGTATTTTTTTTGCCCATATATGGAGATCTCTGTTTCTGTCTGTCTACCTGTATCTGTCAGTCCTTGTCCCTTTTATGCCCATATATATGGAGATCGCTGATGTCATCAGTTTATGCCCATATATGGGCATGCCATGACAACAGGTTAGACGACAACAGTCCATATTTCGGCGTAGCTGCATTTCGATATATTCCTTATATGGTTATGGCTGACTCACAGTAACAGCGTGATGTCAGAGGGCCGCCGTCCGCCCGCCGGCCTGCTGGTCCTCCCTTAAAGGTTTTATGACATTTAAGGGAGGTTAAATACAAAACATTTACAAAACATTAGTCTTCATCATGGTCTTCATCATGGTCCTTCAAACGTTATGTCTCTCTCTTGATGTCTGCAACACCTTGTATAGGCTGAGTATAGCTGTGGAGTGATCCGTATGAGAACTCAATACATAGATAGGGGGCCAACAGGGGAGCTGAAATGGCTCCCTACACCCTTATAAAATCACCACTGGTTGCCATGCATGTGTTACAATACCGATTTACGCTGGTATTCAGTCAGAGCCACAAGAAAATTGCCCTCACAATGTCTATTTCTCAAATTCTGCTATACTTGTGGGGACATCTGGTCCACAATAGCATAGTAATACACGCACGCACGCACGCAAACACAAACTGCAGACAGCCCATAATGTCATAATGTAATCACAGGCCACAGAAACGGTACCTGTCATGTGGCTGATGTGTTAACTGTACACAGAGAGAGAGAGAGAGAGAGAGAGATGTACAGAAGTGTCGCGTCAGAGCGTTAAGCGCTAGCAGTGAATTGTGATTACATCTGGGTGCTGCGTGCCCTAGTATTTATTGAGGTGTCAGTCACCCAGCCTAACTTTTCCCTAAGCAGAGGGGTGCACGCTATCCACCCCCCAACTCCCCGTCCTCCGTGTACCTCTACACTGTTGATTAACACGACATTCCGAATGTTAGTGGCGGTCTCACCCCTCTCGTGCATCTCTGTAGCATTTCTGCATCACATTGTGTACACAATAGATAGATAGATAGATAGATAGATAGATAGATATATAGATAGATAGATAGATAGATAAATAGATACAAATGGATAAAAACATTATTTTTGATTCTTTATTTCACATGAGTAGTAGCATCGTGTCTTTGTTTTCTATTACAAAAAAATGTCTTTTCGGCTTTGTATGTTCTTTGATGTTTTTTTGTTTATTTTCTTCTGCTTTCATAAAACATTTTGTTTCTGTCTTTAGATACTAATACATTCAAATTGTATGTAATGTAAATGGTGAGGGTTTCTTACCTCACCTCTATCCTCACCTCACCATCTATCTATCTATTTATCTATCTATCAACAATATAATGTCATCTTTCCTAGGAAAGAAGTTACACAGACACACAGACTAATGATTATTGTGCTGTCTATTCATAGCCTATATTCTTTATCACCTTTGTCAATCATACTGTAACCAATTTAGCAGTTTGTCATAAGATAGAAGGATTAATGTGAGCGTTATCATCAAAAGATGGACGGTGCCATTTAAACAAACTGGCAGGTTGAAAGAAGTCATATCACATGATGTCAATAATAATGTCCGCTATGTGTTTTTGGGCACGTAAATATGACACAATCATATCAGAGAAGCTGTTTGGTTCATTTGTGTATGTGTGTAGTATATTGTCACTGCCGGGTGGAAACCTTGTATGTCCAAAACCATTCTTTTTGTATTATGTATCAATAATATCAAAAAAAAAATTGTAAAAGTGAAAATAGCCGGTCTACAAGCTATCAACAAGGCCCATCCCAAAGTGTTGTGAGCTTGTAGATCTGATATTTTCACTACTTTTGTGCCACACTGTTGTATGATGGAGTAGGGCATTAATTTACGGGAAAAAATATGAAAGATACAAGGTTTCGACAATGTACAACGTACACTGTAAAATCCGCAGTAATTTAACTCTGTTAATCTAAACTGAGTTCCCAGAAGTTTTCCCAGCTCTCGCATACAAACGGGAGGGGCGAGGAAACTTCTGGGCCAGAGCCCTGGTATTTGTGCGCGGGATGTAACTTACGCTCAGAATCTGAGCGGACACGCCTCTTACCGGTCTGAGAGCTGTGCAACTCGTCTAAACAGTCCGACGAGAGGCAAACAGCAGTACACAACAATGGCAGCCGTCGCTCCTATTTACATGCAACACCCACTGCATGTGGATCCCGCCCCCTTTTCTTCATTGGCCGCACCCCTGCTGTACAGGCTCTGAGGCGAAGTCTCCCAGACTACTGTTAGTCTAACACTCTCTCTGAGTTATGAATGGATAAATGAACTAGAAAAAGTGCTCCTCGGAGCACAGGTCTCCGCCAGGTCAGGTACGTTATTCTGGCCTCCTGGTGGCGCTATAATAGGCCAATGTGAAAAGGGTGCCAACCATATCATTTATTCTTGCATTGACACATTCATGATTTGAGGCATTTTGTTCCAAAAATGTGTTTTGGTAAATTAGACCTGCTGGTGGCGCTATAACAGGCCAATGTGAGAAGGGTGGCATTTCTTCCTCGGCGTAGTGGGAATGTGCGTGTGAAATTTCACGGAAATCGCAAGCTGTGTGTATACTTTGAGGCATTCTGTTCAAAACGGACCAATCCTGCAAACTTTGGAAGCCAGCCTTAGGCAATGAGGATAGAATATGGGAAATTGGACAGATCCGTGTTGATCACATGACTATAGTGATACTGTGTACTGATTTGCATGACGTTTGGATACAATTTGTAGGAGTAATATAAAAAAATTGGTTTTGCACAAATCGGCCTCCTGGTGGCGCTATAACAGGCCCAGGGAGTGTGTGTGCACAGTTTCGGAGCGACCGGGCCAACGGTGCCGGAGATTAGCTGGTGACAGACGGACACACACACACACACACACACACACACACACACACACACACACACGGACACACGGACGGACGGACAGGGGGTAAAACATACTCTCTCGCCATGCCTTCGGCCTGGCGGAGACAATTAATATAATATTCTATGGTTTACCAATAGAACATGTACTGTATATTAGCATAATATAACTATGTGTACTACTCTAGTCAGCAGCTTTGAGTTGAACATGAGATGTGATTGCGACCTGCTGCTCATGTAACTGTTGCTCAATGGGAGGGAAAAAATTATTCTATGTGAAAGAAAATGTGCCTGTTGTTTCTCATTTTAGTCAAATTGATTTCTGATTTCATAGTTGTTAAATATTGTTTCCCATTTTGGAAGCTTGAAGTTTGCAACTAATTAAAGAAGAAATCATGACAACCGTTCAGAACAGGATCCACAGTTTTATTTGCCTTTAGTGTGCGTGCATGAATCGTTGCGTGTGTGCGTGTGAGCATGCGTGCCTGCGTGCGTGCATGCGTGTTAGAACTTCTGTTTGTTCCTAAACAGTTCACACCTGAATAAACAGAAAGAAGGACGGCAAAGAAAGAAAGTAGGAGAGAAAGACAGAAAAGAAAGAAATGCTTCTGTCTCACCGTCTACCCGCCCATTCACCTGTCTCGCTGTTGACAAAACTAGCGACAACAAGGGAGACACCAGCGCTATCCCTCCATCCATCTATCTCTTCTATCCAACCACTCTTCCCTCCATCCATCCATCAAGTGTTTTTTCCCACGCTCTACCTGTCCTCTGGGTTTCCAGGCCCCCCAGGAGGGGGGAGGGGTGTGTCTGACCATCCTACCCAGGGGAGAGCTGCTGTTTTGGGCTTGGTTTGCCCCAGCAACCCCCCCCCCCACCTCTCTCACTCCCACCAGGGCTGGAGGGTCTGAGAACGGCGGTCTGCCTCATCTCCCACCGTAACGGCTTCATCTGCCTCACCTGCCTCCCCTGGCCCACCTCCAATACGTGACGTTATTTAGTCTTTAAACGGTGTCTTTATTAAACGCTTAAACATGAAATCAAAAACAGGACTTTTTTTTTTTTTTAAGTCACCCATTTGGCATTCTGCGAAATAATCTTTAAGCTTGCGAACAATGAAAAAGGTCCCTTTTTTTCCTAGATCAGTGGTTCTCAAACGTTTTCCTGTCAAGGACCCCGGAAATGATATGTATTTGGCCGCGTACGCCCATCTCAAATTATTTTGTGCCAGGGAGTCAGGGACTTCTACAAGTGAAGATTTGCTTCACTTTATCTGTTTTTTTGAATAGCTAATATATAAAATATAGATTAAGTGGTTACAGTTATTGTGACGCTATATTAACACATTTTGCCCCCTAAGGACCCCTGGGGGTCCCCGGATCCCACTTTGAGAACGAACTTCCTAGACAGTGTTCCTTTTATTCAACGCACCTGTTGTTAACCTCTCTGGTGTGCATGTTTAAGCTTGAAAAATGTAAATACATTTAACTTACTTTTCTTTTACTTAATTCAATTGTCAATTGTGTGTGTGTGTGTGTGTGTGTGTGTGTGTGTGTGTGTGTGTGTGTGTGCGTGTGCGTGTGTGTGTGTGTGTGTGATAGATGTAAACTGATTCGAACGTTAGTGATACAGAATGGTTTGTTGTCAGTCAGAGCTGCGTTGTGTTGTTAGTAAATGCTAATTAGATTTACTGAGAGAGATGCTGAGAATTTAGTGTGTGTGTGTGTGTGTGTGTGTGGGGGGGGGGGGTCCAGGTGACTCCATATTGAGTTTCATTCTAATTAGTGGCTGTGTTGACTTCTTCACTCAGTGAGGAGGAGGAGTAGAGAGGGTTAACGCGCGCGTACGCCACACACGCACGCACGCACGCACACACACACACACACACACACGCACGCGCACACACACACACACACACACACACACACACACACACACACACACACACACACACACACACACACACACACACACACACACACACACACACACAGAGGGGGGATGATGTTCTGAAATGTAAGTCAATAATTGTATTTAATTTAAGGTCATTTAATTGCTCAAGTTTAAATTAAGTGAATCTATGTACCACCGTCACACAGGCTCATTAGAACGACCCTGCGACCTTCTCCGGGCCCCGGGCCAGACATTGAGAAGCCCCCAGGCCACTCCCCCTTTTCACTTGATTGACAGATGGTGAGTCCATTAGATGGAATGATAAGTGTCTCTCTATTGGTGGAGGGGACTTCCTCTTGACCTTTGACACATGACCCTGACTCTTCAACCCTCTCAGGGGTCAACAACCCACCCCCTCCTCCCCTTCTCTATTTCACCTCTCTCTCTCTCTCTCTCTCTCTCTGTCGGTCTCTCCAGGTGCAGGAGGGCAGGGTAGGAACAGGGGGATGAAGATGGAAGGGTGGAGTGTTTTGGAGAGGCTCCTTTGTTCCTCTGAAGAGCTGATCTGGAGAAACGACAGAGAGACGGACGGAGGAGGAGAGGAGGAAGAGAGAGAGTGAGTCCTTTTGTTCTGAACAACTGATGTCTGAGTGAAAGAAGGAGACAGATGAACCGGGCAAGACACAGAGAGATGCACCACTAAAGAGATACAACACACACACACAGGCGCACACGCACGCGCGTGCACACACACACACACACACACACACACACACACACACACACACACACACACACACACACACATAGACACACACACACACACACACACACACACACACACACACACACACACACACACACACACACACACACACACACACACACACACACACACACACACACACACACACGCACACACGTTTGTATTGCTTGTGAGGAGATCAACATTTTAGAACAATTTTATGAATGCAATTATAATTTTTTGGGGGCAGTTCTAACCGTTAGCCTAAAGCTGAAAAAGTGCAGATATCCAAGGTCACAACGCAAAGTCTTATTTTTACTTTATCATAATTCCATTAAGGTCTTCACACACTGAGAACATGACAAACAAACAATCCGAAAACAAATTCAGGCGAATTCATCTAATGAAAAACCACTCCCAATGTGTGAGCACTTAGAAATGAAATGATGAGTGTTACGTTACGACCAATAACGTCCACACAGTGTCCTCCAAACACAGCAGGAACTAATTGTCTGTGTGTTTTAAAGGTCAAAGGTCACAGCTGTTACGTCATGATGATACAGTATACAAGAAAATCCATAAGTGGTAATGTAACTCTGAGAGTGTACCAAACATTTGACACACTCTCAGAGTTACAGATGGATAGATTAAAACTGAGGATTTTTCTGTGTGGGCTCTGGTCCTTTTGAGTTTGATTTTGACATCTTTATTGATAATGTGTAAAAATAAATAAATACATTTAAACCGAAAAACAAATCAACCAAAATGAAGTCATATAAAAAAAAATCATAAAATATTCATATTAATATTAAAGGTAGGGTAGATATATATATATATTTTGTTGGTTAATGTATTTTTTATAATATAATCATTTATATCTGTAAAGTAACTAGTAAATAAGGTTTTCAAATAATTGTAGTGGAGTAAAAGTACAACACTTGTCTCTAAGATGTAGTGGAGTAGAAGTAAAAGTACTGGAAATACTCCAGTAAAGTAAAAGAACCTCAAAATTGTACTTCAAGTACAGTACTTGAGTACATGTACTTAGTTACTTTACACCACTGCTTTATTGATATGGAGTCATAGACGTTTAACCGTGGTTAACCGCCCACATTCCAAAGGTTGAACATTTACAAAAAAAGGTCGAAATGCCCATCCCTAATGCTCATGTTAGAGTCTTAGACCAGCAGGGTTTGATGTGGTCTTCAGAGGTGAGGGTCTTAAACCAGTACAACATCAACAGACATACACGTTAAGCACCGAGCGGCTCTTTAAAGGATTAGTTTGTGATATTTCCTGGCTGAGGTGTGTTAATCCAGGCCGTGTTGAGGATCTGAGCGGCGTTCGGGGCTGACCTGGTCTCGGCTTTCTCTTCAAAGCCCCCCGACGCTGACTAACGACCCTGCGGGTCGCGACCTTCCACCTCAGCCGGGATGACCCCCGACTCATCTCGCTGTCTACTCTACCGCCCACTCCCCCCCCGACCTCCCCTCCCTCGGTATTCAATTCAAATGAGCTGTATTAGGTATTAAATACTTGAGTAGCTGTAGCCAAAATCAAAACGATAAACTAATATTTGAATATTTATTTTTACACTACAAGTAACAAACCACAACCTACCATTTTCTTTTAATTACAACTTACACAACCCGATGCGCAAGTGCCCAATCAATAAGACATATTCAACACAAAATGACACCACAACTGAGTAAAAAGATAATCAATGAAATATAATTGAAGTTCAATAAATTAGATGATCAATAATATGACTAATTAATGACGCGGTGTGTTATGTGATGCTTCAGCAGGTCAGGTCACGTGACTTCCTGACCTCCGGGACTTTCACGATGTTCTTCTAGAGCAATGGTTCTCCCGGGGGCCCACTGGCGGGCCGCGAGGGTATGGCAAGTGGGTCGTCAAATAACTGGCAAAGTACTTGAGATTTTAATGATGATATGACTT
>NC_137621.1:37901509-37904009 GCF_963280865.1 Gymnoscopelus braueri | reverse complement strand
GTGTGTGTGTGTGTGTGTATGTGAGAATCTCAGTAGTGTGTGTGAGAGACAGTCACTATATGGCAATTTAGTGTAGTGGTTAGGGCATTCGCCTTGCAAGCAAGAGGTTGAGTGTTCAAACCTGACTCAGGGTAGACATTAGAATGGAAATGGAAATTCAAATGCAATTTCTCCAGGTTCCACCACATCAATTAGGTTCAGTACTGAGCCAATTCTCCAGAATCAAGGAAACCTTGTCATGTTGTTGGGGAGAACCAGGTTCATATGTCTGTTAAAAGGTCGTCACATTTATGTATGTCCAAATCAGGCTTTAAAAGGGACTAAAAGTGACCCAAAAAAAATAAAGAAAGCCTTACACTTGTCTTAAAAAGACCAGACACATGAATGTGGTCACAACATTTTCAGAGGACGAGAGGAAAAAAAAAATCGTTCCTTAGGTGGGATTCGATCAAAGCAAATTGGATTCTCAGCAAAGCACCGCTAACAGGTAAGTCACAACGCCAGCTAGCCTCTAATAAATCCACAAATAGATTTTTTTAACGCAAACCCATCATCATTGAGCAATCCAATAATATTCATGTTTATAGCCATTAGCCTATACTCTACCATAATATCAGGGGTAGCATGTGCTTAGTCTAGCCAATATACATTTGCATTTCTTATTCGGATAAGATATAAAAATGTACGTTGAGATAAGAAAATTGTTTGCAATTGACATTGAAATCAAAGCATTAATCATTAACGCGAGGCACAACTTTGTTTAGTTTTTCATTGATTGAGTATTCTTTTAGACAGAAATGTAATAACAGCACGAGTACAGTCAAACACATAGTCTAAAAAGGACTTGCGGTCTTCTTTCCATTGTAGTCCTATAGGTGTCCAATTCATCAACATATCAAATAGCACCAAAAAAAATGTATATCATCACTACATAATAAAAAACACTTTATGTACAACATAGGAAAAAAAGGGGAAGGGGGGGTGCCTGTCTAATGGAGAAGTGCTGACGTGTTGCTGTTGATGCACAATGTTGCTTCAACCTACTCTCGGGCAGGGGTCTTCAACTTTTTTCAGGCTGAGGAGTCCGGACCCCTTAGCTGAGAGAGAGAGATGAAGCAGGGACCCCCCCAACTACATTGTATATGTGTTGCAGATTCCAACTTTTTCATAGCTTCATAGACTTGTTTGACCGCTCTATCATCAGTGTTCTTCAAATCAATGTTTTTCTTTGTTTATTTGGTTTATTTACACGCTTTTTCATATTTTGGATTCATGTTGATGTTGTGTATTTTCCAGACATTTAACCACATATGACTTAGTAAACTTGTCATTTGGCTCTGTACTTAGTGTTTTTTTTGCCTCTATGCCAAACTTCTTCACCAAAAATTGCCGATCTACAAGCATGCATTGTGAGCTTGTATATCTGATATTTTCAAATATTTTTTTATTAAATCTATTATGATGATGATGACTTAATATGCCTATTTTTTACAACACAGATCCTCTATGGGGGTCCCTGGCACTAAATAGAGTGAACAGCATGAGGGAGTGATTAGAGGAGTGGCTAGGCTGAATAAATTACCCATTGTTCACGCCCATTACCTGGAGCTGAGAGGCGAACAGCCTTTTTGCATGTAGTTTAAGCGCAAGGGGGCGGGTGGCGGGTGGGGAGAGAGCCTGGCGACGTGAGCTATGTTAGTGCACTGAGTGGCAGTTGGGGCAAACGCAGTCCCCACAACATCATTTACGATTCTGTGCCTATTGGTACATAACTCGGACGGCGCTTAGTCGACTAGCAGGCCATCGGCCGGTCGTCGCGGGCACTCTTTCAACAGAATAGGGATGCTGCATGGGGTTAGTGTAAAAAATACAAAAAGAGATTTTGTGGACCCCCTGTAGTAACTCTGAGGACCCCCTTCGGGCCCCGGACCCCGTGTTGAAGACCCCTGCTGCTGAAGCAACATTGAACATCAACAGCAACAAGTCATCACTTCTCCATTAGACAGGCACCCCCCCCCCCTTCCCCTTTCTTTTCTACGTTGTAGGCCTACATAAAGTGTTTTTTATTATGTAGTGATGATATATATATTTTTTGGTGATATTTTATATGTTGATGAATTGGACACCTAGGACCACAATGGAAAGAAGACCGCAAGTCCTTTTTAGACTAAGTGTTTGACTGTACTAAAACTACAAAGACAAAACACATTTACAAAAAAAAAAAAAAAACATAACAATTTAAAAAAGACAAAAACTGTACCACCCACTTCTCTACAATTGCTCATTCCTTTCGATTCTTCTTATTGTTATTTTCGAGCTACGTTCGCTTCCCGCATTCGCGCGTCTTACTTGTGATTAATGCTTTGATTTCAATGTCAATTGCCGAGCTTCATTTGGACATACATAAAATAAATGTAATGACCTTGTATGTAATACTTCTACAGACATATGAACCTAGTTCTCTCAACAACATGACAAGGTTTCCTTGATTCTGGAGAAT
>NC_137621.1:37879009-37896509 GCF_963280865.1 Gymnoscopelus braueri | reverse complement strand
CACACGCACGCACGCCACACGCACGCGCACTCACACTCACACACACTCACACTCACACTCACACACACACACACAGAGAGACGCACACATAGCCTTGTCATCATTGACATTCCTGTGATGGCCCCTGGCTGGCTATGAAGGTACACAGTAGAGCCATTCTCCTCTGCTCTCCGTATGCGCGTGCGTGCGTGTGCGTGTGCGTGTGTGTGTGTGTGTGTGTGTGTGTGTGTGTGTGTGTGTGTGTGTGTGTGCACGCACTTGTATTTGTTTAGTCAAATGGTGCCCTAATACCTCGCCATTCAAGGCCACAGACTCGCTAATTGCCTTCAGACTTAAGAGCCCTCTAAAAGCCCAGTAATATACTTGTTTTCGCATCGTGTCTCAACGGCGATATCCAATAAAAATAAATAAAAAATGCACGGCTGACACTATAAGCTGTAGCACGAACATCGCACGTCAGAATCAGACCAATCAGAATCAGTTTTATTTTGATCACATCACAGTTTACAGGTGTAAAGCACTGAGTGATTTCAATTATTGTTTTCCTTACTCCATTGTTTTGTAGTATTCTGTGAGAGAAGAATATACGAGGTAGGAGCAAAGAGAAAAAACAGGTTGAATGGAACAGATACAGATATATATTTATACAGATGTACAGATATCGTGTATAATGTGAAGGCAGGTTGTTTAAATGTTTACAAAATCACATCATCAGCGCTGGAGAGAGTGCTTAAGACCTCCGGCAACCCACGCCCACGATGTCCCCTTATATATAGCTGCTATACTGTATGGAGTCAAATTCCACACCTGTCAAATCTGGAGTGTCGATTTGAACACGTTCTACCTGCTGTGCCAGGCATGATGTTATTACAGGTGAAATGTTGAGAATTGGACGGAAGGAATGGAGAAAGGAAGGAAGGAAGAGACGGAGGGTTGGAGAGAGAAATAGGGATAGGCCTATTTGAAGGGGATTTTTTTTTTTTTTTGTCAAAATATTTACCCAAAAATTGCTAATTGTAGCCGATTTACGTACGTCTATCCACGTATCTCGACAGCCGTTCGACCGACCAACTTCAAATTCGGTGCGCGCGGCGCATACCACCCGAGGGAGTGCAGTGCGCGGTGTGGAGTCTTTCGGATAAGGCGGTTGGGTGGTTGTCCAGAACCGCCAGAATTAAGGCTCTGCATGGCCGTGGCCACAAATGAGCCAATTGATGATTGCCATGGCAACCCCAATGCCTAAAGCTTGATTTGGCTAATTCCCCACACCTGCCATTTGATTACTTAGTCAGTCCACTTTCCACATTCAAATTCTCCACAGACGTTTACCACTGCACAAGGACGTTTCCATTATGGGCACAGACAGACAGGGTGGGGAGGGCATGCATTCCCTATTTCAATATCTAAATCATAGTATTTTGCCAGTTATATTTGGGGGCCGCCCGCTTGCAATATCCTGATGGCCCCACCATTGGGCCCCAGCCCACAGTTTTGGGAACGGGCTGACCCAAAAACACAAACACTGGCTATGATTATACCCAAAACAGAGCCCTATACACTCACACCAAACCACAGGGGAAAAAAGACGGGTTCAAGTCCCACGCAAACCCGAGGTCCCTGAGGTTGAACGTGACTCATCGTAGCCGGTTCCTCTCTGGAGTGGCTTTGTTTAATAAAACACTAAACATGGTAGAAAATCTCACATGCTTACACGTGGCTTTTCAAAAAGCCTTAACCAAAAGATCCTTTATTTTTTTCTTTTCTCTTCTCTCCCTCGAAGAAGAAGTGTGGTCGGAACAGAGCGCTGAGGTTTGATTACCGAAGAGGCTGTGTTGTCATTGTTTGCAACTAGTGTCACGCAAGCCACAAAACTAAAAAAAAAAGTACTGGGAGAGAGAAAGAGACACCAACACTATAGCTTCAATTCACTCTTTGTGGATGTGGATGGGGATATGGAGGAGAGAGGGAAGGGGAGGGGGGGTGGAGTCATTTTATTGCCAGCTATAACTCTTTAGCGCAATTAGCCTGAAGGCAATTAGGCAGCTTTTGTGCTTGTGGATTGGGGCCAAAATACCAGCTTACATAGTGAACCCCAGGACAATGGGAGCCATTCACTAAGGCCCGCTACCAGCAGAAAGAGACAGTTTTACAACTCCTCAAACAAGTGGCGTAGCGTTAGCGTAGCTCGTATGCATGTACTGTATGTATGAATGTACGTTGGTTCTTCCGGCGGCGGCTGACCTTTTCCTCGTTGAGTAACACCCAATCAAAGCTGTCAGACAGACAAACAGTCATTCTGCTTTGTCTGTTCTGTTTGTTTCAATTAGATAGTTGTTGTGACAGAGAGCTGGAGACGGAGGGAGTCAGACAGAGATGTAAAGCAACCTGGAATTGTTTATTTGAACTATAAGGGTCAATTTCTACACGTTCAGATAATTGAAAATAGCCAGTGTAAAAGGTCGCAACGTGTTAAGTTGCAATGCATGTTGAGCTTGTAGATTGGCTACTTTTGCTATTTTTTGCTAAATGTTTTTACAATTAAAACAAATATGTTTTCCTTCAAATATCCCTATTTCTCTCTCCATCCCTCCGTCCTTTCTTCCTCTCGTCTTTTCATTCCTTCCGTACAAATCCCAACATTTCTCCTATGATAACATCATGCTTGGCACACCGGGTTGAACATGTTCAAATCGACAATCCAGATTTGACAGGTGTGGAATTTTACTGTATACAGTATATACCAGCAATATAATTGCACAAATTGTCATTTTTTTCCTAAAATAGCAGATCTACAAGCTCATAGTGCGGCACTCGGTGCCGCGCTATGAGCTTGTATATCTGCTATTTTTGAATAGCCAAATAAATCTAAAATGACAGATGCGTTGCTGGATTGAATGGGTTATACAATGATCCTGCCAAGTTATTTAACTTGTAAATACTCTTCAACAGGAGCACATGCAGTGTATTTTTGGACAGGATCTTTGCACAACATCCTTGGCATAAATTGTACGTTTTTTTAGATGGTACCTTACAGAGCATAATGGAGACGTTTGGGTAACCGTAGCCGGTGTTTGTTAGTGTTTTTGTGCTGAAAGAGTTTTTTTTCCCTCCCTACAGGCGATCAGACCTTTTTTAAACAACGACCCAACTGTCGGGTCAAACTGCCTTTAACCTGTTATACAACGGAGCACATGATGCTGTGTTATTGCAGTCACTGTAACTTTACACAACTCCTTTTACAAATTGTATGTTTGTTGGGCAGAAGTGTTATTTTGTTGCAAGTAACACTGACTGCTATTTTCACTATATTGTCACTGTCACCTTGTATGCCAGAAAGTATATATTTTTCCAGGATATGGGGGAAAAAAAATCTGTGTTACAATGTAATTTATATTTAGTCACAAGCTCCTGTTAATACTTTTTATTGGTTTAATATTTATAAGACCCACAGACATACTACTTATAACCACTTTCACTTTCGCCTTCTTTTGGCATGGCCAGAAAAGTTTCACACACGCACACACAAATGTGCACGCACGCACGCACACACACTCATACACACACACACACACACACACACACACACACACACACACACACACACACACACACACACACACACACACACACACACACAAATGGAATGAAATATAGAGATACAAGGTTTCTGCCAGACAGCGACAACATACTTAATCGCTAACGTATTAAACTTTTCGCTGCATTAACGTACATATAGTATGCATATTGTTCCTCTTATCTCCATACTATTTAGCTTTTTGTGTTTTTTTGTAAATTAACGCCCTACTTGATCACACTACAGCGTCACACAAAAGCGTCAAAAGTAGTAGATCTACAAGCTCGAAACGCTGCGCGAAGCGTCGTGTTTCGAGCTTGTAGATCTGCTACTCTTGCTATTTTTGAATTTTAATCCTAAAAACTAACAGTTTTGGACATATGAGGTTTCCACCCAACAGAGACGATGCATACGTCTGCTAATGTATTCACCGAATCTTTTGTCTCTATAGATCCTTTATATTGTATTGTTGGTTTAAAACATGTAGATATATACGGTAAAACATCCCACCTCAGTAACACAGGCAAAGCGTGGAACATATTGTCCAACTGGAGGCAATTACTCACCGTCTCTCTACGTAAACTCTTCTTCAAAGTTATCCTAACACACATTTTAAGTTGTCAAACTATTGACTGACATGTGAACACACACACACGGACCTCAAACGCCGCTAGTTAAGCTCCCCGCAAGTTTATACGTGCAAGCCTTTTTTTCCTTTTTCCGACACGTCACGGTCAAATTGTTTTGACAGCTGCTTGTCGAACTTGTCAGTCTTAAATTTGACAATTCCTATTTAAACAACGTTTAGATCCCCCTGCCTTAAAATGAACGTCCTCGATGATGATTGAAGACAGGTTGAATGCTCTTTGTGTGTTTGGTAGACTGAACAATCGCTATTTAATTTCGCTTCCTTTGTATAATTCTGTCCAGGGGTCCTCGTAGTTTTTCAGGGCCAAGGACCCTTAGCTGAGCGAGAGATGAAGCAGGGACCCCCACTATATTGTATAAAATTGTGTTGCAGATTATACCTTTGCATAGATGTCTTCATAGACTTGTTTGATGACACTATCATAAGTGTTGCGTAAAGTAATTGAAAATATGTTAATATGTTGGATTCATGGTAATGTTATTTTCAGACATTTTATCCACTTAAAACCTAAATTCTTAGCTTAACTTGACCTCTGGAGCTGCTATTTTCCCCCTCTACACCAAATATTTTCGCCGAAAATAGCAGAGGTTCAGGCTCAAGTGAACTTGTAGATCGACGAATGTTCCCCCCAGAATAGGTTGCATAGAACCTATAGAAGCTTGACTTCAAGCGGTTAATGTAAAAAAAAAAAAGGAGAAAAAAAATAAAGAAATTGCATTACATAACATAGTGCCGTCCCCCCTATAATAATCTTGAGGACCCCCTAAGGGTCCCGGACCCCCCCTGTTGAAGAAAGAAAGCAGTCTTTTTGCATTCGAGAGTAAAAATATGTTAACGATGTATATTTCTATATAATGACATTTCCCCGTCACCCTTCGGGGGTCTCTTAGCAACCGCCTCCGTGGAGGTGTGAAGCCATGACGACGTGACAGGTGTGAGGGCCATGGCGGAGGCATTCGCTAATTATTCACAATGAACACGTTAATTATAGGAGACCATGCTTATTCACACTGATGCTTCCCTTAGCAACGGATTCAAGAGACAGAACATGTGTTTTGCATCACCTTTTTATCTTTATATCTATCAGGTTTTTTGTTTTTTCCCCCCCGTTTTTTCTTTAAACAATTGAAGGGCCTTTTAATTCCAGGAGTAGCTATTATTATTATTATTAGTAGTAGTAGTAGTAGTAGTAGTAGTAGTAGTAGTAGTAGTAGTAGTAGTAGTAGTAGTAGTAGTAGTAGTAGTGTTATATAAAGTATATTTCTAAGGGAAATTCAAGTGCCATACAGCATATCAGCAACAGCAGTAGACGATAATATATGCCCCCAAAAAAATAATATATATATATATATATATATATATATATATATATATATATATATATATATACACGCACACACACACACACACACACACACACACACACACACACGTATACAAGTATAAATGTACAGTCTACAATCGCCAGTGAATAAGTGCATAGTAAACATAAGTATGTTTCTATCTTTTGTTCAGTACACAGAAAGCTGGAGGGCAGATGGCAGGAAGAGAGAGAGAGAGAGAGAGAGGAGAGAGAGAGAGAGAGAGAGAGAGAGAGAGAGAGAGAGAGAGAGAGAGAGAGAGAGAGAGAGAGAGAGAGAGAGAGAGAGAGAGGAGAGAGAGAGACGAGAGAGAGAGAGAGAGAGAGAGAGAGAGAGAGAGAGTCAGTGCCTGCCTCCACACAGTTTTATATTGTCGCTGTTCGGCAGAAAAATTGCACCTCCAAAATGTCTTCATACATTAATTCCCTATCGTATACATTGTCATATCACAGTGTCATGCAATTTTCACCTCAAGGGTGTCTGTGGTTAAATATTTAACAGATAAAAAAGTATTAAGCGACTTTGTATTGATTGAATATACATAATACATCACAGAATATCTGTGAATCTGGTTATCTATAATAGTGCAAACTGAGATAATCCCTTCTAAAGAATGGACCCTTCGCTAAGCCCCACCCACCCCACTCTGTGACTGGTGGTGCGAGTTAGTCACACCCAGGCCTGGCACAATCTGCTTCTCACCCATTGACTTGCATGTTAAATGATGGCTTTTCCCCTTAAAAATAATCGATCATTTCAGCAGCAAGAGCTTCAAAATCTCTTCTAAATCTAGTCAACAAGGCCTGCAGTAGGCTATTGACTGGAAAAATGTGCATGACATTATTTCATTAAGCTAAAAACACGGGAAATGTTAGAGGGAGAAATAGCCATGGATACACGACGGTCGTCTGTCTCGACCATCATGGATAAACTTCAACCTGGTGTTTGCACTTTCTCCATTTACGGGCCCGTACATCTACAGAAACGTTCATATTTCAAATATAAAGTGTTTATCCCATGGCCACGGATGTTACATTTATGTACGGGCTCTCAAAAGTAACCGTATCATCCGTATAGTTCAATAAAAAGCATTTAATCTGATCGGTGGCCATTTTCTCCATGTGCTTTCAACTGCGTGACCCTATCGGTTGGTAAGTGTATTGCACTCCGATACATTATAACTCCATGAGAAAATGGCCACCGATCGGATTAAAATGCTTTTTATTGAACAATACAGAATATAGGACGGGTACTTTTGAGAGTGCATAATTGTAACATCCGTGGCCATAAGGTAAGCACTTTATATTTGAAATTTGAACGTTTATATAGATGTACGGACCGTAAATAGACAAAGTGCAAACACCAGGTTGAAGTTGATCCATGACTGTAACAGGAGTTTTCATTCATTTCAGACTACAGTAGCAGTTAATAAATAGACGAACAAATGAATGTACTTTCACGTGCGGAATCCCAAACAGGCAGCGCTGTGATTCTGAATTTTGTTACGATTACGGTGATTAGTATTATAGACACCACCTGGGCGAGTGAGTCGTGTAACTTTCCTGACGTTAAGCTGTGTATGTGTTCAACAACACAGCCAGCCATGCAGCCTTGCAGTTTAAGTGCAGATTTCAGATTGGGAAAAGAACCCTCCAATGGTTTTGGGTACGTGGAATCTGTTGCTGGTTCATATAGTCACCATTGCGTTATCGTGGTATTCTTGCTAATGTTGCAAATGAATGTGTGTGTGCGGGCGAAATAACATTGACAGCTATGGCAGGTGACGAAAGTTTGCCAGACCTATGCCAGGATGACAACGGTTGCTAAGCTGGCATTGGACAATCGCTTTTGGGGTGGGGTTTAGCGAAGGGTCCATTGTCACTTCGAGCACCTCTCAGCTCCAGGTAATGGGCGTGGAACAATGGGTAATTTATTCAGCCTAGCCACTCCTCTAATCACTCCCCCATGCTGTCCACTCTATTTAGTGCCAGGGACCCCCATAGAGCATCGCAGTTCCCGCCCCTTCCGGGTTCCACCGCAAAAATACTCAATGCATTTTTCCCATTGACATTTCCAAAAATATTTATATCTATTAATTTAAGCCTCGAATCAAGCCATCATGACATGACATGAATCATGACCATAAAACGTTTGATTCTGTGATTTTTTTTTGTTGAAAACGGCAAAACAAAGGGTATTATTAAATATAGTATATCATATAATTAAATATAAAATAAAAAAAAATCACAGAAAAAAATGTTTTATGGTCATGATTCATGTCATGTCATGATGGCTTGATTCGAGGCTTAAATTAATAGATATAAAT
Source organism: Gymnoscopelus braueri (assembly GCF_963280865.1). Taxonomy (NCBI): domain Eukaryota; kingdom Metazoa; phylum Chordata; class Actinopteri; order Myctophiformes; family Myctophidae; genus Gymnoscopelus; species Gymnoscopelus braueri. The sequence continues at coordinate 37,888,599 of NC_137621.1, read as the reverse complement.
ATTTTTGCAAATGTCAATGGGAAAAATGCATTGAGTTTTTTCCTTCCGGCACCAGGGAAAAACCAGGAAGTGGGCGGGAACTGCGATGCTCTATAGAGGATCTGTGTTGTAAAAAATAGGCATATTAAGTAATCATCATCATAATAGATTTAATAAAATATTTATTTGAAAATAGCAGATCTACAAGCTCACAATGCATGCCTTGTAGATCGGCAATTTTCAAATAGCCCATGTACGTGGCGATGCGACGCGTTGTGAGCTTAAGTACAGTACTTGAGTAAATGTACTTAGTTACTTTCCACCACTGCAAATAAGCAGCTACACGTCGTCGTGACGTCTTTGTTGAACTGCAACATGGCGTTTGCACTTTGTTCATTTACCAGCCTGTACATCTACATAAACGTTCAGATTTCAAATATAAAGTGCTTACCCCATGGCCACAGATGTTACAATTCACTTCGGGTGGGTATAAGTACCCGTATCTTCAGCATTGTTCAATAAAAAGCATTTCAATCCGATCGGCAGCCATGTTTTCATAGTTATAATGTATCAAGAGTGCAATACACCTCCCAACCGATGCAGTCGCGTAGTTGAAAGTAAATGGATAAAATGGCCACCGATCGGATTAAAATGCTTTTTATTGAACAATACGGAAGATACGTGTACTTATGTGGGCCCGTACATAATTGTAACATCCGTGGCCATGCGTTAAGCACTTTACATTTGAAATCTGAACGTTTATGTAGATGTACAGGCTGTAAATGAAGAAAGTCCAAACACCAGGTTGCAGTTCAGGCAAGACACTCGCCACAACGAGCTAACGAGGCTATGCCATCTAGCCTAGCTACACGTTGTGGAATACAGTGGAATACTTCAATAGAAACGAGCGGCCTGTTTAGCTGAAAGGTTGGTATAGCTCAAAATGGGGGGGGGGGGGTCATCAAACACACGGAGGAAAATGAATGAATAATCCTTTCTGCTGATCAGATCAGAGCAACTTTTGCTATGCGCCTAAAGTTAAGCAACAACGCCACATAACCAGAGACCAGTGTTGCCAGATTATATGAGAGCAATAAGCAACCAGGTCTAGGAGAAAAAGCCCAAAATAAGCGACTATGGGCCACATGAGCATTTTAACCCTACTGTATGCATCAGCTATTTGAAAATAGCAGATCTACAAGCTCACAACGCGTCGCATCGCGAGCGACGCACTGTGAGCTTATAGATCTGCTATTTTCAAATAAAATCTCGGGGGCTAACTTATAATAACAATACCTTGCAACACTGGCTCGGCTCAGTGAAACCGGAGCACAATGCCTAGCTAGCGACCAATCGAAACTCTATGCAAATCTCGGCCAAGTGTCTCTCCACCCCCCGAAGTACTGTAACACAGAGACTCGCTCAAAAGCAGCATAGTAGAGCCTACTTTGCCCTACAAATGTAACCATTTAATGATTCTCCCACGACTATATTTTGCAATAGAAACCTTCTTTAACATTCGAACTGTGTTAATATGAAAAAAAGAAGAAAAAAAAAAGAAAAAAAGAAGTAAATTTCACATTTTTACTCTGTTTCCACAGACGCGACTTGGGGAAGCTCTTACCAGTAGGGATCACATATCGTCTCTGTCGGGTATAAACCTCATATGTCAAAAACCGTTACTCTTCAGGATTCCTATGCAAAAACAGCAGATCTACAAGCTCGAAACGCGTGTTTTCGCGCTGTGTTTCGAGCTTGTGGATCTGCTACTTTTTTATGCTTTTGTGTGACGCTGTAGTATGATCAAGTAAGGCGTTATTTACATTTTCAGTAATTTTACTTCTACTCCACTACATCTCAGAGGCAAATATTGTATTTTACTCCACTACAATTATTTGAAAACTTCAGCTCTATATACATTTCGGCATTTGAAAATAGCAGATCTGCAAGCTCACAATGTGTCGCATCACTTTTAGATCTGCTATTTTCAAAAGATTTATAGACATTTATACATTTGAAAACTTGTGAAACGGGACATTCTGCATAATGAGTACTGAGTTACTTTTGTACTTTAAGTATATATTGATACCAATACTTTTGTACTTATACTCAAGTAAATTCCAGACTTTTACTTGTAACAGAGTATTTCTACATTGCATTATTGATACTTTTTCTTAAGTAAATAATTTGAGTACTTTTTACACCACTGGCGTTAATTTACGGGGGGAAAAAAACACAAAAAGGTTAGAATATGGAGATAGGAGGTTTCTGCCCGACAGCATGGAGATATAAAGGGCTACCAGGACAACTCTATGTGAGCCAGAATATGCAGATCCACAGAAAAGCAGTTTTCGTACATAAAAGGTTTTTTCTCTCTCGACAGCGACAAATGTGAATGAATATACGTTCTTCCAGTAAAAAGCAGGAAACTGAAGGGCAGACGGCAGACACCAGACAGAGAGACAAACAGATCTGGTGTCTCTAAAAAGAACAAGTTTAATATGAAGCAAAGTATATATGAGAGAGACACATGACTGGAATAGTTGTTTTGAGGCCAACAGACTGTTATATACTGTACTCCTCCGCTGGTGGTCTGGCCTGTGTGTGTGTGTGTGTGTGTGTGTGTGTGTGTGTGTGTGTGTGTGTGTGTGTGTGTGTGTGTGTGTGTGTGTGTGTGTGTGTGTGTGTGTGTGTGTGTGTGTGTGTGTGTGTGTGTGTGTGTGTGTGTGTGTGTGTGTGTGTGTGTGTGTGCGCGTGCGTGCGTCTCTGCTGGATGATGAGTGTTGGCATAATATTTGACAGTCTCATGTTTAACTGGCTCAAAGTGCCCAATAAAGCAGAAGCTAGTATGACATAAATGACAGGCCAGCTGCGTAAAAACATAATACTTTAGGAAGTTTGCGTGTGTAATAATAATTGTATATGATATTTATTCACCTTTGGTTGTTTTGGGGGTAGGCTATTTGTCAATGTGTATTTGTACATACATGAAATGTGTCCCCTGTGTGTGTGTGTGTGTGTGTGTGTGTGTGTGTGTGTGTGTGTGTGTGTGTGTGTGTGTGTGTGTGTGTGTGTGTGTGTGTGTGTGTGTGTGTGTGTGTGTGAGAGTGAGAGAGAGAGAGTGTGTGTGTGTGTGTGTGTGTGCATTTTCTGTCACTCAGGTTAGCTGCATTGTGGGTTGATGACGGTTTTAGCAATTCCAGAACATGCTGTTTTTATACAGTATACAGTCCTGAGCGAACATTTGTAAAATGTTTTCTTCCAGGCAAAAAATAATAAAAATGTTCGCTCAAAAAATATATATTCAAAGATTTGCACACATTTTCACGATTTTTCACAATAGCAGATCTACAAGCTCATTGTATATCTGCTATTGTGTACATTGCTGTGTGTGCATGTCTCTGTCACTCAGGTTAGCTGCATTGCGTGTTTTGATGACGGCTTTAGCATGTCCAGAACATGCTGGTTTTTATACTAGTATTCAGTCCTGTGTGGCTCTGGAGTAGACTGGCTGCGTAAGGTCTTCACTTCACAGATTCACAGAGACAATACTGTACGTGTTCTGGTCCATGTTTTAAATAAGATGGCGTATTGCCAATTTACTGGTTAATTCCTCCCGTTCAACATTCCCGCTGACAGGTGCCGCCCCCGGCCTGTAGGAGTACATCCAGTGGCAAATGTCACCCTCCTCTCCGCCCGGCTTCCCTCCCCGGCAACATTTATTAATATATTAGCGTCACAATCATTTTAATTATTTTATACGTTGGCTATTCAGAAAAAGCAGATCTACAAGCTCAAAGAGCTATGAGCTTGTAGATATGCAAACAAATATATAATACTCTTGAAAAATGTTTGCAAATCTTTGAATATAAATATATTTATTTGAACTCAAATCTTTGCTTCTTGGGGTCCCTGGCACAAAACGTTTTCAGATGTGGGTCGGCGGCCAAATATATATATATCAATTTGGGGTTCCTTGGCACGAAAAGCCTGATGCACACCGTGCCAATACTGATGCTTCTTGACAATAACTCACAGACTTTCAGAACACCGTTTCTCATTTTACACAGCGGTGCACTGGCAACTATCTAGTGGTGTAAAGTAACTAAGTACATTTACTCAAGTAGGCTACTGTACTTTGAGGTTTGAAGTACAATTTTGAGGTACTTTTACTTTACCGGAGTATTTCCAATTGTCTATACTTTTACTTCTACTCCACTACATCTCAGAGGAAAATATTGTACCTATACTCCACTACAATAATTTGAAAGCTTTAGTTACTTTGCAGATTTCGATTTTTAAACATACATTAACCACTTAAGCTCTATATATATTTCGGCTATTTGAAAATAGCAGATCTACAAGCTCACAACGCCTCGCGATGCAACGCGTTGTGAGATGGTACTGTAGATCTGCTATTTTCAAAAGATTTCTATACATTTGGAAAACTTGAAATGGCACATTGTGCATGATGATTACTTTTACTTCTGGTACTTTAAGTACATTTTGATACCAATACTTATGTACTTTTACTCAAGTCAATTTTGAATTCCGGACTTTTACTTGTAATGGAGTACTTCTACATTGCAGTATTGATACTTTTACTTAAGTAAAGAATTTGAGTACTTTTTCCACCCATGCCCACTCCTCATTCATGGTAAAACAGTAGAACAGGTTGACAGTTTCATATTATCTTGGACTCACTTTGGACAATAGACTTATAGGTTTGATCAACACATTATATCTATCCATGCACGTTTTCAGCAAAGACTTCATGTAAATCCATAAGTTATGATCATTATCTGTTATTACTATTCAAAAGCCTTATTATTAAATGCACACGTACCAGTTAAATCCGTGGCAAAAGCTTTTCTCTGCATATTAATTTACATTCCATTTAAACAGCCATACGCCTACAGTACCATTATATCGCCACAGCAACAGCCGACTAATGTAAACAAAGGAGGCTGCAACTATTGTTTTCATAATCCATTTAACATGTGGTTGAATGTAATTGTCTCTCATTCTATAGGAGAGGAGAGTATCACTTATTGTAGGCTGCTACAGCTACGTATTGCAGCCTATAGCATCACCATCATCTTCTGGTAGAATAGCATTTATTTTTATTTTTATTTGGCTAATTTTTTTTTCTGCCTTTATTTGATAGAATACATTAGCAGCCTAGGTGCTCGGAACAGCTACACTGGGCCAGGATAGCATTTTTAATAGTTAGTACTCGCACATTCAAAACAATTTCACTATTGGGGTTCAGGTCCGTCCTTTTGGATCCATGAAGAGTTCTAATCAGAAATAGCAGATCTACAAGCTCAAATATTTATATTATTCACAGTAAATTCCTGGAGAGTGATTATAACTAAAAAATATTATTTAAAAAAAAAAAAAAAAAGTGTTTACACACTCAAATTAAATTAAAGGTGCTGTAAGTTATATTGTTTGGTTAAAACATAGTTTTTGTTGTGTTAAAGAGTTCAATCTCTATTGTCTATTATTGTGATTCTAATCATTGCTATATAGTGTTTGTTCAGTATAACTGGGCTCTCCCTGTGTCTCCAGCTCTTTTAGTGAAAGTAAAATAAATGTTCAGGTCAGGATACCAATCCAATAAGGAGAGAGAACTCATACAGGATATTAAAGTGAAACTGGAAGTGGTAAAAAAGAAAGAGCAGACAAAATTGGAACTAGCACACAAGCAGATAAATGATCTTGGTGGAGCGATTCATTTAACAGTAATTTTTAACAGTAAAAATGTTCACTTTGCTCCCTTTTCAAATGAACCTGTCAGGATTACACACTGACCCAGTGTGCAAGCGTAGAGGGCTGGACATTCCATCGCTCCATTATACTGTCTAATAAACGCCTCCATTATAGGCTTTTAAAGAAATAACCCTACAACCTGGACATGTCCTGGGTCTGAGGAAAGACGTTTTATTATTAAGGCTGCGTGTGTGTGTGACTCATTCTATTTTGGCTCCACAGACGGCTTTAAGAGGCACCGATACTTCATGCTTGAGTTATACGTATAGTGACTATAAATCAGGCATTACAATTTTAATGATATATAATACGCAAAACAAATCACCTACTTCTTTATACCTGTAAAAACCAGTGATGTGACTATAAAGATGATTCGAATATAATACACGCCAGCATGCATTTCAGCAACAAGCTGATTTGAAATAATAATATTAATAATAATAATACATTTTAATTTTTTGCTTTATTGTTAAATTGTTATTGCTTTTTCTGTAAAGCACTTCTGCTTAATTTTGTTTATTATTTGTTTGCTCTGTAAAGCACTTTGAGCTGCATTCATGTCATGAAAGGTGCTATATACATGTATTATTATTATTGTTATTATTATTGTGGCAATACCCTTTTTTCATATAGCAGTTTTCAAAAACAAGTTTACAAAGTGCTTCACACACACAAAAAAACTGAAAATACCAAAGTGCAAATACAAATATCTGCAATGCAGTCAAGAACAAAAACAAACACAGATGCGAGAAATTTGATTTAAAAAAAAAGTCTAAGGACAATCAATAGTTTTGCTGTCTATTTATCAAAACATGAGAAAGAAAGAAAAACTAGTCCAAAAGCATATTTTATTTCATTTAAAATTACTTTATTAAAAGAGGACACTGAGGCATGCATGCTTCCATTTTGTATAATAAAATATAATAACTTGCTCAACAGAGTTCACACAGAACTGGGCAGTATTAAATGTGTTAAATTAAGAATTGTCAGTCGGTGTGTGCTTTTCTTTTCACGCAGCCCTCCATGCTCGGGTAGGTAGGTAGACCGCTGCAGGTACGTACGTGCCGGGCCGGCCGGCCGGGCCGTGCGCGCCTGTGCATTAAATCCTCCTCCGCCATGTTTACCTGACAGCGTGACAATATCTTTTCATATTCTCTGGAAACGGGTCAAGCTCTTTATTAAAGTGCAACATGTAAAAACACGCACGCACGCGCACACACACACACACACACACACACACACACACACACACACACACACACACACACACACACACACACACACACACACAAGCGGCCCAAATCTCCCCCCCCCCCCACCCACCCACCACACACACACAGCCAAATGGAATTACAGTACACGAGATAAGAGGTAGACAGGCATGACTGGAGTGAAAGTACAAAAAAAAGAGAGAAAGCGAGAGAGGAGAGAGAGAGGAGAGAGAGAGGGGTGACGAAAATATAGAGGGAAGAAAACACAAAATAGAGGGATTAGAGGAAGTGGAGGAGAAGCGAAGAGAGACAGAGTGAAAGAGAGAAAGCGAGAGAGAGATAGAGAGGGAAGATGCGGGACTGTGGGATTTTCCGGTGAATGGACAACAAAGCAAAAAGCTAGCGCCTGATTCGCTGCCTAGCCATCGCCGTGGAAAGGGATTAGTGACCTAAATCACTTTCAGGTCACTCAGGTAGACCGCGTGCACGTGTGTGCATGTACGCGCGCGTGTACGCACGTGTGTGCATGTGCGCGTGCATGTGCGCGTGCGTGTGCGTGCATATTCCACACGCTTCTAAGTTTGCTATCCATATATAGGCCTATACTGTATACATATATGTGTGTGTGTGTGTGTGTGTGTGTGTGTGTGTGTGTGTGTGTGTGTGTGTGTGTGTGTGTGTGTGTGTGTGTGTGTGTGTGTGTGTGTGTGTGCGTGCGCGTGTGCGTGTGCACTGCAGTCACAATATGCTGCATAAACAAAAGCTGTGTGTGTGTGTGCGCGAGCCAAACACCTGAGGTGTGTGTGTGTCTGTTTGTCTTTGTCTGTGCGCGTGTGCGCGCGTGTGTGTGTGTGCCTACCCTCATAGACAGCAGTCATAAGAGAGATGACCGTTCATGTTTTTCTCTTCCCTCCCATTTGTTGTGGCATAACAATACATTTTGGCCATTTCCGCGTTGCATTGTGTTGCATCGTGTCCTGCTTTTCCTCCATGAAGAGCTTACCTTAACACTTCCTTTCAGACGTTCTATCTATCAACACTGCCGCTTCAAAGTGCAGTATTTAGGCTGGCTTCTTGCGGTGGCTAAAGACGCCTCCTTTAGCAGTTCTTTAAGCCGTTATGGGTCAGAACCCCCCGAATGGCCCTGGAAAACTATCAACTGTGAAATGCGCGTTCAAGACACACAGCAGTTTTTTGTGTTGGAAAAAAGCAGAGCCAAACAGTATCTTTTTGAGTGGATTTTGCAACACACATGTCGTTTCCACAGGCCTGTTTGTTATATTTCTTTTCTCTTCGTTGTATGTTTTATAAGTTTAACTTTGCTGAAGCCGCTGAAAAAGCAGAGGACTTTTATTTATAAAGCGCTACATGTTAATACAGGAGAAATATCTGCACACCATCTTGAGCTTCCCTGAATAGCTGTATTCCTTTAGACTAGAGAAAATAACCTACGGTATAGCACTTTTGTGCAACATGCCTACACGTCATTTGCACAGGAATAACAAAGTGACTTTGTGAGAGATTGTTTGTTATTCTTCATGTCTCTATTTGTACTTTTCTAAAGTTTAACCTTGCTCAACTATTGGAAGCACTGGAAAAGACAAAACCATGTTAACCCTTTAAGATCGGGAAAGCATCCGTGTTATTTTTAAGATTTATTTGGCTACTCAAAAAACAAGCTCATAGTGCGCCACCGAGTGCCACGGTACGAGCTTGTAGATCTGCTATTTTTGTGTGTCCATGTGTGTATATATATATATATTATAACAAAATTAAAATAAAAACTCAAATCTTTGCTTCTGGAGGGTCCCTGGAACAACATATTTTGAGAATATCATGAAAACAAAATTGAGAACCACTGATATTATAACAATATATTTTTTTTTTCAAAGAATTGTTAGGGTTTAGAAGACATAGAATCCCTGAATCAAAGATTTGAGTTAGAAGCAATTATATTCAAAGATTTGCACAAATCTTCACGATTTTTCAAAAATAGCAGATCTACAAGCTCATAGCGCGGCACTGCTATGAGCTTGTAGATCTGCTATTTTTTTTAATAGCCAAATACATCTAAAAATGACACAGATGCGTTCCCGGTCTTAACACAATGACTGCCAGAGTTTATTCATAATGTACTCACCCCTCTGCCAGCGATTTGTGTTTTTTTTGTTTTTTTTTGTAATTTTTCATTCAAATACATTTTCTGGCTGCGGTTTTAAACACATACAACAGATCTACCAGCAGAGAGCAGCAAATAGACACCTTGATCACTTGCTGACTCACTCGACCCCCCCCCCCAAACAGGCTCAAACAGTCAATACGTCATAACCGGATGTGACGTTTTCGACAATCGCTGATCGGGCTTAAGTACGATGTGATACACGACGACGATGACTGTTCGTCACCCAGACTTAAGAAAATAGAAGTGGAGCTCTTCGTTCGTTTTTTATACCGTGTGAAAAAACGTGTTTTTCCCTATTCTGGCCTAAAATGACCGGGGGAAAAAAATGAGAACCGGAAACGGAATCTGCGTCATGAAACCGGATCCCGGTGAGTGTGAAGTAAGTGGAAAACGAAACTGATGATGAAAAATAAACAGAACAGCGCGATCACAGATTAAACAAT
>NC_137621.1:37874009-37876509 GCF_963280865.1 Gymnoscopelus braueri | reverse complement strand
AGAGAGAGAGAGAGAGAGATTAATAAAAGTGTTAATTGAAGTAGGCAGTGTAATAATTGACCTGTCTGTGTTCTACATTTTTTATCACTCTCATCATCCAGTATTTCACAACCATCATTACAACTAAACGCCATAACCTTCATCCCCGCATAAGCCACTCCCAGATATCAGCCTGTAGACCAATCACAGATTAGCTCAGCTGTTTGAAACCGCCGTGGAAAGAAATGACACAGTCTGTCTCCTCATCTCTTTGAACCTCGGCTAAATAGGAGACAAAACTGTTTTCTTTATTTCAATCCCAAGATAGACTTAAAAAAAGAAAGGGATATTACATAAAAGACCTCGGGCTGATCTTGTTCTTCGTTGATCACATGACAGCAGACGTTAGATGATGTACGATCACCTGATTTTATCGAACAAATGCCGGGGTGAGTTTGACAGTTTTATCTCCATAATTTTGATCCCTGTAATAGACATTCGGCGAAAATAGCCGATCTACAAGCTCACGACGCGTCACGAAGGCGACGTGTCGTGAGCTTGTAGATTGCCTATTTTCAACGAAAGAGATTTGGTGGAGGGAAATGCTAGTGGACCTAGTATGGACCAACACAATATTATATCGTTGTTGTCGGGCAGAAACCTCTTATCTCCATATTTTAACTTTTTTGTAAATTAACGCCCTACTTGATCATACTACACACAAAAGCATAAAAAATAGCAGATCCACAAGCGTCTCGAGCTTGTAGTTCTGCTATTTTTGCAAATATTTGTATTTGAATCCTGAAAAGGACGTATGAGCTTTCCACCCAACAGAGATGATATTTATATTATCTTCATACATGATGATTTCTGCTCTTGACTTTTACGTGAACAAAGTATTTGAGCATTCTGAATCTGTGCTTTGAGTCTTTTAGCCTCAATTTAGACTATTATTTTCCCTCCACGTTCCTGTAAATTGCGCTTGTGCGGTAAAGTCTGGTTCTTGTCACTTTGGGTCACAATTAACACAGACGTTCAGCAGAAAGCTCCTCTTTTAATCCAGAATGATTTACAAAGTGTATAAGATCAGAGTATAATTGTCGTGAACAGTAAACAAGCGACGACGGGCTAAATAGAGTGCAAAGAAAACAATGTGTAGTGCTTCAAAAAACAGAACACAACATTGTTCTCTTTACAGTGTACTTATGTGATACTTACCCTGTTTGTTGACTGACTATAGCGTTCAAGTTTATACTCGGCTTATTCTGAGCTCACGCTTGTAAGTCACTGGATAAGAACGTCTGCTAAATGCTTAACCACTCAAACCCCAGCATCGGTATTGTGGTGAAAGCTTTCACTGAAAATAGCCGATCGACAAGCTCACAACGCGAAGCGTTGCGTCGCGTTGTGAGCTTGTCGATCCGTTATTTTCAGCTTTCCCCACAATAACGGAAAACCAAAAAGACACTAGTATTGAGCCCTGAGGGACTCTGGTTACCCGTATGGGATTTAAGTGGTTACATTTGTATACTGTAAGAGCTTAGCCCCTTTCAAAGTTGTGCCCTTATCACGTTTTTGAAAAATAAATCCAAATTGTTAAAGGTTTTCAATCAAATCAGATGCAAAAAATATATATATATATTTTGCACAAGGAGCTTGAGAAAAAAAAAGAAACTCCATGAATTCAAGGCTTCATGGGGTGTGTATTTGATGGAAAATAAGTACTTTTTGGATGAACTACCCCTTTAAATTGTATATTGTAATAACTTAATCCTTTCAATCAGGTGCCCTGTGTGCGTTAATCAAATGTAAAAAATAATGATGAGCTTGCAGATGGGCAATTTTCGTGCACGACACCATCGTAAAATATAGTATCACGTAGTAACTAGGTTACCATTTCAACATGAAACCTAGCATCATCTGTCTATACAGCATACTATCTGAATCACATTCTTAACATTGTGTGGTTATCTGGATGTCAGATATATGGAGTGGGAGGAGGGTGAGCGCGTTCTCCGCTCGGGCTAGCTTGCGGCGGCTAGCCACAGCCTCAGTGTTAGGGGAGCATTTGAGGGGATGGTGTGCAGTGGTGTAAAGTAACTAAGTACATTTACTCAAGTACTGTAGGCCTACTTAAGTACAATTTTGAGGTACTTTTACCTTACTAGAGTATTTCCAATTTTCAGTACTTTTACTTCTACTCCACTACATCTCAGAGGCAAATATTGTACTTTTACTCCACTACAATTATTTGAAAACTTTAGTTACTAGTTACTTGGTACTAGTTGCTATTATCAATGACTATATTATAAAACATACATTAACCACTTAACTAGCCCTATTTTATACCTAGGCTATTTGAAATAGCAGATCTACAAGCTCACAACGCGTCGCATCGCGACTTCTTGTGAGCTTCTAGATCGGCTTTTTTCAAAACATTTTAGTACTTTCACTTTTGGTACTTTAAAGGGGTACTTCACTTTAGGGCCGGGGACACATTTAAAAAAAATATTAAAAATAA
>NC_137621.1:37863696-37868809 GCF_963280865.1 Gymnoscopelus braueri | reverse complement strand
TCTCTCTCTCTCTCTCTCTCTCTCTCTCTCTCTCACTCACTTTCCATCTCCCTCCTCCCCTCCCTCCGTTCTTCACACGTTCTCTCTCCGGTCTCGGGTGAACAAGAGAAAGAGAGAGAGAGAGAGCAGAGAGAGCTCATGTGGGAGCGTTTGACAGCAACACAATCACACGTCTATTCACTTCTCTCTATTCCAACCACCACCACCCACCCGCCCACCCACAACCCCCCCTTCATGGTCGTGGTCGTCTTGCCCCCCCCCCCCCCCCACTAACACACACACACACCAAGCTGCGGGGCCAATTAGACAGGAGGTTAGTAAAACCCATAGCTTCTGAATGACACAAAGGGGTCTTTTGGTGAATTTTGGACAGGTGTCTGATTTGGCCGCGGGATACTGGGACCCTGAGACACTGAGACTGGCACAGTGACACTGGAACAGGGACTCTGAACCACTGCATGGGACAGTGAGACACTAGGACCGTGAGCCAGTGGGACTCACTGTCTCACTGCCCTAGTGTCTCACTGTCCCATTATCACATTGGGACAGTGAGACAGACACTGCCCGTCAGTCAGTCTGACTGTCTATCTAAACGATGAGCACAAGTCTGTGAGTGTTTGTTTACCTGCCTATCTGTCTGTTTGACCGTCTCTCTCTGTCTCTCTGCCTGTCTGTGTCTCTGTCTCAGTCCCATGGATGGACGACTGACAGACAGCTTTAGAAGACATCCCATCTCGTTCATTACATAAATGTTATAAAGCTGTCAAATAAATACACACGCGCTAATGCACACACATTCACCACGCGTTTAGCCGTACTGTGTCTGTTTGTCTCAGAGTTTGTTATCCTCAACACACACACACACACACACACACACACACACACACACACACACACACACACACCACACACACACACACACACACACACACACACACACACACACACACACACACACACACACACACACACACACAGGTTCATCTAAGGAGAAGAGGAGATAGAGAGGAGGAGGAGAAGAGATGAAGCTGTGACAGATGTGGGGGCTGACCAATCAGAGAGCTGCCTCAAGGGGGCAGTAGGTATTCACACACACACACACACACACACACACACACAAACACACACACACACACACACACACACACACACACACACACACACACACACACACACACACACACACACACACACACACACACACACACACACACACACACACACACACACTCTTCCTTCTTCTTCTAGATAGTTCCCATCAGGTGTCACCTCGGCGGATGATTTGTTTCCATCTGCTTCTGCTTTCTGCATCTTCTTGGGTGATTCCATCCACCTGCGTGTCCTCTCTCACCGCGTCCACAAACCTCCACTTTTGCTTCCCTCCTCTCCTCTTACTTGGCTGCTCCATCTTCAGCATCCCTCTCCCCACAGCGTGTGAGGGTCTTATTAAGTTGTCAAGGGTCTGTGATTCTGTGCCCAGGTGCCATATCTATCTATAATCAGAATCAGATGTATTTGTCACATCACAGGTTTATAGGTGTAAATCAGTGGGTGAAAGCACTATCTACTGTATATATGTATATAAATTATATATTTACAGTGTATAGTTAGTGTATAGTTTAGTGTATACTTTATAAATGATATATAATGTATACAGTGTACATATATACTGTGTTTTTACCCTAACCTTTTTTTTTGTCTTGAGATGAGATATAAAAACATGCGACAGGCAAACATCTTTTCGCTAATGAGCTGAAACATGATTCTCAGTTTGATACTGCTGTCGGAAATTATCTGAAAGCCAAATTTCACCACCTGTGTGCTTGTTTGTGTATGCGTGTGTGTGTGTGTGTGTTTGTGTGTGTGTGTGTGTGTGTGTGTGTGTGTGCGCTTGCGTGTGTGCTTGTGTGCGTGTGCGTGTGTGTGTGCGTGTGTGTGTGTGGGTGTGTGTGTGCGTGTGTATGAAGTTTCTCAGCAACAATTTTGATCATTCCCATTTGCATGTGTGAAGGTACTGATTTAAGCTGTCACACGGCGGAGCAGTTTAACTATAACGTTGGAATAATAATATTTCGTAGGAGCTAAAGAAACACGCCGGTCACTGGGAGCTGCTCTCCTCTCTTCACCGCGACTCCTTTCTCTCCGTGGATGAAAGCTGTGATTTATAGTGACATATTTCATAATCACGCTGGAATAAAAATATTTCATAATAGTGCTGGGAACAGGAGGACAGAGGGGTGGAGAGCGAGAGGAGGGAGGGGGGGTTGACAGGCATGGGTGATGTGGAGCACTACATGCACAGTGGGAGTCTGGCACGCACGTGCACACGCACGCACACACTCACACTCTCAGAGCAAAATTAACACTGAGGATTTTACTGTGTACTAATCTCCTCGCGTAGCCAAGACGATCAGAGATCTCCGCCTATACCGAAATGTCTGGGAATGTCTAAACAGGGGCTACAACTGGGTGGAAACGATTCGGAAATCTTAAAACAAAATGCATTTCAGAAATGATCCAAAGACTTCAGGGCGGTCCTTCATATTGAGACGGTACCAGGATTGGTTACTGAAGCGGTGGGCCTAGGTTTGTTAGCCCCTACACTGAATTTAGACGTATCGTTCTCAAACAGAACTGTTGTAGATAGTATGCTATTGTCAGGAACTACTCTCGAACATAAAGCAGGGACTCAAAACCCATACCAGGACAAACTGGAGGGGGCTGTGACCGTGACTACTATACTATACTATACTATACTATACTATACTATACTATACTGCGTATAGTATAGCATAGTATAGCATAGTATGCGTGCGCGTGTGTGTGTCTGTGTATAAGAGTGTTTAGTCTGCCAGTTGATGAAAATGTTATTTCTTAAAATGATAAAGTGTGTTTGTGTGCGTGCGTGTGTGTGAGCATACAGAGTTGATTACCCCCACACTCATTATATCGAAGTCTCCATAAGCTTCTACTAATACCTGATATAGAGCTGTGTATGTGTGTGTGTGTGTGTGTGTGTGTGTGTATGTGTGTGCGACTGTGCGTGCGTGCGTGTGTGAGTGCGTGTGCGGACGTGCGGGCGTGTGCATGCGTGTCCGTGCGTGTGTTGTAATTCCTAGTCTCCTGTTAATCTCTCTCTATCTCAAATTGGTTTTGCAACCATAGGAACAATAACACTTCTGTCTGCTCCCCCAACATGCATGCACTCACATCCATACCCCCCACACACACGCACGCACGCACGCACGCACGCACGCACGCACGCACGCACGCACGCACGCACGCACGCACGCACACGCACACGCACACACACACACACACTGAAGTCTAGGAAGATTTCAGCCACAAAGGTTACTCACTGGAGCTCTACGTGTGTGTGTGTGTGTGTGTGTGTGTGTGTGTGTGTGTGTGTGTGTGTGTGTGTGTGTGTGTGTGTGTGTGTGTGTGTGTGTGTGTGTGTGTGTGTGTGTGTGTGTGTGTGTGTGTGTGTGTGTGTTCCAAAATAAACCAGGCTACAGTATGTGTACATTTGATATGTATATCACAATGGTGAGGTACATGTAATGATATTAACTGGGTAACAGTTTCCAGTATATAGGATGACAAAAATAAAATAGATTACCTACAGGTAATCATATAATTGCATTATGCACATATGTTGCCTTAATAGCACCCATTAGGTAAGGGGTTTAAGAGCAATTTTATTTTAACCAAATTTATAAACTACTCTTTATTCACAAATTCTAAGCATGACTAGGAGCCATGGTTTTTAGTTAGATTCCAATTAAAGCTCCCTTTGTCCAAAAAGGAAGTCTATTCAAAATATGATGTGCAAACAGGTCATGGCAGAATATAGCCTCACCTTCTTTACTGTGTCAATGTAATTTGTGAAAATATACTGCAAATATATGGAAATAACTAGATAAACCTACAAATTAAGCCCATCCACTATTTTTTACAAATCTTTTTTGACCCTGGGAGGGAAGTTCAGGTATCATAGCAGTAACATCAAAACAGGAGAAGCACAGATAAGTGTAAAAGACAAAATATTAACCGAGATAAATACAAACTTTGAAAAGCTGCAATGGGTCTCTGAATTTATCTAATCTTTATTTCAGACAGGTCCATTGTACATAAAGGTAACATTATACAACAACATAAGAGACATACTGTACAATATATGATCAAAAATTTAATTAAAAAGCACAATAGTGCAATCCTACCTAATCAGCAGCAGGCTGCTGAGCTAGTGCTTGCGAAGCCTGGATGTGACCCGGTAACAGCTCTTCACGAGGTTTGTTAGAGCCACTATGATGCTGTTATTAGACACAGCCAGGCGCTGCATAGAATTGTACATTAATTGCCTCAACAGTGCCTCACAAGTGGGCACACCAACCGAAGAAAGTCCTTGGGTGGGGGAACCAGGGGGTCCCCAGCTAAATTAGTTAATAAAGCGTCACAATCATTTTAACCCCTTTATCCATGTTTTATACTTTGGCTATTAAAAAATAGCAGATATACAAGCTCATAGCTATGAGCTTGTATATCTGCTATATCTGCTAATATTTTTGCAAATCTTTGAATGTATATATTTTAAAGCGAACATTTGTAACTCAAATCTTTGTTTCTGGGCGACCCTGGAACAAATACATACTGTGTCATTTTGGGGGTCCTTGACATGAAAAAGTTTGAGAACCACTGCACTATGCCACCTGGGGACACAGATCAGCAGCCTCATGGCATCGTTGTATGCCACGCTGAGCCTCTGCATGCTTCTCACTCAGTGTAGGAGGACCAGAGATGAGCCATAGAGCTTTTGACAGAATTAACCATTCCAAACTGTTTCAGAGGCTGCTTGATAGAGGCATACCTAACGCACATTGTGCGTATACTGGTGTTTTGGTACGTGAATCAGAAATTGCAGGTCAAATGGGGTAATGTTGGGTCAAGTTTTACATGTTTATCCCACAAATTAATTCCTCCCCACACACATTTCTGTGTGTTGTCACTGCTGTGGTGTCCTACTGGCTCACCTGCCAGTGAGGAGCCCCCACCGGGAGGACATAGCGCTCCGTCCTACTCCCCACGCCCAACACTCCCCGCTGACAGGTGC